>NC_140579.1:1030247779-1030657981 GCF_964204655.1 Triturus cristatus | reverse complement strand
GGCCGTTGGAGTGCCGCACTTCACCAATGTAATGAGGAGAGAAGGTCACCATGTTATGTGTCGCGAAGTTAGTGAGGGAACTAATTTTGTTGCGCATTTCCAGAATTCAAGTTTCCTGGTTCAGAGCAAAAGTAAGACTGTTCTCTTTGTGGAAGCGCATGCGCTTCAATTCGGGAAGCGTTTTATTTGGCAGGCATGCGCGTGAGGAACAGTAATAACAGAAGCGAAAGTATTGGTCTGCGTTGAGTAAGGCAAACGACGAGAGCAGAGTCAGCACAGGATTAAATATTACCGTGTATATAGTAAATTCAGTTGGCTGCGAGCAGCGTTAGTATAATTAGTTCAGTTGGCTGTGAGCAGCGATTGTTTAATATCCGCGAGTAAGCAGAGGTTCTCAGAGTCAGCACAAGCAGTTAAACGACGAAACCCTCCTGTATAAAATAGCGTTTCTTAATTGATTTCTTATTGTCCTGAAGAGTTAAAAGGAGAACTTAAGCTAAGTTTAGAGGAAGTTGTGTGGCATTAAGTTTATTTAGATTGAGTCTACCAGAAAAAGTCTACAGAGCGCAGAGACTCATTAGAAATTAAAATATAAGGTGGAGATAATTCTTGAAAGAAAGAAACTTGAGAAGTTAAAAAAGAAAATCTACTCACCAACTCAGAATCCAGTTGAGGCAATGTTTGTTGCATCTTGGGTAAGAGTTTTCTGTAGAAAATAAAAAGAAGAATAGAGATAGGGTAAAATAGAAAACGTACACATTCTCATACCTCTAGTTATAGCACCGCAGAAGAATATAACACCAAGACAACACCTGATACAAGAAGAGGAGCATTGGTCACTTGTAGACAGGGTATGGTATGCTGAGAAAAGGAGAATACACAACGATATAGAATAGGAGAGAGAGTAGAGATAGAAAAGGCCAAATACTAAAGTGATAACTTCTTTTACAGTATACACTCATCTGTCCACCCCAAAAGAAGATAGAGGAGCGTCAATACAGAAGAAAGAAAAAGACGCTAAGTGACTGTCTCTTCTCTGTCCCATCCCCTTTCCCCCCTTAGGCTTCTTGGGCGTACTCGCGTCAAAAGAGCGTGTTGCCCGGAAAGCTGGGAGGGGCATTGGGAACTTGCGACATTCTGCTCCTGAGCGTTTTGAGAAGAGCACTGAATCTGACAGAGTGAAGTGCCCACGTTTTAATTCGCACCTGAGCAGAATGGTGGAAGGTTTGGATTTAAAGAAATTAGGAGAAGTCCTAGAGGGTATCCAAAGGGAATTCATTTCAGTTAGAGAGGAGAACAGGGAGTTGAGAAAAGAAACTACAGATTTAACCTTAAAATGAGTAGTCTAGTGTCTGGCCCAAGTTTAAGATATTCGGTCTATCCTGAAGGGAACCCTAGCGACGCTCCAGTTTCCCAACCAAAAGTAACGACACAAGTAATTCATTCTTTGTCACCCGTAATTCCCTTGGCGCCCCCTGAACGATTTAGTGGAGATTCCCAAAGGGCACAAGTGTTTTTGACACAATGCACATTACACTTCATGTGTCGTCCGGCACTTTTCCCCGATGCGCAGTCCCGAGTGGCATTCATCTTGTTTTACTTAAGTGGAGATGCAGCATCTTGGTCTATGCCTCTGGTGACCAGCAATGCTCCGATATTATATGGTTTGGATGAATTTAAGAAAGAATTTCTTCGAATTTTTGACAGGAGAAGAGTTTCACAGGCAACAGACAATGAGTTATTGGAAATTAAACAGGGCAGTCGAGATCTGGTAGCCTATTTGGCTCAGTTTAATAAGTTGGCTGTAGAAACTGAATGGCCGGAGAACAAAAGAGCAGCTGTGTTTTATCGAGGTTTAAAGGACAAATTAAAGGATGCATTAGCACAAGTACCCAATCGGCCCACAGAGATTTCAGCTTTAATTGATCTAGTTTTAGAGATTGATTTCCTTCAAAGTGAAAGATGAGGAGAGAAGATGAACATCTGAAGGAGGATATACGAAAGTATCTAGAGAACGGATTTATAAGACGTCACAATCCCCAGTCTCTTCACCACTCTTTTTCATTCCGAAAAAAAGTGGAGAATTGAGAACTTGCATAGACTATAGGGCAATAAATAGGATAACCATAAAAAATCGATATCCCTTGCCCTTGATCTCTGTATTATTGGCTCAGGTGAAAGAAGCTAAAATTTATACCAAATTGGATTTGAGAGGGGACCTAGTCCGAATTCGAGAAGGAGAGGAATGGAAGACGGCATTTAGGACTAAGCATGGCCTCTTTGAATATCAAGTAATGCCGTATGGCTTATGCAATGCCTTAGCCGCCTTTCAACATTTCACCAATGATGTGTTGAAAGAATTCATTGATCGGAATACATTAGTGTATATAGATGACATACAAATCTACTCGAACACCATAGAAGAACATGAAGAACATGTTAAAAAGGTCCTGGAGAAACTACGAGAGCACAGTTTATTTGTTAAGATAGAGAAATATGCCTTTAGTGTTACCTTTGTGGAGTTTTTGGGTTTTGTGCTAACTCCTAGTGGAGTAACCATGGACGACAACAAGATCAAGGCAGTGTTGGAATGGGAATCTCCGAAGTCAGTGAAAGAAATTCAAAGTTTCATAGGATTCGCTAATTTCTATAGGAGGTTTATTCAAAAATGTTCTCAGAAGCTGATTCCCATGACAAGGTTACTAAAGAAGGGTGTCAGGTTTGAGTGTACTAAGGAAGCAGAAGAGTCATTTAACCAACTAAAGAAGGATTTCACCACAGCGCCAATATTACTTCATCCCGATCCATCAGAACCATTTTTTGTAGAAACTGATGCCTCCAATTGGGCTTTGGGAGGAGTGTTATCCCATAGACATAAGTCTACAGGACAACTGCACCCGGTGGCTCACCGTTCTAGGAAGCTAACTGCAGCGGAAGTCAACTACACCATCACCGAGAAAGAGTTATTAGCCATTAAAGATGCTTTCAAGGAGTGGAGACACTATTTGATGGGAGCTAGGCATGTGGTAACAGTCTATACTGATCATCGAAATTTGAAATTTTTGAATTCAGCTAGAACCTTAACTCCAAGACAATTACGGTGGTCGCTATATTTCGCAGACTATGACTTCATCATTACCTATCGTCCTGGTGCACAAAATGGTAAGGCAGACTCCTTATCTAAAAGAGGAACTGAAGAAGTATTGGAAGAGGTCAAGACCCAGACAATCATACCTGTTGAAAAGGTGATTGGAGCAGTTTTGCGAGAGTCGCAGGAAAACAGAAATCAGGCCTCAATGTCGTTGGAAGAAATAGAAAAATGGGTGAAAGAAGATTCTGGGCGAGAGATTCGGGAAGGTTTACCGTATCATCATTGAGCTCTTTACCTGCCGACACCAGAAATGCAGCAAAAGGCCTTGAAAGAAAGCCACGATGACATATTGGCAGGTCATAAGGGAATAACGAAGACTGAAGACCTAGTGAGGCGACGTTTTTGGTGGCCAAGTATGATAAAGGATGTACGGCAATATGTAACCACTTGTGAGATCTGCGCTAGGGGAAAGCTGGAAAGGCAAGCTCCCAAGGGGCTACTGCAGCCCCTGCCTACTCCACCATACCCATGGCACACCATAACCTTAGATTTAATAGTTGATCTACCATCTAGTAAGGGTTTTTATACTATATTGGTGTGTGTAGATGCATTTACTAAAATGGCCCATTTTATACCTTTAAAGGGAATCCCCACGGCAGCAACCTTGGCACATACTTTTAGTCAAAACATAGTTCGAGCCCATGGAATACCTAAGGTTTTGATATCAGACAGAGGTTCCAAATTCTTATCCCATTTTTGGAAGACCTTTACTAAGAAACTGAGTATTGACTCCCGGTATACTACTAGTTACCACCCAGAAACTGATGGTTAAACAGAATGCACCAATCAAGAATTAGAGCAGTACCTAAGATTGTGTGTGTTAGAGCAGGAGGGAGATTGGCCGGACTATCTGTGGGCGGCGGAGTTTGCGCTCAACAATGCAAAAAACATGTCTACAGGTTACTCACCATTTTATCTAAACACAGGAAGACACCAATCTCTAAATTTCCAGGAGGTAGATGTACCTGCAGTAACTGATTTAGTTGAACACATGACACAAGTGCATACGTTAGCCACTGAAAATTTAACCAAGGCAAAGGAAAGTTATAAGTTTTATGCAGATAGGAAAAGAAGGAAGGAGCCAGACTTACAAGCAGGAGATAAGGTGTGGTTAAACACAAAGAATCTTAGACTTAAGGGAGTCAGAAAATGGCAGCCAAGATTTGTAGGCCCTTATGTGGTTGAGAAAAAATTAAGTGCAGTAAATTATCAGTTGAGGTTGCCTAAAGGTTTGCGGGTGCACCCGGTGTTTCATGTCTCCTTATTAAAAAAGGTGTCAAAAGATTTACGAGTTAAAAAAAACCCAAAACCAATCCAAACAGAAGTGGGAGAAGAGTTTGAGGTACAGCAAGTATTAGATTCTAAAATACGAAAAGGACAGTTGTGCTATTTGTTGGACTGGAAGAACGATGGGCCTGAGGAAAGATCTTGGGAATTATCTACAAACATTCATGCGCCTAGATTAGTTAAGAAATTTCATAAGAGATTTCCAAATAAGCCCAAATTGGGAGGACGTTCTTTGAGGGGGGGTACTGTCAGGACTGTCAGGCCATATACAAAAAATAAACTTACTGTTAGGATTAATGTCCTACGACCCAGCAGCCAAAAGAAAAAACGCTGTACTTTAAACCAAACTAAAAACAGATCAGAGTCTAAAATGGCCGCTAAAATAGGAACGAGTGAGCAGCAGGTTTGCGCTCTAGTGTTTCACAGTAATCATCAGTATCCAGGTGTCAGGCGGTTGGAGTGGCGCACTTCACCAATGTAATGAGGAGAGAAGGTCACCGTGTTATGTGTCGCGAAGTTAGTGAGGGAACTAATTTCGTTGCGCATTTCCAGAATTCAAGTTTCCTGGCTCAGAGCACAGGTAAGACTGTTCTATTTGTGGGAGTGCATGCGCTTCAATTCGGGAAGCGTTTTATTTGGCAGGCATGCGCAAGAGGAACAGTAATAACAGAAGCAAAAGTATTGGTCTGCGTTGAGTAAGGCAAACGACGAGAGCACAGTCAGCACAGGATTAAATATTACCGTGTATATAGTAAATCCAGTTGACTGCGAGCAGCGTTAGTATAATTAGTTCAGTTGGCTGTGAGCAGCGTTTGTTTAATATCCGCAAGTAAGCAGAGGTTCTCAGAGTCAGCACAAGCAGTTAGACGACGCAACCCTCCTGTATAAAATAGCACTTCTTAATTGATTTCTTACTGTCCTGAAGAGTTAAAATGAGAACTTGAGCTAAGTTTAGAGGAAGTTGTGTGGCATTAAGTTTATTTAGATTGAGTCTACCAGAAAAAGTCTACAGAGCGCAGAGACTCATTAGAAATTAAAATATAAGGTGGAGATAATTCTTGACAGAAAGAAACTTGAGAAGTTAAAAAAGAAAATCTACTCACCAACTCAGAATCCAGTTGAGGCAATATTCGTTGCATCTTGGGTAAGAGTTTTCTGTAGAAAATAAAAAGAAGAATAGGGATAAGGTAAAATAGAAAACTAACACATTCTCATACCTCTAGTTATAGCACCGCAGAAGAAGGTCACTTGTAGACAGGGTAGGTATGCTGAGAAAAGGAGAATACACAACGATATAGAATAGGAGAGAGAGTAGAGATAGAAAAGGCCAAATACTAACGTGATAACTTCTTTTACAGTATAAACTCATCTGTCCACCCCAAAAGAAGATAGAGGAGCGTCAATACAGAAGAAAGAAAAAGACGCTAAGTGACTGTCTCTTCTCTGTCCCATCCCCTTTCCCCCTTAGGGTTCTTGGGCGTACTCGCGTCAAAAGAGCGTGTTGCCCAGAAAGCTGGGAGGGGCATTGGGAACTTGCGACATTCTGCTCCTGAGCGTTTTGAGAAGAGCACTGAATCTGACAAGAACTTACCAGGATTCAATTTGACATTCTCTTATGTTGGATGGGTGAGCACAGTATTTATATGCTGATTATAACCCTTCCTTTTGTTTTCCAACATCGTTTACTATGGGGATACCAAATATTATGGCTCACATATTGCTGTAATATCTCTTATCCCCTATGTTTCATAGGTTACCCTTTAACCATTCACCAGTTGAAGTTACCTTTTATTATATAGCAGATTACAGTACCTTTTCCGATTTTGTACTTGAATCCCAGAAGATTTTACATCCAGTACCCATAAGGGATACCCCGTGGAGAAGTGTGGCTCACTGGTTAGAGGAGGCAGACCTGGAAGCAGAGGTCAGCCCGGGACCAGGGTTCAATTCCCGGCTCGGCTGGGTCTTGAGTCCATAAATGTCCATAGACTTGATAATTCTCGCTCCAGTGCATACTCGACTCATGGGTTCACACTCTGCGACTCTGGGCAATAGCTTGCTTAATCTCCACATGGGCCCCTCGCGGCGGGATGCCTGGCTTTCACCTTGCGGATGCCCTGCCGGGTAATCTCACAGGGGAATACCAGGACGGGTTCCCTAAGCAAGCGCTTAGAGACCGCTTGGTGATTTGCGCTATATCAATTCCTGCACATTTACATTTATAGAATGGACTATACCAGATATAATATCTGGTATCCCCTGTGTTTCTGGGGTTAGAATTTACCAGTATTCAATTTCACATAGTCTTATGTTGGATGGATTAGCACAGTGTTCCCAAGGCAAATAGCACCTTTCCTTTTGCTTTCCAACATCGCTTACAATGGGGATACCAAATATAATGGCCTATACCGGCTATAATATGTGGTATCCCCGTGTTTCTTGGTTTAGAACTTACCAGGATTAAATTAGACATGGTGTTAAGTTGGATGGGTGAGCGCAGTATTTCTATGCCAAATAGCACCCTTCCTTTTACGTTCCAACATTGTTTAGCATGGGGATACCAAATATTATGACTCATGCATTGCTGCAATATCTCGTATCCCCTATGTTTCAGGGTTACACTTTAGCCATTGACCAGTTGAAATTGTCTTTTATTTGATAGCAGACTACAGTATCTTTTCACATTTTGTACATAATTCCACAAGATTGTGCGTACGGTTCCCATAGGTGATATCATATATTATGGCCTATACCGACAAACTCTTCGCTCCGGTTGCTTGCTGCTTACTATTTCTTTACTCGTGCTGCTAAACTTTTTAAATTACTAGTGTGATACTTTTTTAACAAAAATTTGATTTTAGCACAACCTTCAAAAAGTTATTTTTATCTTGGAAATACTGTGTGTTTTATGTTTTTTGGAAAAGTGTATTGACTGGTTACATTACAGTGGGGCTTTTTTAAAGAAAAGAAACTAAGAAGGATTTGACTTGATTACAGTCCAGCTTCCGGACCGTCACCACCTGCTTTTTGACGGCGCGGTCTAGTTGTTTTTCCAAGCTGGCACTACTTAAACGCGATGCTGCGCGAGCGCGCGAGCCCTGATACCGACAAACTCTTCGCTCCGGTTGCTTGCTGCTTACTATTTCTTTACTCGTGCTGCTAAACTTTTTTAATTACTAGTGTGATACTTTTTTAACAAAAATTTGATTTTAGACACAACCTTCAAAAAGTTCTTTTCATCTGGGAAATACTGTGTGTTTTATGTTTTTTGGAAAAGCGTATTGACTGGTTACATTACGGTGGGGCTTTTTTAAAGAAAAGAAACTAAGAGGGATTTGACTTGATTACAGTCCAGCTTCCGGACCGTCACCGCCTGCTTTTTGACGGCGCGGTCTAGTTGTTTTTCCAAGCTGGCACTACTTAAACGCGACGCTGCGGCAAGCCTGTCTGCGCCCGTCGGCGTCCCGGAGGCGGACAGGGCATGACAGGACGTCGATTTACCGGTGAAACAATGTGCCATTATCAAATACAGTGCACAAGGTCTTCACGACATCCGCAGGTATGTCGTGTGCCGTCCACACCTACATGCCCTTAATAGTGAGATGGTCTCGGGGTGCAAAGACTGCTGTTGGATTCCACAACTCGATCTGAAATCCCCGGGGGGCATTTCTTCTCCCACGTTGCAAGGGTCAGCTCAGGAACACACGGACAATCATTTAAAGATGTTCCTGTTAAATACACGTTCTATGAGGAAACACGAGATTCAGATTTATGATATGTTAGCTGACCTTAACCCTGATGTTATTTTTTTAACTGAAACCTGGCTCACCGAAGCCTCTAATCCTACGATTGCCAATGCTATTCCAGCAAGGTATTTGATTATGAGGAAGGATCGTCCTTTAGGTAGGGGTGGCGGTTTAGCCATTATTTTTAATAGCTCCTTTAGCTGCACCTCTCTAGCTCTACCTGATTTAGAAGGTGCAGAAAGTTTGGGTTTTCTTTTGAATGTCTCATCCCATCAAACGATTGCGGGAGCTCTGATCTACCGGCCCCCCGGCCCGGCCAATAGATTTCTCGAATCTATAGGTCAGTTGTCTGCTTCCATTGCGGCTAATCATAGCCAGTGTCTTGTTTTGGGCGATTTTAATATTCATATGGATAAGGCACAGGACCCTGATACCATACAATTGTATGAATCTCTGGATATTTTTAATCTTACCCCTTACCTCAAACTAGCCACTCACAAAAAAGGACACACTTTGGATCAAGTGTTGTCCTCCGTGAAGATCGCATCCGAGGCCCCACTTGCTCTAACGTGGTCAGACCACTACTTAATAAAGTTTCAGGTCAGGAAAGAGCTAAATAAAGTAGGGCCTACGGGCAAATCTCTTTCCAGGAGTAGTTTTAGACCTTTTTATCTGATGTCACCCGAGGCTATTCAGAGTGCCTTAGGTCTGTGCCCTCCCCTGCTGTGTGGTCAGCCTGAACAAGATGTATCATCTCTGGAAAACTGGCTAAATCATCCGGCTCAGATTCTGGCACCCCCCAAGAGGAAGGTGGAAAAATTTACTAGAGTGTCAGCCCCATGGTTTACTATCACTTTAAAAACAAGTAAAAGTGCCTGTAAACATCTGGAACGGATATGGCGTAGGCATTATAGGCCCACAGATAAAGCCACCTATAGTCAAGCCTTAAAGGATTACTATAAGAAAGTGCGCAAGGTTGGGAACTCTTCACGATTGTGAAAGGTTTCTCTTCTCCTTCTTCCATTAGATGCCCGTTTACTCCTTCAAGTGATTGGACCAAACTGATGGCTAGCTTTTTCCATGATATAATTATGGACGTTCAAAACTCTTTTAAGAGCAAACCTTGTGAAGATAAGGCACAGGATTTCAGGCAAGACGTAGGTCGTATACAATTCCCTAATGTTAGCCTTAATCAGTCCCTTTCTATCATGAAAAGTCTTAAATCTGGCTCGCCCTCAGACCCTTGTCCTGCTCAAAATCTATCAGCCATTGCAGAAGTGATTAACCCCACTGTGAATACTATTTTAAATTCTCTTTTGCAGGACGGCCTTATGCCTCAAGCTTGGAAAAGTGCCAACATTTTACCCCTTTTAAAAAAACCTAAGGCCGACCCCGACGATGTTAGCAACTATAGGCCGATTTCTTTGCTTCCCTTCTTCGCCAAAGTGCTGGAAAAATTTGTAAATGAAGTTATTACAAACTTTTCCGAAGCGAACAATCTTCTTCATCCCAGTCAATCAGGCTTTAGAGCCAACTTCAGCACAGAAACTGCTCTGCTGGAGATGGCCGAGACTGTCAAAACGGTGCTTGATAGGGGCAGTGCAGTGCAGTTTTGGTGCTGCTTGATCTCTCCGCGGCCTTCGATACTGTCCCTCATAAACTTTTATTACAAAGGTTGGAGAGCGGCGGGTTTGGAGGCCTGGTTTTGAAATGGATGAGATCTTTTCTCAGTAACCGGTCGCAAACGGTGTGGTCACCCCCTTTTTCAGCTGAAATACTGCCTTTAATGTGGGGGTTCCACAGGGGTCTATCCTTAGCCCTACGCCATTTAATTTGTACATTACCCCCCTCGCCCTTCTGGCGGAAAAACATGGAGCCAAAATAGTGTCATATGCGGACGACACTCAGTTGTTTTTCACCAGTGAGAAGGGTTCGGAGTTTGATAGGGAATGTATAAAAAACTGCCTTGGGGAGATTTTTACATGGTTTAATGATAACCAATTAAAATGTAACTCCGATAAATCAGAGATAATTTTTTTTGGCTCCCAAGCTCATGAAGCTTGGCTTTCCTGGTGGCCAATGGATATGTCTCCCCCGCTCTCGGAAGTGACACTTGTAAAAAGTCTGGGAGTTAAATTGGACTCTGCCCTCTCTATGAAGACGCAAGTCCAATCTGTTTCTGGTACTTGTTTTGGGATTCTGAAGATGTTGAAAAACTTTCTTCCACTCCTCCCTGTATCGCATCGTAAAACAGTGGTACAGGCTTTGGTGTTGTCAAGACTCGACTATGTGAATTCTTTATACTTGGGTCTCCCCGAGTATTTGTTAAGTGGACTGCAAACTATCCAGAATGTGGCAGCCAGGGCTATTTTTCTAACTAAGCCCAGAACTCATACCTCTCAATTGCTGTCTTCACTCCAATGGCTCCCAGTGAAAAAAAGAATCTACTTTAAGGCTATGGTTTTGTTTTTTAAATCCCTTCATGGGATTGGGGCCCCGTACCTACGAGAAAGACTTCAGCCTTATATTCCTCAACGTTCTTTAAGATCCTCCTCCCAGTCCCTAACCTTAATCCCCAAATTTAGGCTTACACGGGTTGGAGGAAGATCTTTCCAGGTCATGGCCTCTCGCCTCTGGAATGGCCTTCCCATTTCACTACGTCAAAACTCTGATCTTTTGTCCTTCAGACGAAATCTGAAGACGTGGCTTTTTCAGCTCTAGTTCTCTTTCCCCTTCATTGTTAGGGTGGCGTTTCAGGGGCGTCTTTTTTGCTTTTGTTGGTTATCTGTGGTCTCCTGAAGCGCCGGGACACTCTTTGGAGTAGCCGTGCGCTGAATAAATCATGAAAAACATAACATATTATATTTGGAATCCCCTATGTTTTTTAGGTTAGAACATACCAGTATTCAATTTGACATGGTCTTATGTTGGATGGGTGAGCACAGTTTTTCTATGCGCAATATCACCCTCCCTTTTGCTTTCCAACAACGTTTACTATGGAGATACCAAATATTATGGCTTAAGCATTTACCGTAATATCTCGTATCCGCCATGTTTGATGGGTTACCCTTTAGTCATTGGCCACTTGAAGTTGTCTTTTATTTGATAGCAGGCTACAGTATTTTTTCAGATATTTTACATCATTCCACAAGATTATACATCCGGTTCCCTTAGGAGATACTAAATATTATGGCTCACACATTGCTGTAATATCTCGTATCCACTACGTTTCATGGTGTACCCTTTAGCCATTGGCCACTTGAAGTTGTCTTTTATCTGATGGCATACTACAGCAGCTTTTCACATTTTTTACATCACTCCACAAGATTGTACGTCCAGTTCCCTTAGAGGATACCATATATAATTGCTTATACCGCCTATAATATTTGGTATCCCCTGTGTCTCTTGGGTTAGAACTTACCAGGATTCAATTTGACATTCAATTATGTTGGATGGGTGAGCACAGTATTTATATGCTGAATATAACCCTTCCTTTTGTTTTCCAACATCGTTTACTATGGGGATACCAAATATTATTGCTCTCACATTGCTGTAATATCTCTTATCCCCTATGTTTCATAGGTTACCTTTAGCCATTCACCAGTTGAAGTTACCTTTTATTATATAGCAGAATACAGTATCTTTTTCGATTTTGTACATGAATCCCAGAAGATTTTACATCCGGTACCCTTAAGGGATACCCCATATAATGGCCAATACCGGCTATAATATCTGGTATCTCCTGTGTTTCTGGGGTTAGAATTTACCAGTATTCAATTTCACATAGTCTTATGTTGGCTGGAATAGCACAGTATTCCCAAGGCAAATAGCACCTTTCCTTTTGCATTCCAACATCGCATACAATGGGGATACCAAATATAATGGCCTGTACCGGCTATAATATGTGGTATCTCCCGTGTTTCTTGGTTTTGAACTTACCAGGATTAAAATAGACATGGTGGTAAGTTGGATGGGTGAGCGCAGTATTTCTATACCAAATAGCACCCTTCCTTTTGCTTTCCAACATCGTTTAGCATGGGGATACCAAATATCATGGATCATGCATTGCTGTAATATCTCGTATCCCATATGTTTCATGTGTTACACTTTAGCCATTGACCACTTGAAGTTGTCTTTTATTTGATAGCAGACTACAGTATCTTTTCACATATTGGACATCATTCCACAAGATTGTGCGTTCGGTTCCCTTAGGTGATATCATATATTATGGCCTATGCCAACTATTATATTTGGTATGCCCTATGTTTTTAACGTTAGACCATACCAGTATTCAATTTTACATGGTCTTATGTTGGATGGGTGAGCACAGTATTTCAATGCCAAATAACACCGTCCCTTTTGCTTTCCAACATCGTTTATTATGGAGATACCAAATATTATGGCTTAAGCATTGCTGTAATATCTCGTATCCCCCACGTTTGATGGGTTACCCTTTAGCCATTGGCCACTTGAAGTTATCTTTTATTTGATAGCAGACAACAGTATCTTTTCACAATTTGTGCATCATTCCACAAGATTGTACGTCCGGTTCCCTTAGGGGATACCATATTTAATGGCCCATACCACCTATAATATTCGGTATCTCCTGTGTTTCTTAGCTTAGAACTTACCATTCAAATTGACATAGTCTTATGATGGATGGGTGAGTACAGTGCGGCTGTGCCAAATAGCGGTGTTTCTTTTGCTTTCCAACATCGTTTACGTTGGGGATACCAAATATTATTGCTCACGCATTGCTGTAATATCTCGTATCCCCTACATTTCATAGGTTACCCTTCAGCCATTGACCACTTGAAGTTGCATTTTACTTGATAACAGACTACAGTAACCTTTCACATTTTTTACATCATTCCACAAGATTGTACGTCCGGTTCCCTTAGGGGATCCAATATATAATGGCCTATACTGGCTAAAATATTTGGTATTCCCTGTGTTTCTGGGGTTAGAACTTACCAGCATTCAATTTGACCTGGTCTTATGTTGGATGGATGAGCACAGTATTTCTATGCTGATTATAACCCTTCCTTTTGCTTTCCATCATCGTTTATCATGGGGATACCAAATATAATGGCTCACGCACTGCTGTAATATCTCGTATCCCCTATGTTTGATTGGTTACCCATTAGCCGTTCACCAGTTGAAGTTGCCTTTTATTGTATAGCAGATTACAGTATCTTCTCAGATTTCTTACATGAATCCCACAAGATTTTACATCCGGTTCCCTTAGGGGATACCATATATAATGGCCTATACTGGCTAAAATATTTGGTATTCCCTGTGTTTCTGGGGTTAGAACTTACCAGCATTCAATTTGACATGGTCTTATGTTGGATGGATGAGCAAAGTATTTATATGCTGATTATAACCCTTCCTTTTGCTTTCCATCATCGTTTATCATGGAGATACCAAATATAATGCTCACGCACTGCTGTAATATCTCTTATCCTCTACGTTTCGTAGGTTACCCTTTAACCATTCACCAGTTGAAGTTACCTTTCATTATATAGCAGATTACAGTATCTTTTCCGATTTTGTACATGAATCCCAGAAGATTTGACACCCGGTACCCTTAAGGGATACCCCATATAATGGCCTATACCGGCTATAATATCTGGTATCCCCTGTGTTTTTGGGGTTAGAATTTACCAGTATTTAATTTGACATGGTCTTATGTTGGATGGGTGAGCACAGTATTTCTATGCCAAATATCACCCTCCCTTTTGCTTTCCAACATCGTTTACTATGGGGATACCAAATATTTTAGCTCATGCATTGTTGTAATATCTCGGATCCACATACGGTTCATGGGTTACACTTTAGCCATTGCCACCTGAAGTTGTCTTTTATTTGATAGTAAGCTACAGTATCTTTTCAGATGTTTTACATCATTCCACAAGATTTCACATCCGGTTCCCTTAGGGAATACTAAATATTATGGCTCACGCATTGCTGTAATATCTTGCATCCCCTCCGTTTCATGGGTTACCCTTTAGCTATTGACCACTTGAAGTCGCCTTTTACTTGATAGCAGACTACATTAACTTTTCACACTTTTTACATCAGTCCACAAGATTATACATCCGGTTCCCTTAGGGGATACTGTATATGATGGCCTATACCGGCTATAAAATCCAGTATCCCCTGTGCTCTGGGGTTAGAACTTACCAGTATTCAAAGTGACATGGTCTTATGTTGGATGTGTGAGCACAGTACTTCTATGCCAAATAGCTCCCTTCCCTTTGCTTTCCAACATTGTTTACTATGGGGATACCAAATATTATGGCTCACGCATTGCTGCAATATCTCGTATCCCCTCCGTTTCATGGGTTACCCTTTAGCCATCGGCCACTTGAAATTGTCTTTTATTTGATCGCAGACGACAGTATCTTTTCACATTTTTTACATCATTCCACAAGATTGTACGTCCGGTTCCCTTAGGGGATACCATATATAATGGCCCATACCGCCTATAATATTCGGTATCCCCTGTGTTTCTTGGGTTAGAACTTAGCAGGATTCAATTTGACATAGTCTTATGTTGGATGGTTGAGCACAATACTTCCATGCCAAATAGCGGCGTTCCTTTTGCTTTCCAACATCGTTTACAATGGGGATACTAAATATTATGGCTCATGCATTGGTGCAATACCTGAAGTTGTCTTTTATTTGATAGCAGGCTACAGTATCTTTTCAGATGTTTTACATCATTCCACAAGATTTTACATCCGGTTCCCTTAGGGTATACTAAATATTATGGCTCACTCATTGACACTGTAGTACAGGGTTGTACAGTGGAGTAGCATACAGTGGAGTAATCTTCGGTAGAGTGGAGGGGCATAGAGTGTCAAAGTGGCGTACAGCAGCATAGAATAAACAACTGTGATATACACTGGTTTAGACTGGAGGACAGTGTTGTACAGTGGAGTAGCATAGAGTTGAGTTGAGTTTGTACATTGGTTGGCAGACTCACATCCTTCTTTTTTCTACTTTTTATTGAACATTTCAAATTAATATCAACAATGTATGTACATCACACTTGTTAAATAATATATGAAAAAATAAAGTTCGACCATCCTATTTGAACATGTAACATTCCATTTGGACATGTAACATTCCATTTACAAATATTTCACAGAATTAACTATGCTACAGCCGGATGGCACTAGTCATTGGGATACTCTAGGCATCAGATAGCGCAGAGACATGTATAAAGTGACGTGAATGCTGAGCTGTATTTCATTCCGCTCTATAGATGACAGGTAGGCCTGGAAAGGGGCCCAGAAGTTTTTGCGTTGTGAGATCAGGGGTTGCATCTGTGCATAATCCTCCCCTACTTTCTAGCAATGACACATACTCTCCAGCCATCTCGAAGCTGTGGGGGAACAAGAACCACCCCATCGCAGTGCTACCTCTCTTTTAGCCAGTAGCTGCGACATGGACACCAACCTCTGGTCGATGCATGGCCCCTTGAGGGTATATCCCAATAATGCCATTAGTGGACAAGGTGCAAGCCCTGCACCTGTCATACCTGAGCTCCCGCATCTTGGCACTTAGCACAGGCATCAGATCTGGTATAGTCAAACTTAGCAATATCGGATGGGGATATATAATATCGATGTAAAAATGTAAAGTGTAACAATTTGTGGTGTTGACAGAAATGTGCTGCATCTGTTTGCAGCAGTATGCCCACATTTTGTCATTGATTTTAATCCGGAGTTCTGTCGCCCAAACTTTACGCACTCTATTGGTAGTGTTGGGTTCTAGTTCAAGACCGGATCCATATAGTCTAATAATAATGCGTCCTCTCTCGGTAGTCGAGATTGTCAGTGGGGCAAAATCGTCAGGAGGGAGTGGATAGGAAGGGTGGAGCGATCGTAACTTGTTGCACAGTCTCCTGAAAATAAATTGGTCCATGTAAGGAATATCCCTATCCCATGGTCCATCCAAAAGGGGAGTAACATGCCCATCAGGGAACAAGTCCCCCATAGTGTGGAGGTCATACCTAAGAAGGGTGCCTTGGACTAGTTTCTCCCTAGCGAGAGGGAGCCAAGGGTTGTCATGCAGCGGGATGGCGTTGGAATATAGGGGGCCACCTCCCAACGTGCTGTGCATACGGTGCCATGCCCAACAGGTAAAGGACACCGTTTGTATGTCCATATCGTCGAGTGGGATTGCCTTGGGTAGAATCTGGGTGTGCCTGATTCTTTGAAGAACCACTCTTTCAGGGCGTCTGTTAGAAATGGGATTTCTGGTTGGCTAGGGCTTGCCCCAAAGCCAGGCAGAAACCACCACTCTAGTCAGGGCTTGGGAGTTACACGCCAAAGATAACCCCTGCTCACCCCCTTGGTAGCTTGGCACGAGCAGTCAGGCTTATCCCGGAGGCAATGTGTAAAGCGTTTGCGCGCGCACCCAGCAACAACACCCAAGGCCCACCACAAAGGAAACTCCACACAAGGTATTATATAAAAACAGCCTTTGTATTATACCAAAACACATTAGATAAAAACACACACTTTACAATGTGCCAACAGGCACGGGCAGAATTTACAAGGGATTATATATACAGGGGACAGGGCCACATGGACCACTGTCAGGAATTAGCACTTTGTAGAAATTAGCACTTAGAACATAGGAATAAAATTACTGTAGTACAAAATAGCAAATGTAGCACACAACCAGTAACTACTGGTATCAGGTAAGTACCACCTACGCAGCCCTAACCACCTTAGGAAAATATTGCGCAGGGAATCAGGACCTCACTAGCACCACCTGTACTAGGGAGAAAACAACCACCTAAGTATCACAATACCTGTAGGGGTAAACGCACATTACACATGATGCATCACCTTCAGAGGTGTAGGAAAGGAAAACACATGATGCATAAAATACATTCAGAGGTGCAGGACAGGAAAACACATGATGCATAAAAACATTCAGAGGTGTAAGGAAGGAAAACACATGATGCATAGAAATACATTCAGCGGTGTAAAGCAAGGCACATGACGCATAAAGCATTCAGAGGTGCTAGTTAGGAACATTAGTGAGAAACCCTCATGAGCCACCACCTGTGGCAGTCCCTAGGCCAACTGGCCTTGTCGGGGCTAGGACGCTCTGTTACAGTCAAGCTGCGCCTGCTGCGCAAGCCAAAAAGCGTAAATATCCCAACCTAAACGTTGCAGCTGCCCACTAAGTGCTGGGCAGCTGTAGAACTGAGCGTGGACACCACTGTGCCCTCGGCACACAAATCGCCGTCACTCGTGGAGCCTCTCTGGGCTCTAAAACAATTAAAATGCCCCCTAGAGCCTTCGTGGCCCTAAACGTTACTGTGGGGCAAGGGGGGAGCGACCCGCTGCCATCGGGGGCCGCCCCGTCACGAAACAACTGGTGCCCCCTTAAGGTGGAGCCTCGATGGGCTCTTGCCAATCTTGCCCCGTCGTTGGAGCGCCACGCGCTCAGAAACTACAATGTCCCCCACGTTGGAGCCTCGGGGCTCTAAACACCAGACAATGCCCCCTCAATACATGCGCGGAGTCCCCCAGCCCTTTGCACTTACCGGGCTGCCTTCAGGGGACTCCCGCGTCGTCTCCGGTCTCCGGGGACTCCGAGGCTTCTTCTCCACGCGGAGGGGCAGGCACCGACAATGTGCCTCGCGCCCCCTCCGCATCCGCTCCTGCCGCACTCCTTTCTTGGGTAGAGTGCCCCGGGGCGCAGGGTAGGCTCCTGCCTGCTCCGGGGCTCTGAGTAGTTGCGACGCTTCTGTAGGAGGCGGGGTAGGCTCCCGCCTTCCTATTCTGAGTTCCGGTTGTCCCGGAGGCCCGCCCTCGGCCTGCCTGACTTCCGGCTGAAGCCCGGCCGCAGCGGTGATTCTCTCGGCAATGAGAGGGGTGGGCTCCCTCGGGAACTAGCCTAAAGGCTGGGTGGCACCCACCGAACTTGGCACACACCGGCGGAATCGCGGGGTGGGCACCCGCTATCGAAATCAAAGCGCTCACAGCGCTATAAAGCCAAACAGCGTTCACAGCGCTATAAAGCCCAAAAAGTGCTCCCAGGCGCTACAAGCAAAAAGGTCCAGTCATCAAGTCTTCCAAGAGCAGGGGGGCAAAGACTGGGCCCAGAGCCAGCTCACAGGGCCCTCCAGCAGGGAGGCAGTCCCCAGTGGCGGTCTCTCCTGGCGCCCAGCAGCAGCAGGCCCCCCTCAAGTTGATCCTGCAGGAGAACAGTTTCTGTGGGGACACAGCCCCATTTTTATACAGTCAAAATCCTTTGTCTGAAGGTGCAGGGAAGGGGCACACCAGTTACAACAGGTTCCTGAGCACTTTGTTTTGCTCAGCCCCTCTCCCTATTCACTGGACAGGCCAGGGTCATCAGACGCACCACAGGGGCCGGAGCCAGCATTGTGTGGGGAGAGCCCTGTCCTATTCAGGACCCAGGTGTACTCCTCCCCAGCCATCAGTATGCTAAGCTCCCTATTCACCACTGGGTGACTCCTCCTGACTCTGGGGAATCCCTAGCCCGTCACATGACCTCCACCAGCCAATCGCCAGACAAGCCACACATTTCATACTGCACACCGAAGTGCCCACTTCTAGAAGTGGCACTTCCACACTAGGTACATGCACGCCGCACACATCATCGCGCAGCATTCAATCACACGAGTCCGCACATACCAAACTCGGGCCTGCACACCCCACGCATCAGGAACTACCAGGACACATACATTCCCCCATGCATTCCTATGGGAGGGCAGGCCAACCTCACAACACGCACGCACTTTACCCTGGGACACAGCGGTAAAGTGCGCAGAAACCAAAAATCACTACACCAAGTCACCAATAAAAAGCAAAAAGTTTCGGGGTGAACCTGCCAGAAGGGCCGGGTCCAACAGCGTCAATAGGGTATTCGAGTGTCAGGATGGTACGAACGGTATGTGTAATGGCATTGAGCTGCTAGATAATATAAATGTAGGTCGGGGATACATAGACCCCTGCGCTCATAAGGGAGTGTAAGTGTTGTCCCAATGAATACGGGGACAGGATCCCGCACATATTAATCGCAAAAGGGTTCCTCCTAGTGTGTTGAAAAGGTACTGTGTTAAGGGAATAGGGATGTTAAATCATTCAATCAATCAACATTTGTAGAGCGCACTACATACCCCTGAGAGTCTCAAGGCACTGCGGGGTGCTACTTATCGAACAGCCAGGTCTTGAGTAGCCTCCTGATGGTCAGCAGGTCTTCGGTCTGTCGTAGGCTCAGTTAGAGGGTGTTCCAGGTCTTGGTGGCGAGGTGGGAGAAGGATATCCCGCCGGTGGTTGTCCTTCGGATGCACGGGACGGAGGCGGGTGCAAGGTCGGCGGAGCGGAGCTGGCGGTTGGGGATGTAGAAGGAAAGTCGTCTGTTGAGGTAGGCTGGGCCGGTTTTGTGAAGTGCCTTGTGTGTGTGGATGAGGAGCTTGAAGGGTATCCTCTTGTTGACGGGCAGCCAGTGCAGGTTTCTCAGGTGGGGGGTGATGTGGCCATGGCGTGGTACGTCGAGGATCAATCGTGCCGAGGCGTTTTGGATGCATTGCAGTCGTTTGATGAGCTTGGTCGGGGCTCCTGTGTAGAGGGCGTTTCCGTAGTCGAGTCTGCTGCTGACGAGGGCCTTCTTGTATCTGTCGGGATCCACCTGTAGATCTTGCGGAGCATGCGGAGGGTGTTGAAGCAGGAGGAGACGGCATTGACTTGCTTGGTCCTGGAGAGCGTTGAGTCGAGGATGATTCCCAGGTTGCGTGCGTGGTCGGTGGGTGTCGGGGCTGCCCCCAGTGCCGTCGGCCACCGGGAGCCCTCCCGGGCTGAAGGGTTGGAGCCGAGGATGAGGACCTCCATTTTGTTTGTGTTCAGCCTCAGTCGGCTGATCTTCATCCAGTCGGCGACGGCCTTCATTCCTTCATGGAGGTTGGCTTTGGTGGTGATGGGGTCCTTGGTGAGAGAGAGGATCAGTTGTGTGTCGTCGGCGTAGGAGATTATGTTGAGGTCGTGCTGTCGGGCGATGTGTGCGAGCGGGGCCATGTAAATGTTGAACAGTGTCGGACTGAGGGAGGATCCCTGGGGTACGCCGCAGATGATCTTGGAGGCTTCGGATCGGAATGGGGAGAGGCGGACGCTCTGGGTTCTGCCGGAGTGAAGGAGGTGGTCCATTCCAGGGCTTTGTCTCGGATCCCTACGGCGTGGAGGCGTGCGCGTAGTGTGCGGTGGCAGACGGTGTCAAAGGCAGCGGAGAGGTCCAGGAGGATGACGGCTGCGGTCTCACCGTTGCCCAGCAGGGTCCTGATGTCATCGGTGGCGGCGATGAGGGTGGTCTCAGTGCTGTGGTTGCTGTGGAACCCTGACTGGGAAGGGTCGAGGATTCTGTTTTCTTCGAGGTATCGGGCTAGCTGTCTGTTGACGATCTTCTTGATGACCTTGGCCAGGAACGGGAGCAGAGAGATGGGCTGGAAGTTCTTGAGGTCTCTAGGGTCTGCCTTGGGTTTTTGGAGTAGGGCGTTGATCTCGGCGTGTTTCCAGCTATCTGGGAAGATCGCAGTCTCGAGAGAGATTGATGACGTTGCGCAGGTGGGGTGCGATGGCGCTGCTGGCTTTGTTGAAGATGTGGTGCGGGAATGGGTCTGACGGGGAGCCGGAGTGGATTGTGCTCATGGTCTTGATGGTGTCATCGATGCTCATGCTGGTCCAGGCTAGCAGGGGGTCGTGGTCGATGGTGTGCGGAGAGTCTGTTGTGTTGCTGTCTGTTGGGGCTGTCTGGGTGTTGAAGCTGTCGTGGATGACTGCTATCTTGCGGTGGAAAAAAGTGGCGAGGGAGTCGCACAAGGCTTGCGACGGCAGGATGTCGTTGGTGTTGGAGCTGGTGTTGGAGAGCTCCTTCACGAAGTTGAAGAGCTCCTTGCTATTGTGTGCGTTATTGTCGAGGCGGTCTTTGAAGGAGGTCCTCTTGGCAGTCCTGATAAGGTGATGGTGGTTGCGGGTGGCGTCCTTGTGGGCTGCGTGGCTGTCCGGAGTCTGTTCGCTGTGCCATCTCTTCTCTAGTTTCCGGCAGGCTCGCTTGGAGGCTAGGAGTTCTGGGGTGAACCAGCGGGCCCTCTTTCTGGTGTCTCTGTGGGGGGGGTTTCTTCAGCGGGGCGAGGGTGTTGGTGCAGTCGTCAATCCAGCATCTGAGGCTGTGGGCAGCGTCGTCGGTGTTGGATGGTTCGGTGGTTGGGCTGAGAGCGAGGTTTGTGTGTAGTTGGTTTTCGGTGATTTTTCTCCAGCAGCGGCGAGGGATCTGTTGGGTGCGGTGGTGTGTGGTGGGTTTCTGGAATGAGAAGTGGATGCAGCGGTGGTCAGTCTAGAGGAGTTCAGTAGTGTGGCTGAAGGCAACGTGGGGGCTTGCGGAGAAGATGGGGTCAAGCGTGTGGCCAGCGGAGTGGGTAGGCGTTGTGACAAGTTGCCTCAGTCCGAGGTTGGCGAGGTTATCGATCAGGGTTGTCGAGTTGCTGTAGTTGTTCTCAAGGTGAAAGTTCAGGTCTCCGAGGAGGATGTAGTTGGTGGAGGTCAGGGCGTGCGTGCCGATGAAGTCGGTGATGGAGTCGCTGAACTGGGGTCGGGTCTGAGGGGTCTGTAGATGAGGGTGCCTCTGAGGGTGGAGTTGGGGTCTGTGTGGATCTGGAAATGCATGTGTTCTGCGGTGCTGAGAGTGTCGTCGGTGCTGGTCGAGACCCTGATGCTGTTCTTGTGGACAATGGTGATTCCTCCTCCGACTCCGTTGGTGCGGTCTCTGCGGGTGATCTTGTAGCCGTCTGGGATGGCTATGGCGATGTCGGGTGCGGAGGAGTCGTTCATCCAGGTCTCTGTCAGGAAGGCGACATCTGGGGATGATGTGTCGAGCAGGTCCCAGAGCTCGACGGCGTATCTGCATGCAGAGCGGGTGTTCAGTAGGATGCATCGGAGGTGGTTGAGGTCTTTCTTGGCGGGTTGTTCAGCGGCTCTGAGGCTGGTGTAGCTGCAGTTCAGGCAGGTAAAGGGACCGTGTGTGCGTTTCAGGGCGGCCTTGAAGCAGGTGTGGGTCTGTCCGGGGTTGAGAGCGTGAAATGTGCTGGCATCGTAGTGGTGGTGGTCGTCGTGGCATGTGCGGGGACCAGGGGTTCTGTCGCTGAGAACGGTCTGGGCTCAGACGGGCGCAGACAGGCTTGCCTTAGGCACGCCTTGGGCGCACCAATGGCGCACCCGCTGCGCGTGGCTGCGCAGCGGCTGCGCAGCGGCTGCCCTATATGGGGATGTGGGAGGGAGGAGCAGCTGGGAGGAGGGAGGCGGGAGGCAGGGGCAGCGAATGGGCAGTGAGGGGGCGGGCCACAGGGGCGGAAATGGGAGCGGCAAGGGCACCGAAGGCAACCGGGCACAATCAGGGGCAGCGAGGGGGAACAGAAGGCAAGAGGGCGCAGAAATGAAGGGGCAATGAGGGGGACAGAAGGCAAGCAAAACAGGCACAAATCAGTGGCAGCGAGGGGGAACAGAAGGCAAAGCGGGCACAGATAAGAATGCAGGCACAGGAGGGAGACAGGCAACAGCAGTCACAGACACCAGAAGACAGTATGGGCAGTACAGGGAAGACAGACAGACAGCGACTGAGATACAAACCTAAGGCCTACCAGTGGCCAACAGGGATGAGGCGCAGGTGGTAGCCTGCGGGTGGAGGAGGGCCTCAACTTCTACAGCAGCGGCAGCTGGGGCAGGGTCAGGACACACAGGCGGAGCTGTGTGGTGGGGGAGCGACCTACCAACAAGGTCAAAGGTTGGATGTTAGTGAAGAGCTATAGAAAGCGAGACAGGACAACCATTTTTATAATTGCAATTCGCCCAGCTATTGACAAAGGTAATTTTATCCAACGCTCCACCTGTGCATTGAGATCTGACAGATCTGGCCTGTAATTTCGTTGTAGTACCTGCTCCTTTTCTCTATGGATGTGGATGCCCGAGTATTTAGTTCCATCAGGTGCCCATTTAACGTGGAGCTCAGCCGGGGGAGGAGCTGTTGCGTCCGTTAACGGGAACAGCTCTGACTAGGCCCAATTTATACAGAGGCCTGAGAAAACACTGAATCTGACTATCTCCTACTTAAGAAGGGGGAGATTGAGGTGGGGGTTGCAGATGAACAGTAAAATGCCGTCTGCATACAGTGATATTAGTAAAGGCCCATGGGTGAGTTGGAACCCGCGATGAAAGTGGCGCTCCTGCATCACCTGGACCAGAGGATCCATTGCCATTATAAATTAAAGAGTGTGCAATGAGCACCCTTGCCGAAAACCACGCAGAATCAGGAACGCATCTGATATAGCACCATTCACTCTAATGTGGGCCATCGGATTGGAATATAGTAACATAATTAGCGATATGAACTGGGGGTAAAGCCCAGTTTGCCTAACACAGCTCAGAGAAAAGGCCACTCGAGGGAGTTGAAGGCCTTCTCTGCATCGAGAAATGCCACTACAGCGGGCATGGCGGGAGACATTTTAATAAGCACGGCAAAAGCAGTACGGAGATTCAAGGAGGTGGACTGGTGTGGAACGAACCCATACTGTGCCGAGGAGACGAGCTTCTCCATTAGCAAGGCTAATCGGGTTGCTAGCACCTTGGCCAAAATTGTATTATTTAACTTTAACAGAGATAGTGGGCGATGTGACACATAATTACCAGGATCTTTACTGAGTTTCAGCAGCAAGGTGAGGACTGCCTCTCGGGGCGTGGGGGGTAAAGTGCCAACCTGCATGGCCTCGTTGAATAATGCCAACAATCTTGGTGCAAGTTGTTGCTTATACACTTTATAAAATGCCCCCCTGTTAGTCCGTCGAGCCCAGGCGCTTTTGAGCCATCTAGAGTGCCAATAGCTTGGGTCACCTCCTCTAGAGTGAGTGGCTCAGTGAGGAATTGTCTCTGACCATCCTCAAGCCATACCATGGCAGCATCCGCTAGGTATGCTGATAGTGTCTCAGAGTCATTAGTAAGTTACCTGAGAATAGTACAATTTTTGGTAGTAAGTACAGAGCGTGGCCATGATACGTTCTGTGCTCGTAATGGCCCCTACATTCATCGCTCGGAGTTCTGTGACATAATTAACCGATCTGTTGGGGCGTAGAATGCGAGCAAGGGTGCGGCAGGTCTCTTGCCCTCACAATAGCGACGAGCTTGGGAGTGTTTACTCTGATATGCAGTTTCCCCTTCTGCCAACTCGCGATATTCAGCCAGTAGTTCTGCCCATAGAGTCAGTCCAGGCGCTCGATCAGTCTCCTCGCTATGCTCCATCTCCTGCAGTTTTGTTTCAATCCAGCTTAATTGTGCGCGTATATCTCTAAGAATTCCCACCTGCTTAGATATACACATCCCTCTGATGAAGTCCTTAAAAGCCTCCCACAAGGTCGCCTGTGAGGGCACAGTACCTGCATTGTGCTAAAAATATTAAAGAACGGACCTATGAATCTCACGACAAAACACTTGGTCCCAGGGAGAATCGCTGTTGAAACACAAGCTGAACTCGAGGCCACTTCCATATGTAATCTGAAGTTTCAATAATACTGGATTGTGATCTGAGAGTGTTCTAGGGAGCACTGTTACCTCGGATATCCACTAGTGAGATGTGGCCGACAATAGCCTAATGGAGTCCAGACCGAATGGGGCGCTGAACA
Organism: Triturus cristatus; assembly: GCF_964204655.1. Classification (NCBI taxonomy): domain Eukaryota; kingdom Metazoa; phylum Chordata; class Amphibia; order Caudata; family Salamandridae; genus Triturus; species Triturus cristatus. The sequence continues at coordinate 1,030,633,086 of NC_140579.1, read as the reverse complement.
GAAGTGGAATTTGGATAGCATAGGATGATGAGTACACCATGCATCATGCAGCATATAAGTCTCAGGCCCTAGGTTTGTCAAATGGAAGCGTGCTAGCGAAATCGGTGTCCAAACAAAGTGGTAAATTATGATCCCCACCAATAATAAAATGGTACACCACAAATCTGTCCTGTTGGGAAAAGAGGTTTAAAAAAAAAATCAGGGTTGTCAGTGTTCGGGGCATATATATTGACTAATAATGTACTTTTGTCTCCCAGCGTTCAATGTACTAGCAGATATCGGCCTGCCATGTCTGTGTGGTTGGAGTGATAAAGAAAAGGTACAGTTTTATGAACTAAGATACAGGTACCACGCGAGTAGGAACTGTAACATGAGAAATATCGATGTGTGCCCCAGTTCCTAGCAAACATATGGTCAGCACATGGGGAGAAATAGGTCTCCTGAAGAAAATCAATGTTATCGGAATATCTATTAAGATATGTCGGTACCTGTTTCTCTTTGCGGGCATTGTTAATACCGCGTAGATTCCAGGTAACTACACCTAGGTTGATGGACGTGACCATGTTGTGGAGTTAGTATGAAGTGATCATACATCGGGCCTGGTGCCTTGTGCCATACAACAGTGTAGGTGGTGAATGCTAAGATACGATGTGCAACATCAAAAAACATTTCAACCCTAGTAAAAGAGTCCCACAGAAGAGCACCACTCCCCACCCACACTAGATCCAACATTATCCTGTGAATCCCATTTAGTCCCTCAATAAAACATAAACCACAACAATCTAAAATGGTGTTCACCATGGAGGCATGGGAGCAACTCAGTCTCCGGCAGTCCCTACAAAGTAAAGAGTCAAAGCTGGAATGCGGTGCTTGCCCCCATGAATTCGGATACCCAAGCGAGGAGATATTCAATATGAGTTATTTGCTGATGTATATACAAGCAAGGAGGCAAGGGTATCAAACATCAGACCCAGCAGCCAACCACTTCCCCATTCTCATTTCGAGATGTGGTGGGCAGGCTACTGTGTCCCCGTGTCCCATTAGCATCCGGGGGAGCATGGTCATTCTATGGAGATCCAGCATGGATAGCTTTATAGTCGGCCTTGGCGTCTAAAGAGGTATTTCCGCCGAGCTTCCTGTACTATTGGGGTGAAATCAGGGAAGATGGGGATATTCGAACCTTGGTATTGAAGAGGACCCTTTTCCTGGGCCAACCGCAGCGCTGTGTCTCTGTCCCTATAATTGAGCAGACATGCTATAAGAAATCGTGGTGGAGCACCTTCCGGAGGTCATGGGCCAAAGGAGCAGTGTGCAGGTTGGACTGCAGAAGTATTGGAGAAACTAGGGCGGTCAAAGAAGGCCAGTAGCAATTGTTCAGCAAAGTTCTCAGGACGCCCCATGTCGTTATTTTCTACAATTCCCGAGATACGAATGTTATTTCTACGAGATCTGGCATCCAGGTCCTCGTTCTTGATTGCCATTTGTTTTAGAAGGCGCTCCATTTTATCTATGCGCTTCTGTGTTGTCACAGAGTTATCCTCCAGGCTGGAGATCCTTTCTTCAGCGCCATCAATCCGGGCTCACTGTCTGTTCACCTGCTCGCACAGACTGTCCATGTGGCCAGTTAGTGTATCGAAGCATGCATCCATGGCTCTGAAGCCCGCCTTGAGTTTGACCATCACAGCCGAGATGTCACATGGGGGGGCTGCGGACCACCTTGTCCAGAGGGCTCTTCTGAATCTGACTGGTAGCCGCGGTGACCAGCGCGGTCAGAACGACTCATGTCATGTCTTCAGTAAGCGAATACCGCGGGTACAGGGTGTGGGTGTGCACTCAGCATCTTCAATCCTCCCCCCCCACAGCCAGGCCTGCCCCACAATTGTTGTACAGGCTTTAGTCAACATCGTGGAGTTTCTGGACGTGCGGGGAGCTACCACCCAGGGTGGGTCCCCCTATTACGGGGGAATCTCCAAAATCTAGCAAGGCGGGTTGCATGAATTGTCACATGTGGGGCCCCCAGCATTGTGTCTATATGCGTAGAGATGTCCGTGGGTCACAACTTCTTTCACACAGTGTGTCAGTAGGCAGGGATCCTATCCCCAGCTCCCCAATTCTGGGTGTAAGCAGGCAGTGCGGCAGATCAGCTCCCAGAATCTGCTCACAAGAATCCAGAGGATCAATATGTAAACAGTGGGGAGTCCGGGCCAGTGGGGGGCAATGTACTCAACATTCCCTGTCTCTTCGTAGACCCATACCGGCCGGTGTCCAGACGATGGTCTATATCTCAAGCACCCCCTGCTATGGAGCAGATGATTTAGGCTACTGTCTCTGGGGGGGCTGCCAAGTAGACGGGTGAGCACAGCACCTCCCTTTTTCACAGCTCCACATGTGCCAGGAGTTCGGCTTGGTTATACAAGGTCAAAGCTCACAGACTGGACTCGACATTCTTCACCCGCAGCAGCCTCCCACGAGCGTTGTATAAGGGCATTTGCAGGGCTCCATCCACGCACTGCAGGCAGCCGCCAGGGGGAGGCGCAGCCTGCGGCACTCCCACGTGTACCCATGTCATGGATTTTACTTCGAAAAACAAAGTATTCCAGGGGCCATATTATACAAAGTGCCCTGGGGGAGCAACGTGTGTTTGCGCCAGGGCACTTTTGTATTACAGAAGGGGCAGCAGACAAGTGTGCAGCCCCTTCTGTACTACAGATAGCGCTGGTGCACATTTAGCGCCAGCGCTAGCATCGGAGGGTGTTCTCTCATTTGCAATTTTGCGGGCATCCCCAAAGGGGAGGAAGGGTCCAACTCAGTGCTATTTTGTGAAACATGGTTGGCGCAAAAAGGGGTGCCCATGATGAAACTATAAGCTCAATACCTTGTGGCAAATGCAAAAAGAACAATTGATGGACAGAATGCAGAACAATGTCATACATTCACCCTGGTATGCAGATCTGGGCCTAAATCCATCGTTTTTTGCTCCCCATGCCATTCCAGTTTGAACCTAGCCATATGCAAACCAGTCTTCACCCTGCGCCCAATGGGAACAGTCCAGCCAAACTTGCCGGGCCAGGTCCTCCCTGGACTGGAAACAAGCATCCTATGACCGGTTTCGGGCTTTCAGCCCTTATCAGCCAGGATATTTTGACTCCAGTGGCATGGAGAGCACGAGACACACATCTGGGCATACCCGTCCCACTCGGGGTGACAAATGCAAAAATAACAATTGATGGACAGAGTGCAGAACAATTCATACATTCACCCCAGTACAGAGATCTGGGTCTTGTGGAGCATCCCCATTGAGTGCCGGCGCCGCGACTGCCACCATGAGCTGCTCCCAGGCCAGTGGTGGCCAGTCTTAAGAACTACAGGGATAAAAAGGCCAGTCCAGGAGCAGTAGGACCACGGAGCCAATACTCTATGACAATGTGCGTATATTCCTATTCCGAGAAATGCTTGAGGCAGGCAGGACTGACTTATTCGATACTCTCCCCAGTAAAATTGAAGGTAATGGTGAACAACACCAGCTATTTCTTCACTGAGACAGCCGATGCCTGGGACTGGGTGAGCAGATTCTTATATTCCTGACTATCACTAAACCGCAATGGGTCAGTGACCCACCTTGATGGCGAACTGATTTTGGGACTTACTGTATCTGGTGATGGTTTGCCAACCGCCCCCCAGACCCTTTCCTTAGGCGTAGTTTTGCATTAAAATATGCCACTGGGATAATCCCACCTGTGGGTCAGTTTGTTGATTGTTTGGACAGTTGGAGTTTTCTTGACCTCCCTGGGTTGGGAGTTAGTGGTTCTAGTTTACTTGTTGACAAGGCCACATAATATGCATTTGCTCAGCCCTGTGTATTGCCTGTCTCACATGCTACCACCCACCAGAATTATGAGGGGCCCCTCCCTCCACTGGTGGGTGTCTGCCCTCCTTTGCCTACACATTGTGCTATGGCCAGGCTGCATATATTAACGTGGAATGTCCAAAGTATGGGGACAGCAAACAAGCTTCACACAGTACAAAAATATATTGGAAGGCGTGAAGCCCAGATAGCCTTTCTCTAAGATACCCGTAATGCAGGAGGGGAAGACGTGCGTGTCCAGGAACGTTGGTGTGGTCAATGTTACAGCACTACTTATTCAGGCTTTATATGGGTTAGGCCTGCATTTCCCTTTCGATGCATGGCCATGGAAATAGACCCGGAAGGGAAAAATTTTCTGGTGGAGTGACAGTTAGATGGCAGGCCCCTTTTATTAGCCCGTATGAATGCGCTGAATGTAGCACAGCAAGCCTTCTTGGCCCATCTCACTGTCATGTTTACCAGATTTGCGCATATGCCTTAGATTATTAAATTGGATTTTAAATGTGTCTTAAACCCGCAATTAGATCCCTCCAAACAAGACAAAAGGGTAATTCTTTAGTTATAACTGCATACCAAATGTTGCGCTGGAAAATTGGAAGTTGTTGCACACCCACTGGGGCGGCATTCCATAGCTCCTCGTAGCTTCTGAGACTCCTTTGCCTAGCGTGTTAAGTTTCATACACTATGTACATGAGAGGTCAGAATGACGTCCAGTTTTAAACACAATGGACATGAGGGATTAAAAACTTTTGGGTAAAAATAATGCCTTATGTGAATATCTAAATGGTTCACGCTATGGGCATTAGGTCTCATGAAATTATGAGCAAGTGCAGTAGGCAGACGCCACCGGACATGTCAGCATGAATTAGGAGTTGCCATTTCTTCATATCACAAGATTGAATAATGTTTAATTTGCATTTAAAGTATTTATTGTGAGATGTCACTCAAAATGGTACGCCATTTATTTTCTAATCGAAACGCAATGGGCAGCTTGCATTCTTTTCATTATGTTATGGCTTTGATCACTCTTATATGGAAATGGTGCCCATGCTTGCAGACCCTCTATAATGTATTATGAGCACTGTGTCGTCTCTCTCTGTGAATTGCAAATCAGTGAAAGGAATAAGTGACAAGCATAGCGTCTGCTTCCTGACCCATGTGCAAGGAGCCTGATGACTCCGAAACATGTATGGATATTCGTGTATATCCTGATTAAACCATTGAACAGCAGAGGAGACCTGTGGATTATTGTTGAGTGATGCAGCACTAAGGACTGGTTTAATATATGTATAAACATATGTATATATATATAAATTGTGGTGTAAATGTAATGATTATACACATTTATTTTACTGAAGTTATCTATTGAGTTATATTTTCCTGGGTTTATTTATATTTATTTTGTAATGTAATGTGAATATTCTATTGTTAAAATATGTATAATGTCATTATTTTTATGATGAGTAATTAAAAATATACTTATTTTAGCAATATTGCTGTTGTCATTCTGTGATGCGATATTTTCGACAATTTATATGTTTGTTTAAAGGGAATGATATTTTTGTAACTAATATTTTTGTATTCAATATTAGTAAGAAACTATATTGTTTACAGCGATATTTTTGCTCTTTATAATTGTTCTTTTGTTAGATAAGTATAGAAAGGCCATATTTTTGTTCACAAGATTTATTTTTTAATATTTTTGTGTATCGATATTTTGTGCCTCGATATTCCGTCATTGAACCCTCTAACCTTGTAGCAGTCTGTGTCTCATTCATTAAAAATGTCTTCACTGAATTTAGCACACACCTTACGGCTTCATGCAAAGAGGCCTTCAGACTGACTTGTGCTGCGCCCATAATCCTGCAGAGGAGAAGGACTTCCTACATCTTACTTGATCCTGCCCTCCCATAATGAATATTGGGAAAATGTTACCCCTGCTATTGTTAATATGACTGAGAAAAAAGTAGCACCTGGGTCCAAACCAGTGCTTCATTTGTGTCAGTGGCTTCCAGTGCTCAGCATCAGCACTTATTTCACAGGGCCATGTCTACTGAATTTTCCGTCCCTGGGCATTGGGTCCAGTAATTATTAAAAATGAATGTATCTGTTCTCCTTTTGATGTCTGCCTGGTATGGCTGACCCACCCAGACCCAGAAATGATGACTGCATCACAATATTAATGTCAGCAGTGCATACCTGTCTTTCAACAAGGCACATCATCATTTTCTAATTCCATTGGTAAATTGTTATGGAGGGAAGCTGATGGCTGTGCTGAGAGGGAGCAGGCTGGCAAAGTTATGCACAAACTTTAGAATGTCGTGGAGCAATTTAAAAGTGCATAGCATACTGTTTGTATCAGTTTGCACTGAACTGAAACCAGTTGAAGCGGTCTTTAATACTGCCTTTGCGTCCTTGTCGCCTGGACCCACCAAAACCTGCAGTCACTGTTAGAACTCAGTGCGCATGTGCTGCTCTGCACTGACACTGTATAAAAACTGCTACCACTCTAATTGCTCAGCGGAGTGAGCATGGCAGTGGCAGCATTGCAGAGAGCAAGCACGGTAGGCCAAGCAGAACTGTAGGCACTGGCACCTGCCTGCCTGGCCTCCACTGATTAGAGCATCACGGTGACCTGCTTTGACCAGCCATCACCACATCATAATTCCTCACTGAGCCAGTAAGTGCAGGTGGATAGGTCATTGGGGGGGTTGGTGTGTGTGTGTGTGTGTGTGTGTGTAAATCGCCGATTCTGTGGGGCAGGGCATGTATGTGTGTATCCTCACCCTATAGCCTGACATTAGCAAAGTGCATTAACCCTTGGTAGTGTCTGCCAGGTACTTGTTTCTGTTATGTTTGTATTTATTATCTTTAAAACACCTTTTATTATGCATTTTTGCAAAGTTACTACCCATGTATAACTTTATGTCAAAGGTGGCACATTTTTGTAGCTTATAGAGCCACAAAAAATAAAAAGAATGTGTGAGTGCTTTGAAGTCTACCAGGCATGTGCTAGAGTACGTACTAAAGCAACTGGCTCTCGTCCAGCACGGGCACCGAAAAGAACCTTTACAGCATGGCCATTAAAGCAACATTTCGTCATGAAACTGAGAAGCCCAAGGCACTGCCAACCACTCTCAGTACATCACGCCTGCAAAGGATGTGTCTTCAATCATGAGGAACTATAATAAGGTCATCCAGGTGTCCCTTTTCATGCTGCACAGTAATTCTCCCAACCAACCTCCCCCTCCTGGCCAAATCATGGAAAACTGTGTGCCGGCTCATTTCAAAAACCACTTTGAAAAATACAACCTGCACAACACCTTCCAATCAGGGTTTAGGAATGGCTGCAGTACAGAGACTACAATACTGAACATTGTAGATGACCTACACAGATCTCTGGACGAAGGCCAGGCCTGTCTCCTAGTCCAAGTCCTCCTGGACCTCTCAGTGGCCTTTATTTTTATTTATTTTATTTTGGACACTGATATCGCGCACGAATCATCCCCAAGGGGATCCCTCGGCGCTGGAAAAAGAGATCAGCGGTCAAAGGGGGAGAGCCTTAAAAAAGCCATGTTTTGAGCATCTTTTTAAATAGAGCCAAGTTCGAACATTGGCGGATTGATTCAGGAAGGCTGTTCCACAGCTTGGGGGCCAAGTAAGAAAAGGAACGACCCCCCATCCTTACCTTCCTAATTTTATGATCACACAGTATTTTGCGATTACTAGATCTAAGCTGCCTTGTGGGCTGATACCATTTAAGTTTATCCGTAAGATAAACCGGCCCCAGTCCATGCAGGGACCTGAAAACTAAACACACCATTTTGAACGTGGCCCGTTTCCTTACTGGCAGCCAATGTAGTTGGTGTAGAAGCGGCAGAGAGGGAGTTCGCGCAGGCTTATCAAGAGCAAGGCGAGCGGCGGTATTTTGCACTACCTGCAGTTTGGAAAGAAGATCCTCCCTGATTCCAACCAGTAAGGAGTTGCCATAATCCAGGTGACTCATTAACACTGGCACTCAGCGGGATCCAAGGGAAGATCTTCCTCAACATCCGCATGGTCCCAAAACAAGAGGAAGCCAGTGTTTTCACTTGAGTCTCCATTGAGAGCTGGTTATCAAAGCTGATCCCTAAGTTCCTTGCACAACTTCTAGGGATGGGGGCTGCACCCAGTTCTGGTGGCCACCAGTCAGGAGTCCATAGATCCGCAGCGTTGCCGAACAGAAGGATCTCGGTCTTAGAGGAATTTAGTTGTAAAAAGTGACTCCTCATCCAGTCAGTGATGTTAATCATACAGGCTGCAAACTTAACCTTCGTTTCGACGGGATCATTTCCGATGTTTATGATCAGCTGCGTGTCATCGGCGTATGAAATGGCCTCAAAACCACAGTTCCTGATGATTGAGGCTAGAGGGGCCACATATAGATTGAATAGTGTGGGGCTCAAAATGGAGCCCTGTGGCACCCCCTTATCCACTAGTACTGAAGATGACACACAAGACCCCAATTGGACAGATTGGGATCTATCAGACAAGTAGCTCTGAAACCACTTGAAGGCTAAGCCGCCGACACCCACATCCCACAATCTGATTAGCAGTATACTGTGGGAGATGGTGTCGAAAGCTGCCGACAAATCCAGCAACACCAGCATGACCAGGGAGTCCCCATCGAGCAGCAGCCTGATGGAATCCATGACTTCGAGCAGAGCAGCCTCAGTGCTATGTGATGTGCGAAACACTGACTGAGTAGAATCTAAAAGCTTATTCACTTCTAAATAGTTAGAAAGATGACAGTTTATAATAGATTCCATGATTTTAGACCAACATGGAAGAAGAGAAATAGGTCTATAATTTTGAACCTCTGTAGGGTCGGCTGATACGTTTTTGAGTAGCGGCTTAACACGAGATACCTTCCATTTACTCGGGAAGGTAGCTGTCGCTAACGACATATTACAGATGACAGCCAAAGATTCTGCAAGAATAGGAGACAATTCCTTCATGACCCTAGGTGGCAAAGGGTCCAGGAATGATCCTGACTTGGTTTTGGCCAACAGAGCCTCCACCTGAGCAACTGTGATGATAGGAAAGTCATCTAGGCCAGGTGAACAAAAAGCTGGCCTAAGGGCCTGCCTATCATTTAGGTTTTTGTTTCCCTCAAACGTACAATATATCGTGTCAATTTTATCGGTAAAATGTGCCGCTAACGCATTACAAAACTCCTGCGTGGCTGGCGGGAGCAAAACGTTTGTCCGCGGGCAGGTGAATTCTCTCAGAATACTGAAGAGTTCCTGTGAGGAGTCCCTAGCCTCCATAATCCGGGTACCTAGGTGAGCTCTCCTAGCCTTATTACAGTTATTTAGATAGGTTCTATGGGCTTCACGATATCTGTCTCTATCGGCTACTGCTTTAGATTTTCTCCATCTTCTTTCTAAGGATCTAGTGCTGGCCTTCTCCTTTTTTAAAGCTGCAGTGTACCATAACGCGGGGGCTGTTCTAGAGGAAATTCTTATCAATTTCACTGGTGCAATCACATCGAGAGCCTCAATAATAGAGGCTTCAACTCTCTCTAGGGCTAGATCGCAATCAGTCTCGCCAAATGATGGAAGGGAGTAATTACAGCTAAAAGAGGAGCCCGTTACTCTTTTCCATGCTCTACGTGGTTCCATGCGCTGCTTAGGTCGTTCCAATGGCCTCAGCGCATTCCAGTGAAAGCGAAGTGCGAAATGGTCTGTCCAGTCCACTTCCATCGGGGGATCTACTTTCAAATCTAACATGTTGGAGAAGATAGTGTCCAAGATATGTCCGGCCCGATGGGTGGGGCTGGTAACTCTAGAGAGGAGTTCAAAAGATTCCATACTTGCAGGCAAACTTGCTGAATCGCCATTGGAAAGAACTTCCAATTGGTGGTAAAATCCCCAACCAATAAAAATTTAGTTGATTGCAATATAAAAGGGGCCAATCTTTCAGAGAGGTCAGTGCAAAACCCCTTTTTTTCACTATTTGGGGGGTGATAAACTAGGGCTCCTGTCAATTCAATAGTATGAGCTTGCTGCACTCGGAAAATCAATAATTCGAGAGAGGGGGAGGAAACCCTATCCAGAATTGTTACATGGTACGGGGGCGTATTGCAATAGCCAAACCTCCACCCCTCTTCCCAACTCTGTCCAAACGTATGACAGAATATTCTCCTGGGAAGGCCATTACTAACGAGGAAATATTCTCATCGTTAAGTCAAGTTTCCGTAAACAAACCTATATCTGGCTTGACGTTATCCAGAAGATCCCAGATTTCAGTAGCATGTTTGGGTAAAGAGCGTACATTGAGATAGAGACCTTGTATGGCTGATGATTTCCCCCCCCCCAGCTGCTTCTCCCCCTCCTCCGCCGAAGAAGGTCCCACCAGGTGACCTAGCTGACCCGTCTTGAAAATTCCAGCATATTGAGTAGAAACAGTGACTGGACAACTATAGCAAGACGAGTCACTCTCTTGAGTAGTCTCAACTATACCATGTGCCAGTCTCCCCCACACCCGTTTAGGGACCTTCTGACCCAAGTGTAACAGACTCTCGAGAATACACTATCCTCCGGACAGGACATACCTGGTCAGGCATGAACAGCATGTCTAGGCAGCTGGCAGCGTACGAGGCACGGACGAGCGCAGACGAGCTTGCCTTCGGCGCGCCCGCTGCACGCGTTCGCTGCGCGGCCGCTGACGCTATGGGCTTTATACCCCCGGAAGATTAGTGATGGCTATACCGCTAACCGCAACAATGGCGGTCCGTGCTCTGGCGATCGGCAATTAAGTTCCACAGCTGATAGCAGACTGCGGTGGAGCGGTAAGGCAGAAAGACTGCCTGATGTCAGTAATGTTCAAAAATTATACTTAAGACAGTCCGTTTTCTCCGCTTTGACACATTCCCCCCAAATTCCCACATTCAGCAATATCGTGCCATTTAAGTTACAAATACACAATATTTGGTAAAAGAAAAAGGAATAGGAGTACTTTTTAAAAGGTATTCAACATAAAAACACAAGCGCAGTGCTCTGCCTTGCTTAGACGCACAACAGTGTCTTCGTTCCATTTTCACTTGGCTGGCAGGTGCTCAGCTTAAGTGTAATGAGCAGAAATCAGAGATTCTGCTCTTTGGCACTTTTCCATCTGATTTTCATCAACAGCTGTGGCCTCAGGAGCTTCCTCTTCCTCTTGCTGAGGGACAGCCCGCCAAGAACTTGGGTGTCTGGTTCGAGGAGAATCTTTTGTTCTCCACCCATATCAAGAAAACTGCTGGCTGCTGCTTTGATTAAAACCCTTAGGAATTTTTTTCCTCTTCTTCCGCATGCAGCCAGAGTTACAGTTACTTGTGCTTTGATTCTTTCTCAGCTAGACTATGCCAACTCCCTTTATGTGGGGTCTCCTGGTTATCTGATCAAGAAATTGCAGGTGGTACAGAACACAGCGGCCAGACTACTACTGGGTATTTCCTCGAGGAAGAGTGTCACGTCCCACCTGAACTCTCTTCACTGGCTTCCGGTTGCGGCCAGAATCAAATTTAAGTCTCTAGTCCTGGCGCATCGTGCTCTCCATGGTCAGGGTCCTTGATATCTTCAGAGATGCTTTTCCTTCTATGTCCGCGCGAGGACCCTGCGCTCGGCTTCTTTAGGCCTGGCACTGATCCCGCGTTATAAGCTGCAGAGGATCGGGGGCTGCTCTCTTGTGGTTAGGGCCAGCAGAGCCTGGAATGCCCTCCCACTTGATCTCCGTCTCACTCAGGAGCTCGCAGTCTTTAAAAGGAAGCTTAAAACATTCCTCTTCGCTTGATTGTCTTTGTTTGCCCTCAGGTTCGCGCCGGGACACTCTTGAGTAGCCGAGCGCGTTACAAGTGGAAATAACATAACATAACATAACCAGTTTCCCCACTGCGCGGCCGCTGACGCAATGGGCTTTATACCCCCGGAAGTAAGTGATGGCTATACCGCTAACCGCAACAATGGCGGTCCGTGCTCTGCCGATCGGCAATTAAGTTCCACAACTGATAGCAGACTGCGGTGGAGCGGTAAGGCTGAAAGACTGCCTGAAGTCAGTAGTGTTCAAAAATTATACTAAAGACAGTCCGTTTTCTCCGTTTTGACACATTCCCCCCAAATTCCCACATTCAGCAATATTGTGCCATTTAAGTTACAAATACACAATATTTAGTAAAAGAAAAATGAATAGGAGTACTTTTTAAAAGGTATTCAACATAAAAACACAAGCGCAGTGCTCTGCCTTGCTTAGACGCACTAATCCGTTTCAGGCCTTTGACACTGTCAACCATGACATCCTCCTTAACATCCTCGCACTACCTGCAGGTATCAATGACGCTGTCCTTCAGTGGTTTGCTTCCTTCCTTCCTGAATGCTCATAGTTAATCAAATTAAACCACTCCATCTCAAAAGTAACACCAGAATTACAAGGAGGTCCGCAAGGGTCTCCTGCCGTATTCAACCACTATATCAAACCCCTTGTAATGATCCTGAAACAAGCCACAATTGCGTATCAATCACATGACACTCAAATCTACATAAAAGTTTCATCAGCTAAAAAAATTTAAACAGCACTCCCTCCATGGTTCAATCCTGGCTGTCCAAAAACCATTGTAAGCTTAATCCTTGCAAAACCGAACTCCTATTCATCCAACCAAAAAAAAAAAGTCCTTCCCTGTTGATATCTGGCTTGACGGCCTCACTGCATTAAACTGCAAATTATCCATCTCTAACTCTGTAAAATCTCTGAGGATTACACTAGACAAAAACCTGACTATGAAAGAGTATATTAATGCCTCAGCTAAACTTGCCATCTACACGTTATAAACACCTTGAAAAAATAAAAAACCTTTCATCCCCATCGAAGACCTAAAGACAGTGTTACAAGTCTTCGTCCTCTCCAAACTGAACTATGGTAACGCAATGATCACGGGCACCTCAAATACACACTTAGCCCCTTTGAAATCTACCCTCCTGCTGGGATAGAGCCGCTTCAACCACATCACTCCCACTCTCAGTACCTTAACAGGCTACCAATCTAGTCAAGATGTATATTCAAAAGTGCTTGAATAACACTCAAAGCGCTCTACATGAAAAAAACAGTTTACCTTGCCAACAATCTATCAAAATCCAGCCAAAAGAGACCCCTTTGAAGCTCCAAGAGTCTACTCCTGATTCAGCCATAATTCAAGAAAGAAAAATAGTACACCTGCTCCTTCGGTGGGAACGCTCTCAGAATCTGAAACTCATTGCCTCAGGATTTACATGAAGAAGAAACTTAAACTTCTTCTTATTAATAAATACCTAAACCCTCCCCACTAAATGACCAGACTGGCCTAATGCTCCTACCTCACAACCTCCATTGAAATGTGAGTACCATTGCCCTTGACAAAAACTGTTTCTCTATTCTCACCATCTTCGCAACACCCAACTGTAACTACCTCAGAACTATATAATTTGCATATCCTACTGTCTGGTATATACTTCTTTTTTATACGTTACTATGTACTTCTACTTACTGTTTTTATGTACTTCGTGTAATTGCTGCTATATCATTCACATATCCTGCTGTCTATCGTATGCTACTTTTTATACGGTTACTATGTACTTTAATTTGCCCTTTATGTAACTCGTGTGATTGCTGCTGTAATAACTCTGTAAAGCGTTCTGATGCCTTCGGGTCTAGTTCATGCTATACAAAACTCAATAGATAAATGATTAATTCTAAAGTTGGACTCGTAGTATTCAGCATCCATTTTAGCGCTATATCATCAAAGTCCCTGCTGTGAATGAAGTTCCATGAAGCCACCTGAGCAAGAATTGTTTAGAGCAGCTGGTTCTGGCCAGGGTAAAGGACAAGCTCTAGGGAGTTGGCAATTGAGTGAGGCTGGGCTGTCTGTTCGACAGTAAATGAGTGTGTGCACAGAATCAAACTGTTTAGTAAAGTGAAAAGTCAAACACAGATCTAGCTCAGCCAGGGCATATAAATGTTGTTCCATTGGGATATTTTTTTTACAAAAGTTTTGCCCCAAAACCCAGGAGACTCAATGAAATACAACCACACAGCCACTACCAACACACAGCTCAGCTGCCACATGGGAATAGGTTTCAGGTTCTATCTAGCTTGGAAGATAACAATTGACAACAGATGGGGAAGTGTGACCTGGCTACAGTTCAGATTAGTGGGGGCTTCGTACGACAATCTTGGACTCCCCCAGTCCCCCAGCTAGTATTGATAATATAGGGCTACCCCAAGAAGTGCTGAATCTTTCACCTACAGTCGACCTGTTCAGAGGCTCTCAAGCATCATGATACACTTTTGGGCCCCTGCTCACCCATGTTTAGTTTGGATACTCAGTTTGATGGTTTTTCACGCCCAGATAACATCTTTCCTAACTGGGTCAGCTTGAATACTCATGAATTATCTACCCACTCCCAAATTTACAATGTTGTCATACCTTGGTTATTGTGCACTGGTAATGATTCTCCAGTTCTTGAAGTCTCAAATAGCACACTAACTGAATCCAAAGGCAGTTTGTCCCCTCCCAAAGTGATCCATTAAAAATCATGATTTACCATTGATCTTTGTGGTTTCTGGTAATGTGGCTGGCCTCAAAGCTAGGATGATGCAGCCACCATGGGGTGAATTTGTCGACAAGCATGACATATGCCACTTCCCAGAAACTTGGTCAATAGAATCTCTACATAAAGTGGGGTACTGGTGAAGGAAGGTAGGATCTTTCGGCATGTGTACCCCCACTTTTTCCCTGGTGCTTAGCTGTTTTTCGACGAGTCTGACTGGGATCCTGCTAATCAGGACCCCAGTCTATCTGCTTTCTCCCTAAACTGTTATGTTATGTACTTCGGTACACTCCAGATTGGATACTGGTGTACCCTGGTCAGTCCCTAGTATATGGTACCCATGTGCCCAGGGCATAGGTACCCCAGAGGCCTCCCATTAAGCATGTATTATGCCACCCATGAGAGGCCATGCAAAATTGAACTACAGGTCTGCCACTGCAGCCTGTGTAAGTCGGTGCATGCACCACTTACTTCAGACATAGGTTTACTATATCTAATGGTCACTGCACTTAAAACCTATCAGTCACCCCTATAGCAGGCCTTTACAATCCTGAAGACAGGGTGCTTGGTTCTAAGTGAGAGGGTGCCACTGCATTAGCGGGATACCACTGCAGCCTACGGAGTCCATTCTACCGGGTTGTCAGTGAAGCAGCCATATACGATATATAGAGGGGCATTACGCGACTGCGTGATGACCAACTCTAAAATGGCTGAACCTAACCCTATTGTGTTTGGTATCAAACATGTTGGAATCATACCCCCACACTGGTAACCAGTGTGGGAGGTATGATTCCACCCCTCAGAAGCGAGCTTCGTGGGGTCCCTGGTGTTCCCGGTACCCGCCTTTTAGTCCTGGACAGCACAAAATGGTTGCTGCCGACCAGAGACACATTTCTGCCCTCCTGCTGCTGAGCCAAGCTCGAACAGAGGAAGGCAAAACAATAGGCATCCTGTCACAGGGAGGTGTGACTACCTCCCAGACAAGATTTAGTGTATTAGGGCTGGGTGGATGCACTTGACAGTGACCGAAAGTCTGCATGAGGGGCACATTTGGTGTTCCTGTGCATAGTCCTGTTCAAACCAGTCCTGGGTGCTGTGGGCTCCCGCTCTGGCACAAAACTAGACAAAGGACATGGGAGTAACCTCCCCACTGTCCAGACCATCACCTGGGATGGTCCCCTGAATCTTGCCAACCCTCTTCCATGGGTACATAAGAGCTTACCTGTCTGTAGGACCTTTGATTCGACATGGACAAGATTCTGAACCAAAACCACTGAACTTTTACCGTCTGGACACTCTGGACTTCGCTGGACTTCGTTTGGGACGACTTTGTCTCCCACTCAGTCTGCTGCATCGTCTGTGCCTGTGCACCATACAGGATACATGCAGGACCTGTGGAGCATCAAGGACAACCAAAAACATCTACCTTGGAGTGAAGGAGTCACTCCCCTGCATTCACAGGCACCTCATCCCTGCTGACCAGTCAGCTGATCCCAAGCTCCTACGTACTCTGAAGGGTCCAGCAACACAGGAGGTGGGTTTCTATGTCCCTCGAGGCCCAAGCTGCCCTCTCACCAATTTTGAGGCTAGTATCTCTCATGGGGGCTGCAATACCCGAACCCCTGTGCACTGTGTTGATTTGCAAGTGAAAGTACTTGTTGGCATTCCTTTAACAAGTACATTGGGCTCCGAGTAGCCCCAACCTCTGGCACTATTTCCTACCAAGAGCTTTGACCTCCTCACACCGAAAGCTCTGTGGGCTGTTGTTTGGTGAAACGCTCAAGGTCCTCTTGCGACTCCTGCGCCTCCAGCCTGTGGGTCCACTTGAGGGTCAACTTTGCTTTTCTTGGGGTCCCCTGGTTGCTCCAGGCCTGCCAGGACTCCTCTTGCTGTGGTGAGTCTCCTGGATCTTGCTGGTCTAAGCTGTATCCATCCTTGACCTTCTGCGTGGTTTGCCGTTGCCAAGGCTTGTTGGTGCTCCTACCAGACACCGACCTCTCAGCACTCTACATCCTTCATGGGACAGCTCGTATCCAGCTCCTGGTTGCCCTTGATATCTCCTGGTCCCCGTAGCTACAGCGTCAAGGTCTCAATCCACTCACCTGAAGCACCCAACATTGGTGAGCATTCGTCTACCAAGGCCCTGGTCACGAACAAGTGACCCAGACTCTGTCCCCTCTACTTTCACATACATCTCAACAAGAGTCCACCTTTGGATTCCAACTGACACTTTTCTTCCTTCCAGCAGCAGCTCTTCTTCCAAGTCATCCATTGGGTTCGACTGCGGTTTCCGACACCACTTCAGACCTATGCACCCGGCTTCCCTGGGATAGGTAACTTGGTTATCTCGGTATCTACGGGTGGGGTGGCTCTCCAACCTTCTGTCTTCCACTGGGTTTCTACGAAGTCCACTGGGAAGGATCCTCAAACTCTAAAACTTCAACCGCGACTTTCCCGTAGAATTGTGCAGAGCACGCGGTCGTGTTCCCACACTGCACCCGTCCTCAGTGGGGTCCCTATCTACTCACCTCGGGTGGTTCCTTGGGGTCCCAGCGATTCTACGTCCTCTCAACACTGTCTTGACTCGAGTTGTGGTCCTTATACCACTCACTTAGTATATGGTTTGGTCCCCCACTGGGGCCCACTGTGTATTAGTGCTATTTACTGTCATTTCTGTGCTTAAGTAGTGTGTGCTTTGTGATTATCTCCATATAGGAGATACTGTGTCATACTAGATAGTGTTATATTAATAAATACATATTTCTATAACTACTGTGTGGTTCTCCTTTCCTTTAATCAATACTATAAGATTGCATTCTGGTAAAATAAGCTGCTTAACATTCCTTCAAGACTAAGACTGAAGGCTGTTCTCCACAGCTACTACTTGGAAAGCTTTCTAAGGTCATCTTTGACCTCTTAAATCACCATAAAGGTTGTTTGGACTTGTGCAAGGTGCCCACTTTAATTAGTGGACAGCATATACCAGGCCAACTTCTCACAACTTGTCTTTTCGATTTTTCAGCTAAGCCTAATAAGTTTGTATGACCTATGGGTGATCTAACAATATGGGTGAATTCCTTCCCAAATTGTAAGAATTTCTGATTAACAATTGATTGTACTGACATACTAGGCATTGAAGTAAGTAGGGCGAGGGACCATAGTGTTATGATCCTCAACATATATGCACATGTGGTTAAGAGTAGACACACTTCGGTGGCAATTCAAGCCCTGGAGGCCCATCTGGCTAAGTCTTGTTCAAGTTTATATATGATCATTGCAGGGGACTTAATTCTTCAATCACTGCTGAGGAGGAAGAATCTTGGGCTATCCCCCAGCTGGAGCCTCACTCAATCAAAAGATGGACCCAAGCCATCCTTCAGTTGATAGCGCTCTCTATTGAATTGGGGGTCGGGCTACTAATGGTCATACTAATTCTAATACCAAGGGAGCATACACTTTAACAACCATTTGTCCAAAATCCCAATTGATCATCGACTTAAGATTGTGGTCCAGAGTGGGTGACATGGTAGTACAGGTAGTAGGAAAGAGTGGAGAGCAACTATGACCCTCTATGTCTTAGGCTCCTAGCTTTGTTGGATAAGTATACAATTGATCCAGCTAGGCCATCTAGTACTCACAATGTTGCACATATATCTGATAGATCTCGCCTCAAATGGCATCAGGTTATGGAAAGCCAGTAATCTTGTCAAACATCAACAAAGATGTTCAGGCAACTCGGAGTACCATTGCAAAAGGTATGGAAACGGAAGGAGACCACCTAGACTTTAGTATGTTGCAAAAAGAAGTTTAGCAAGGATTGCAGCTTATTTTATGATTTAAGAAGAAGCCCCTCAAATAAAAGACAATGGATGGTCTAACAGGGAGTGTGGGCACCAGAGGCGCACTCTAGCTAGGGCGATCAAGTTGAAAAAGCCATCTATGATTGCAGCCATCAGAAAGTAAAATAAACTTAGCATATTGAATGCAAAGAAGAAGTGTGACAATAATGGATAGCAGGAGTTAGCGGAAGCATGTCCATCCTGAGGATGTTCGCACTTCACTTGGTTGCCAGTGGTAAAAATCCCTTGGGGGGGAAGAACCGCAAAACCATGTTCCACCCTCACAATAGGTTAATCATTTTGCTGCACGGTACTATGAGAAGGTAGTCCCTGTCACCAAAGTTACTCTGTTGTATAGTAGCCTGCAGAATGTTACCTCTTCCCCCATTCACTAGAGAGGAAGTTCTAGACTCACTGTCTACATTTGCGAGGAGAAGGGTCCAGGCCCAGTTGCCATTCCTCTTTATTTGTTTGCTCATAATGCTGATGACTGGGCTGGCTATATAGTAACTCTATCAAACGTGATTGCTCTGGGAAACATCTATTCCAGAATTTTGGCTCGGTGCCTTAAGTTATACCAGTATATTTGAAGGGCGAAGTTATACCAGTATATATAAACATCTATTCCAGAATCTTGGAAGCGCGCCGAAGTTGTACCAGTATATATGAATTATAGGTTCATTAGTCTTATTGTTGAGTTCAAAAAGTCTATTCTCGTTTTGTTCGGGTATGAAATCAAACGTGGATATCAGATTGGGATATTATGAGCCCACTTCAAGTGGGATTCAGAGCCAAAACCTCTACGATAGAGCAGGAATTTAGGATTATCCTAATTGTTTTGGAAGATTGATCTGATCAGCAAGGGCAACTTATTTGTTTCTTCTGTCAATCTAAAATTTGTCTTTGACCTGGTTCCATGCTTGAGGCTGTGGCAGGTTTTGAAGGCGATGGGTATGCCTCACAATATTCCGTCAATACTGATTAAGCTACATGAGAATACCTTCGCCTGTGTCAGATGGGGGTAACAGGGTCAACTGATCGACAAGATCCCAGTGCTGAAAGGTATTCTGCAAGGGTATGTACTAGTTCCCACTCTCCTTACTTTGTATCTAAATGGATTGGGCGACTATCTTTTTGACTGCCCAGTGGATGTCCCTGTTATATCTAACACCAAGATCCCTATATTTATATTTGCAGATTACACTCTTTTAATATTGAAAACTGTGAGTGGCCAGAACATTCTTCTTAAAAAATGTGCTGCCTTTTGTCAAGTTTGTGGCTTAGAAATCAACGCAGCCTAAACAAAATTTATGTTGTTTAGCAACCATAAAAAAGTTAAGGAAAAACTGCTGTTAGGCGATAAGGCCCTAGAGAGGGTTGATTTGTTTAATTACCTAGGGATCAAATTGTCAGCCAATATGTCATGGTGTCCACATATCAATACTGCTTGCTTGAAGAACACCAGGCTTCTTTCACTAAGCCAATAGTGCCAGCTCCACAGGTGTATGAGCCCAAGGCCCTTGACTCAGCACTACATGGTGCTGAGCTGTGGGGCTTTGGTGACGTCTCGGTTTTGGAGCATTTGGGGAACATTTTCTAAGATCACTGACCTCCCTTCCACGAAGTACACCATTGCACCTTCTATTTTTGGAAATGGGAGATAAAAAGGTAGCCCTTAATGTCCCCCTATGGTCCATGCTATTCTGACGAAGATGATGGGCTACCCCTGAGCTCGCTCAATATACTGCTGCCTTACAAGTCATCATTAAGTTCGACAGAATTTAATACATTCTCTGGTTGACCGCAACTAAAAAATTTACAGTTTTTTTAGGCTTTAGGGATAATTGGCACAACCCTACGGAACCCCAAATACCTTCCAAGGTGACACTATAAAAACAGAATTGGGCATTTATGCTGCAGAGGGGAGAGCAAAATGTTGCAGGCACTAAAATGAAGGGAGAATTTAAGTTTAAATCGGTTTATGGCTTAGAGAAATACTAGGACTTAATTATGGGGCCCTTAGACACAATCAATGTAAAGTAGGGACGCTCCATCTGAAATCCTTCACTGCAAAATGGTTGGAATCTGTCTCTCGGAATTACCCTTTCTGTCTTGATCAAAAAGAGTCTTTGCCACATGTGCTGTTTGCATGCCCAGCTTATGTCCAGTCACACTCTGCACGGCTGTCTCCCATTTGCAGACAATTGGACACATCTAGCCACTGCATTGCTTTGAGGCTATTGAGATCGGACCCTTCCATACTAAATACCTGTGCAGTAGCAACAATTTAAGGGCGGATGTGGGCAAAGAGAAGAACTGTCATAAAATGATTATGTCTTTTATATTGATTTTAGGATAGTGATGCACTGGTATTGGTGTTATCAATTTTTGAATGTTCTGTTATTTTTAACAGTTTGTGGGTTCCAATGTTGATTGAAACTTGGAATTGTGACAACTTCCTCATTAACAATGTAATAATGTGTTGCACTTTTCTTTTACCTGTATATTTATTGTATTTTATCAAACTTTTATGGCTTTGCTGAAATAAAATTATATTTGACGTGAAAATTCAGGATTAAAACTGAGGTGATCTCTCACAAAGAAGGTACAGTTAACCTTATTACTGACAGAAATTATGTCATACCGTGGAATATTTGAAATTTTGTAATGAGTGTCGATCACTTTGTATTTCTTGTTTGATGAAAAAATCAGAGCAAAGGGAGAGGATCTAGCATTACATCATAGCGCCGACTTTGCAACTGAGAATCAGCTGTGAGTCTCGGCGTCAGGGCTCACCATCCTGTGATTCTCAGAAAATCTCTTAATCTCCCTGTGCAACCCCCCCCCCCAAAAAAAATGTATTGCGTAATACAGCTAGTGCTCATATGAAGGACGTGTATGCCTTTGGGTGGAGTTTACGCTACATAACTATACCAGAATAAAAATTGAAAAAATACGACGTTGGAAGCTGTTTACAACTGTGCAATATCAGTAATTGATGACTGGCTGTAACATATGAGTAAATAAAATACATTGGAATACCCTTGGGTACCCTTGGGACATGTTTTTCATGTCTGAGCATCATCTCAAGTCTCTTGTTTTATGCGTTTTGTCTTTGGCATTCTGAATTTTTCAGGATAATGATTTGCATAGAAACGTACATCATTTTTCTACGGAGTTAGGTTTGTTTTTGCTCAAATATAAAGGTTCTAAACTACAATATGGGCAGTTTTAACAACAGCACTTCTTGGTTGATGAGAGATGGGCCATGCAGCACCTGGATATCTTTAGTGAGTCTACTGCTCTCAGAAGGTGACAAGTTATAATACTAAAGAAAGAACTACTCGAGGACATGGTGAATCTATTTTCTCAAATGCCTGGTGAGCACAAATGAAAGTTGCAATAATGTATATTGTAGGTGGTACTAATTGCAAATTGCAACTCAGAAAAGAAAAGACAATTAAACATAGTGAAAGCTGTTTAATATTTAACAGTTTGAAGACTCTCTCTTTTGATATCTCGGGATGAGAAAGCGAAGGGCAGGGAAAGCACGGTGCATGCCCCTGTGTGAGAGTCAGGCCCTGACTGAGTTCCAGTCTGTCTTAAGCAATGCCTGCTTTTTCAGCCTTCCACTCTCTAGTTCCTCGCTCCCCAGCAGTGGTTGCTCTCACTCTTTATACTCCCTTCCGGCCTGGACATTCTTTCCTCAGCAATCATTGGTCTCCCTCTTCCTCCAAAGATTCTCGCCTACAAATCTCCTGCCCTAATGCGTTTCCTCCTTTGGCCCCCTCTCCGCGCAGCAGCGCATTCTCTCTCACTGTCCCTTCCCCTGCCTGCTCCGTTCTCAGTATTGCCTTCTCTTATTCCCTCCCTCTCCTTGTCCACTCTCCACTCAGCAGTGCCTTCTTTCTATCCTGTCCCTTCTCCTGGGAACTACTTTCTCTGAAGTTTTGCTCTGCTTTGAAAAAGAGGGTGCTCCACTTTTCCTGGTGAGACTGACCACATCCACATCCCAGATCTTGGTGTCACATATCTACAAAATGAAAGTTATAGGGCTGTTGTGGGAAATTGGGTTGTTTGTTGAGGGGAAGGGAGGTGAGCCCTTCTGAAGTAACAGTCACAATACCTGTCAGAGAAAACCTTAAAAGTTACTAAATGAATCTGCTTTAACCTTCTGGTAGCTTGGTACAAAAGCAGTCAGACTTAACTTAGAGGCAATGTGTAAAGTATTTATGCAGCATATAAACAGTAATAAAGTGAAACACAAGACAAGAAAAATCCCAACCCAATGTAGAAAAATTAGATACATTTTAATAAATGTAATTACACCAAAACAAATCCAATCAGTACAACTGAAGTTATGATTTTTAAAAGTCTTCAGTAAAATCTAGAGCCTAAAAGATCAAAGTGACAACCACGGTTATTTGGTTGCACAAGACCGGTATAAAGTCGAAATTTAGGGTTTACTGCAATGGAGCACAAGTCAGATACACAAGGTGGATTGGACCTGGTCTTGGCTTACCTTTGGAGCGAGAAGAAAGTTTGAAGAAAAGAAGAAGAAAAAGGTAGAGTTCAATGGGGCAAGGCAGCAGGCTGTGCCCAAAGAGGATTCATCATCACTGGGGAGTGCTGGACAAAGTCTTGGTGAAGCAAATGACAATGGCAGGAAATAGCTCTGAGCAGAAAAAGCTGAATTTCCAGGCTGAGGAGTTTGTCATTGTTGATGAAGAGCTGATCGATATTGAGCCCGGTGAAGACTATTTCCATTCAGCTTAGACAACTTTTTGGGAGTTGAAAACCTCCAGCAGGACAAAGCTACAAGATGTAGCCAAAGAGAGCTCCACAAGACCAGATGCCATCACTGAGAAATTCCGGTGAACAGGATTTGCTGGAGTGGTGAAGAAATTAGCTGGAGCTACTGCAAAGTCAAACCGACTGGCAGTGTACCTCACTGCAGGTAGGTTCCAGTCTTCTGTTGGTTCTTCTGGCACTTTATGGTGAAAGGTTTTTGAAGTCAAAAGATTTAACGGTAGGTGGGAGCAGCACCTCTAACACCACTTCTAAAGGTGCAGGATGGGGGAGGGGGCAGCATTTAGAGGCTGCAAGGACTAACTCTAGCAGAGTGACCAGGGGAGGGTTCACGGTCTTTGGAGCTTGCTATGCCCCTGTAGCTCAAACAGGAGGCCCAATTAAACCATAGAGTCACATCTAGCTGTCCTGCTTTCAAGTAGATGGTGCAGTTCTCTTCTAGCAGAAAGGTTGGGCTCTAGAAGCAGGGAAATCTTCTGGGAAGCAAGGCGGGTCTCAACCAGCAGTGCAGTATTTTGGTAGCAGCTTGGCAGTCCTCTGGGGACCACGGCAGGCCTCAAGCAGCAGGGCAGTAATCTGGCAGTCCATGAAATCCTTCTGAAGTCTTCCACAGGTTCAGAAACATACTGAAAAGATGATCAAAGGTTCCGATAGTTATACCTGGTGCCGGCTTTTGAAGTGGAGGCATTTCTTATGCTACCCCCACATCTGGTTCTAAGGCTCTAAGAATTCTGGGGTGAAAAAGACTAGTGCCAGGTTTGATTGGATGTATATGCTAAAGGCAGCCCTTTTGAAGTGTAGGTGTGGCAGGGAACAGCTCCACCCCCATCTATCCCGGCAGCATGGCACAACCTGCCATCACCTAATCTCCTTGTGTCTCACTTGGAGGAACATACAAAGCCAAACAGCTAAATTACTCACAGTCTTGTGACCCAGAACACTGGCAGAAGCCACCAAATGGCCGGGACACGAAAAAGTAATCTTTCTAAAAGTGTCAGTCTCTGAATTTTAACTTAAAATCAAACTGTACCATTAAAGAGGATTTTAAGTTACAATTCTTTTGAGTCCAAATTTGACATCCTTACCTGTTCCCCATCAAAAAGCACATTTTAAATGTAATAGTTTTTTCACTATCAGGACATGCAAACTTAAAAACACATGCCCTACTTTGTAATTACAATGCACTATGCCCTGTGATCTTTTTAGGGCCTACACAAGGAATTCCATATGTATTAAAAAGATGGTTTAGGCCTGGCAAAAAGTTATTTCGCCAGGTCGGATTGGCAGTTTAAAACTGCGATGGCAGGTTTGATTTGTGTTTTAAAGTGCTACTTTAGTGGGTTGCACAATCCATGCTGCAAGCCCACTAACAGCGTCGCAGGTCAGATTTCGCACAATGTCACGCAACACAGTGGAGCAAGACACCTTGCAGTGCTGCGTGACAGGTAGACAGAATGAATGCACCATATTTACCATTACATTGCGCATTGCTGTTCTTTGCTTGCGCTGGTGAACTTGTGGCTGCCTACCCCAAATGCAGATACCCTTGCACAATTGGTGCAAATGGGCCTGTGAGGCAAGCAAGATTGGTTTTGTGCAGGAGGGGACATCTTTCTGCACGAATACAATACTGTGAGGGTTGTCCCTCTTTCTACGTGTGCTGCATTCTGCAGCACACATTGATAGAGGAACAAACAAGTAGAAGTATAGATATTTCGCCTTAATATGCCTCCCCTGGATTTTGCCGCATTCCCAGGCCTACCATTCATGGTAAATCTGGGAAGGCACCCAAATTCATGGGTGGGTTCGCAGGAACACCCATGCTCCACCCATGGAATTCCTCCCGGGGACAGAGTAATGCAAGACAGCGACTTGCGCTGCTTTGCGTTATTGCAGATTTACCAAGTCACTCAGGGTCATATAAGCTGACCTTGCTTGGCCTCGTAAATCTCAGTCTAGGTTTTGCATCCCTCTGTGTCCCCTTGCGTGGCTCTAGAATGACGCAAAACCTTTGCTAAATATGTACCTTAATTTACAGGTCATTGGTACATGTAGTACCATATACTCAGGGCCGGACTGGCACCAGGCTTTCCCCCAAGAGACCGCCAGGGTGGGGGCCGGATTTGGACCCCTGGGGGGCCGTTTTTGTTACCGGGGGCCGGTTTTCCAGCATAGCTGCAATATCGGTCCCCTGTAACCAAAGCGGCCAAAACTGACCCTGACAAACAGCTCCTCCGTCCCCCCTCCCCCCTGGTATGCCAGACGAGCTAGTTGCCAGGGCCGGTTTTGGTTCCCAGTCCGGCCGTGCATATACTAGGGACTTACAAAAATAAATTAAATGTACCAATCAGATGTATCATGTTTTAAGGAGAAATCACAAGCATTTAAACACTGGTTGGAAGTAGTAAAGTTGGAAGTCCGAACAGCAACAAAAACTAATTAAGGAACATAAGAAATAAAAGCAAAAAGGTTTAGGAGTGACCCTACAAAGAGGGCCAGGCCCAACAGGTACCTTGATTAAGAGAGGACTTTAGTGAAGTCATTAGGCGGCTAACCATAATTGCTTTCTCAATGTGGAAGGGCAAAGGTCTAGCAGATGACCAGATTTAATTCTCAAAGAACATTTGGTTAGAGTTTCAATGCCAACTGGATGAAATTCTGATCTTAATGTAACATAGGACAGATCAAGCTTTGAATTCACTTTTAAAAACATCTTTTTGGGGGGCGTGGCCAAGATGGCACTCGCTAGGTCGTGTCTCTCTGTCTCTTCGCTCCTGCCCGACTCAGCCTCGACTTTTGACGGCGGAAGGGGGACCTTCGAAAAACGCTTCCCCCAGCAAAATGCTTCCTGACTGCTGGGGAAGCAAGAGAGAGCCTTCCGGATCACTAAGCCCTGTAAAATCCAGGAGGGCACGTGGTGAGAGGTGGCCGCACAGGTGCCTGTGGCGGCAGCGGAGGCAGCCCGCCGTGGAGAGAAACAGACGGTGAGGAACCAGCGTTAAAGAAACTGTGTGGCCCCGAGAACCAGTCCACGAGGGGCCGGGGGAGCGGCAGCGTGACTGTGAGAGGCCTAGTATAATGCCGCACCAGCTATTAAGCAACACAGACCGCAGAATGAAGAGCCGTGCTGAGTCCGGGGGCTGCGGCCTGCAGTGAGCCGGGTGCACAGGCAGCTGTGGAAAAGAAGATGTGCCAGGAGAGTCAGTGCCGGGGTTTTGGAGGTGCCGGGTCGCTGAAACCTTGGGGCTGTCCGGCAATGAGGCCAGGGCCAATGAGCACCCACAATGGGCCATTTGCATCGATGAGGAGCACTACAGGCTGCGGGGCAGTGCCACCATTGCCTGGGGAGGAACTCTGGCCAGCATCCAGGCCGAGCTGACGGCCAGAGAACCTTGAGCCACAGGGCAAGGGTAAAACAAGGCCTGAAGAGGAACGCAGATGGTGCAGTGGACTTTGGCGGCTGAGGGAAGCAGCAGAACGGCTGAGGCCTCGTGCCGTGAATTCCGGGAGAAGCAGGCAACACAAGGCCAAGGAGGTGAGCGGCTGTGGAGGGCTGAAATAAGGAGCAGAGAGATGGCAGCGGCCTGAAAAACTTTGCAGCTCTACGGCGACGCCCCCCCCCCACCCAACTCAAAGTGAAGTCCTTCCATGGACAAGGTCCACTCAAGAGCACTTTGCGGGGCTGGGATACCCCCACCATAACTAGGGGGGCTGTGACACCTTCAGGTGTGCACAACGAGTGGGGAGTACCATAGGGGTGAGCGGAGTATTGTCTCTTTCTCCATTAAAGCGCCGGGACACTCTTTTTGAGTAGCCGTGCGCTATAGAAATAAATGAATAACATAACATGAATAACATAACCCAGGCCTGGACCCCACTGCACGGTCTAGAGGACTGCCTTATCCCCCCTTAGGGCCCCCTTGATTACTGGCGATTCCGCACCAAGCTGAAGCCCTGGGAAGGACATTGCTGCTCCCCTAACTCAAGCTCCTCGACCCCCAGGGCAATCTATCTAACATGCAGAGTGCTATAAGCTACCAAGGAGCATGTTGTTTGGCCAATCTTCTAACTACACGCATACCAAGAAGAGGTAAACTACAGCCTGCAAGACGGGGCGTGAACCTGGACATGGCCTCCGGTAGAGTAAAAAAGGACAGATCAGTAAAGGACATGCTTCTCAAGACGCCCCAATCGCAATCTGTGAATCCCCCGCCCCTGCAGCCCACAACAGAAGTGGAGGAAACTGAGGACGCGGAGACCCGGTCAGCCGCCCCTTTCTGGAATCCCTTTTTGCTTCCCTTCAAGAAGACCTCACCTCTATGAAGCGTGACTTACCAGGAGACCTCAGGGAGGTGCGCCGGGACTTAGATTCACTAGGAAAGAGAGTCAACTCCCTGTAAGATCATGAATCCAGCAAGGTTAAGGAGTTAGAGGGCCTGCAACAAGAGGTTCTTCGCCTGTGAGAACCAAACCTTGACCTCCAGGCGCATACAGAGGACCTCTAAACAACATACATAGCAGAGGTATTGCGTCCGGGACAGAGGATGCAAACATCGAGCCTATGGTGACAGACATTTCCACATTAAACTCGAACGTACACATAGAGTGGGTCCTCTGAGGCACGCCGACCCCCTCCCGGCCTATATCCTAACTTGTGTACACGATTTGCAGCATAAAGAGCAGATTTTACGTGCTGCCAGAGACTATCCCACATTTAAATACAAGGGCCAGAAACCTGCTCTATACCAAGACCTGGCTGCCTCAACCCTGCTGAAACACAAAGCTTTCAGGCCCGTTACCATGCATCTCAGATCAGCTGGCATCTCTTACTACTGGGGCCATCCATTCAGATTAAACTCCTGCGTATCGAGGTCCAGTCGAAGGAAGAACCGCAACAAAGCAAGACAAACAGAAACCAATGTAGCAGCCATGGATGGACTACAATTAAAGCCCCAGCAATCAAACTGCGCCCTGACCAAGACACCATGGCCAAGGAAAGGCAAGCAGTACTGGCAACACTCGCTGGGGACTCCTTTAGTGAATGAGGGCTGGCGTAAGCGGGAGGAAATAGTGGACCTTCCGCAGATACCTCCTCCTGATCCTTTTTTTAATGGCTGTTGGGGCTGGGTTCGGGTGGGGGCAAGGTAAAACTGGTCACCAGTACCCGTTCATTGTTTCTTCTTTGGAGCACACTGCACCAGACTGAGGTTCACTCCATGATGATGGACTTTTGCATCATGGGTTCAATTGTTGAGGTTCATTATGCTTCTTATTTTTACTTTGTTTGTCCCCTCTCCCGAGTCCCACGAATCTCTAGCCTTACCTATAGGCACTGCTTCCCACAGAGTGAGACTCCTAGATCTCAAGGGAAGGTTCACGGGGGGGGGGGCCTGGAGGACACTGGCTTCCCGCATGGCTTTCAATTGACATCATAGTTGCATGCTGGCAAACATTAAAATCCTCACGCTAAATGTAAAAGGGCTGAATAACCCGATAACGCAGAAAACTATTCTAACTTACTTAGAACATTCAAGCCCACAAATATGCTCATTACAGGAAACTCACCTCCTGGCCGGGGTCACGCACAGACTTAGATCGAGGGCTTTCCCACAACAATATTTCTCTTCACACTCCGCTAAACCAGCCGCAGTTGCTATCCTCATCTCATACATGTTTAGGGGCAAAATAGGCACGAAACAGGCTGAAATTAAGGCGAGGCTACTGGCCCTCTTGGTTACCATTAATGCGCATACTTATACCCTAGGCACTATTTACGCCCCTACAAGGGACAGGAGGCATTCCTAAGATGGGCAGTGATGGAACTATCAGCTTCGCCAGACTGGCAACTTATACTAAGGTGAGATATTAGCTCCATTTTCGACAATCAGTTAGATCGTTCAGCACAACGACATGGGCAGGCAGGGGCTCTCTCACAGACGGGGGAGGAGTGGCTGCAGGATCTAGGACTATTTAACATCTGGCGCACTATACATCCCCAGGTGACAGATTACACATTCTACTCGCATGCACATAAAACCTATGCCACAATTGATTATTTTATCTGGTCCAGTTTGCTACTTCAGCACACGCTGACCTCAGATATTGAACATTGTTCCCACTCTGACCAAGCCGCATTGACACTTACGCTTCGATTCCCTCCCCAGACAGACCATCATACACATGGCAGCTGCCCGACACACTTTCACACGTCCAGGGGTGATAACACGCCTCGATAAGGCACTGAAGGAATTCCTGATTTTTAACGATATCCCCGGCACCTCCATCACTACGCCTTGGCAAACACTCAAAGTATTCGCTAGAGGGGATCTCATCGCTATATCCACAGCGGACAATCCAATTAGACGGGACAAAAGAGAGGGCCTCAACAGGCAAGTGCAGGAGCTAGAATGCATTCATAAATGAACCAGGCCCCCCCCGGGTATGGCGACAATTAGAGGCAGTGCGCCTGCAACTCACTCGCCTAGATTTGGATAAGGCAGAGTTTCCAATCCTTGGGCTGCGACATTCTTTCTACATGGGGGAGATAAAGGCGGGCGCCTTTTGTCTAATAAGCTCCGCGCCCAACACCAAGCAGCCTCCATGAATACAGTATGCAACGAGTCTGGCAATGAGTTCTCAGATGACACAGCCATAACGCGAGCATTCCATGATTTTAATCCAAAACTATACACAGGCCAACACCTTTCAGAACAAGATTGTCTCACCTACACACAGGGGGCAATTCTCCCCAGATTAACACTGGATCAGCCAGCCAGCATGGAGAGCCCTATTCGCATAGAGGAGGTGATTACAGCTATAGCCTCTTAAGTCCCCGGGCCCTGATGGGTACCCCGTCATCTTCTACAAGACCTTTTGCACAACATTGGCGCCTATTCTCACCAAGCTTTTCAATGAGGTAGGCGATACCTCGGACATTTCCCCCACGATGCTAATGGCCTCGGTCGTAGTGATTCAAAAACCTGGCAAGGATGTTCAACTCTGTGCCTCTTACAGACCGATATCCCTTTTAAACACTGATTTAAAGCTCTTTACGGGGATATTGGCGGCCAGGCTAGGTCCAATGATGCCGGGGTTGCTGGATCCCGACCAGTCTGGCTTTGTAGCCACCAGACAGTGCAGTGACAACACACGGAGGCTACTTCACCTTCTTGACAAGGCTCAACACCAGAAAGAGGAATGTGTGGTGCTATCGGTCGATGCTGATAAAGCATTCGACCGAGTAGACTGGAAGTATCTGGAGACCACCCTCGCGAGTTTGCGTTGGACGACCGTTTTCGTAAATGGATATTCAGCTGCTGTAGCCACCCCAATGCAACGGTGCAGGTGAATGGCCGCTCCACCGACTCTTTCTCGATCGCCCGCGGCACGAGGCAGGGGTGTCCACTCTGTCCCCTGCTCTTCACTCTTTACATGGAGCCCGTGGCCTAGAGGGTGTAGGAGAACCCGCCTATTCTCTGAGGTTAGAATCAGGGGGGGACCTTCACACTATCAGTCTTTAAGCAGACAACGCAGAAGCAACACTGGAGAAACCCCAGACTTCCATCCCCGTGTTTTTCGCTTAACTCGAGAGCTTTGCAGAGGGCTCTGGGTTCCGGGTCAACGTTACAAAATCGTGGGTCCTAGGGATTTCCCTACGGCCTTCCACCCAGGAGACCCTTGTGCATTCTGTTCCACTTCAGTGGGAGACGGAATCGATTCCATATCTAGGGATCATGTTTACGTCTCCATGTGTGCTACAGTTACCCTGAAATATAAGCATCTTCTCTCCCAGATTTGGAAAGATCTGCGCCTCTGGAAGCCATTCGGCCTTTCCTTGCTTAGCTGAGTGGCAGCACTCATGATGAACGTGTTATCCAAGATATTATACATCTTTCAAATGCTCCCAGTGGAGCCTCCCCCTGGTATTATTAAATCGCTTCAGCTGGAATTCTGTTTAATCGTGTGGGCTGACAAAAAAGCCTAGAATGAGCAAGGAATTGAGCCATAGGGGAGTCCCAAATATAGCTCATTACTACCAAGCTACCCAATTGCGTGTTTTGCTGGAATAGTCCTGTAGTAAGTCGGAGAAACATTGGCTGTTATGGAAAAAGCGATCTCAGGTCAGGCGCTGTGGGGGATCCATTTCCTTCACAAGACTCAATGCCCAGCTCGTTTATATGGCTCGCCAATCACTCACATGACTTTGAGGGTATGGGACAACACTTCAACAAGATGTGGCTTAACCTCCTTCCCATCACCCCTCACACCTATAGTAAAAAAGGAGGAATTCACCCCAGGTCTAGATCAGAGGGCTTTCCAATGCTGGGATAGAGAAGGGTGTAGGTCAATAGGATACCTTTTTGACTTGGAATTCACTCTACCATGGTCCGAGCGGTACCACTTCCATCAGGTACGACATTGGGAGATGCACCCCTCGATGCGACTAGGGGCCCAAAGACCACTAACCCCATATGAAAAATGGCTCCACACCAAGAAGACCAACTCACACCTTATCACTGTACTTTATCACTTTCTGCGCCACCCAGAAATGGTGACCTCCTCGGCAGGGCAATGGTGTGTGAAGTAGAATTGGGGCGAACACTTTTGCAGAATGAATGGGGCGACATTTACTATTGTATACGCCACACTGCTCTGAACATTTCCAGCATTGAAACAGCTACCAAGTAGTGACCTATTGGTACCTTACGCCCCCAGACTACACAGACACAATACCAATCGCTCGTCACAATACTGGAGGGAATGTGGAGCAGAGGGCACACTGACACACTTACTATGGGACTGCCCTGTCATTTCACCCTACTGGGACACATTTCAACACACAGATACCGTGTTTCGTGGTGGATGGCGTCTTGAGCCTACCCAATGCACTTACGTTTCCCCTCTGGTTGCGCAAGGGTAGACAAATGGGAATAGGCCTTGGGGCAGCATTGCAAAACATAATATCCCACTGGGGCACAGATAGAATAACCACATACCAGGGGTGGTTGCACAAATGATGGCACGTTCTGGGGATGGAACGTATAACTCTTTCACTACAGGGAGATGGGGCCTCTTTTTCAGATCTTTGGCGCCCGTTCCTTTCCCTACTTGGCACTGGGCTGAGGGAACTCACCTGCCCTAAGTACTTGCGCCTTTTGCGGCTCTCGTAGCCCCCAAAAGAATCCACTCTACTGGCACCACAGGCACAACATCCTAGTGAACTTGTATGGGTTACAGTGACATGACATTCAACTGGCCCTGATGGGGATGAGACAAGTGTAGGGGGTCGGGAGCATCCAGGGAGGGACTTGGAGGGGTGGGGGGGTTTGGAAGGGAGTTGGTTTTGTTTCTTTTTTATGTAGTCTGCCATCCCGCGACTCATTGCTCTCTATGACAATAAAAAAAATGAAACCTAAAAACATCTTTTTCAATCCCCCTTCTGATGCCATTGATTTTTCATCCAGTCATTTGCTAAGCACCCTAGAAAGAGCTTGTAAGAAATTGGGTTACTGATTGAGTGGGGTGAAACCCTTCTTAAACAGCAACCACAATTCTTCTCGGGGTAAAGTCACAAACAAACCCTAAATTAACCTGTGCTGAACCTTTGGATAGATTGCACAGAGCAGTCAGGCTTACCTCAGAGGCAATGTGTAAAGTATTTGTGCAACACTTCAAACAGTAATAGAGTGAAAACACTCCACAAAAGGATTCCACATCAGTTTAGAAAAATACAGTACATTTTTATAAATAAAAGAAGATAAAATCAACAAAAATCCAATCAATAGAACCATGGATATGCAGGTTTTAAGATTTCAGCAAAAATAGCATCAAAAGTCACTAAGTGTCAACTATGGATACCTGTTTGCACCAGACCGAGACAAAGTAACAAGTTCAGGCCAACCACGACGGAGCCAGGGCCAGCTACAGGGACCCAGTTAGGCCTGCTGAACAAGGAACCTTCAATCCTGGTTTGCACAGCATTGTGTGGTTCTGAGTCAAAGATGCATCGCCCAACTGAAGGGATGCGTCAGTTCTGAGGTGCAGCAAGGGTGCGGTGGAAGATCCTGCGCAGTTGTTGACATTACCATTGATGAGGGCTTGCATGCAAATTCCATCCTCAAGATAGCGTTGCACAGTCTGGGCAATGCATCGGTTTTGAGAAGCTAAGAGGCTGCGATGCTCCACTCGGCATCGTATTCGAGGCTGCCGTCGATGAGAGATGAGAAGCCCTACACCAAGAATGCATCGCACATTGGCAGTTCCGATGCTTCAATGGGCTGAGACGCAATACAGCTCTTTGTCCTTGTACTGATCCACGCAGCAGTGGCAAACATCGGTTCTGCTCAGCGTTGTGCTTGGAAGCAGTGGAGATGCATCCACTCCACTAGATTCACAAAACCTGGCAGAGCACCTTAGGCCCATTTACAAGGGTTCGGGACTGAGGTGGCACCACTTTGGAGGGTAGACTCACAAATGGCACAGTCCAGGCGCTGAGTTCAAGATGACTGGAGGCTACTGTCCCTGAGGCCCAAGTCAGGTTGACCACCAACTAGCCCACTCAGGTCACTTTGTGGTCCTGTGTTCAACAGGTGCAGATCCAGTCCTTCTCACTCAGGCAAGATGGAAGCAGGTCAGCACAGCAGGGCAGTGGTCCGTCTTCCTGGCAGAGTATCTACAGGTCCAGAAGTGTACTGAAGAGTTGGTGTCTGAGGTCCAGTATTTATATCAAGCTGTGCATTTGAAGTGGGGAGGAGCTTCTACATGTTTCCCTTTGAAGTCCTCAGTGATCCTGCCTTAGCTCCAGACTAACTACAGGGGGTATGCAGCTCTTTGTGTGGAGTCAGGAAATAACCTATTCAAGTGTAATTAGGGCTGGGTCCAGCCCCACCCTCCCATCCTGCCAGTGATGGAAACTACTAGGCACACCGCAGCTCTCTATTGTGTGTGCTTGTCTAGGAGGAACACACAAAGCCCATCTGTCAGCTACACCAAGTCATGTGACCAAGAGACATTTTACAGGCACTAAATGGCTAAGGCAGGAAAATGCCATCTTTCCAAAAGTGGTATTTTCAAAATTGTAACCTAAAATCTGACTTCATCATAAGTTAGGATTTTTCAATACAATTCCAAAGCCATCATAAATAGACTGGTTACCTCCCATTTAGAAATTACAGCTTATTAAATGTAATAAAGTAACACCAATGCTATCCTGTGGAAGAGGTATGCCTTGCAGTAGAGACAAAATGAATTTAAGAGTTTTTGACTACCAGGACATGTAAACACTGCACCCTGTCCTTAGGGCTGTCCAAGGTCTACCCTGGGGGTGTCTTATATGTATTAAACAGGAAGGTTTGGACCTACATAAAAGGTCTATTTTGCCAGGTTCAGATGGAATTTTAAATGTGCTTACACATTCTGTAATGACAGGCCTTAGAAATGTTCAGAGGCTACTTCAGTAGGTGTCACAATCAGTGCTGTAGACCTATGAGTAGCATTTAATTTACAGACCCTGAGCAAAGGAAGTGCCAATGTACTAGGGACTTAAAGGATATTAAAAATGGCAATTGGGGATAAGCCAATGTGACCATGTTTAAAGGATTGAGCACATGCACTTTAGCACTGGTTAGCAGAGGTAAAGTGTGCATAATCTATGGAGGAGGAAAGCCAAATGTTGGGGGGAATTCCACCCGATGGCTGGCAGATCTATCAGAGGTTGTCACTTCATAAGTACTCAAGAGGTAAACTAGGGTAGATGTTTCATGGTGGAGGGCTAAGACTTATGTAAGATTTATTAGAATGTCAGAGGCATCTTTCTGAGTCATTATTAGGATGCACTTACTAATACAAGGATCACCACACAAAAAAGTAGTAACCCACTGAGATGTCCACTTAAAACACAAAGCTATCACACAATAATACATACTTGAATGTTACACACTGTACTTTGCAACAGGCATATTAACCCTTAATGAGATTTTAAAAAAAATCTTTTATTGTGTATTTAAAATGAAAAATACAATGAATACACAATAATGCATTTGGGTCACAATTCAGTATACAACGCAGTATACTTATCAAGGTGTAAACAGCTTGGGGGGGTCATGCCCTCTACTGGTAGTGTTGGAGCAAGATCTGGTGAGAGGTCTATGCTATTTAATGATAAATTAAACCTGTAACTAGACTGTACACAGATCTGTTCAGCAAGGGTATTAACCTTCATAGATATCTCATCAATGTTATACCTAGGAATTTGCTTACACAGTGATCTCAACAGCAAGGGCCTTATTGAGAGGTAATATAAAATGTAGACTATTTTTGACCGAAAAAGTACACATTTGCTGTAATCAATCAATTCTTTGTGATCCGATCATATATATATGTACATTACCTACTGGCGGTCGCCAGTAGGTAGTTATAGTTAGGACCACGTTTCCATAGGAAAACCTCAACATTCTATTTTGAATAACTTTGGCGCCGGTCGACGAATCCTCGCGAATTTCTCAAAATAGGTGGGGCGCTACGCTCCGCTCCTACCCTGAAAGTCTCGGGGGGATCCGTCAAGCGGGGGCTGAGATAAAAGGGGGGTCCCAAAACGCGTTTTTCCCATGCATTTTTCCATAGGACCTTTAGAACGAGCTACAGCCCGAACGGCTGAACAGAATTACTCAAAATTTGGCAGAGAGGTAGTCCCTAGGTCAAGGAAGTGCCTTTTGTAGGTCTGGTGTAAATCTGTTCAGTATTTCCGGAGAAAATAGCATTTAAAAGCATATATATATATATATGCGCGCAGGGTGCGCGCACCGTGCGAGCACCGTGCGAGCACCCTAACGTGCGCGAGCGTAATTCTGATTGGTGGTTACATGTTAGTCAACGTTCGAATCGGTCAAAATCAGGAAGTGTCGGCCGCCATTTTGTTTGTTTTCAGTGCGAGAGTGAAAAAGGAAGGTGGCGAACGTGAAAAGGGGGCAGGGTAGAGAGTTCCTGACCCCCTAGCCTTTGTCAGGGGGTCCCTGAAGGACCCCGAAGGCAAAAAAAAAAATTTTTTTTTTTAAAAATCGCGGGGGTGCGCGCACAGTGCGCGCACCCTGAAAAACACAAAAAAAAAATATTTTTTTTGCAAAAAAAAATAAAAAATTCGCAGGGTGAAAACCAAAAAAAATAATAATAATAATTTTTAATACGTAGTTTATTGTAAAATAAATATATAAAAAATAATACATAAATAAATTAGCATTTAAAAAACCGTACAAATTCACTGAAAAAACCATAGGTTTCACACACGTTATAGTTAGGAATTAGCATTTAAAAAACCTTGCTAATTCACTGAAAAAACCATAGGTTTCACACATGTTATAGTTAGCTGGACATTTTACTGATAAAAAACCAATGAAATTCCCCCGTTATAGTTACTGTAGGCAACTATAACTCACGCGACCGTAATCCTCTGCTGATGACATATGTGTCTTTATGAAAAAAAAATATTTGTAATATATGTATAGCTAAAATTTAATGGAAGAAGACATGGGCAAATAAGTGTCTAAATACAGTATTAGCATCAGCAGAGGATTACGGTCGCGTGAGTTATAGTTGCCTACAGTAACTATAACGGGGGAATTTCATTGGTTTTTTATCAGTAAAATGTCCAGCTAACTATAACATGTGTGAAACCTATGGTTTTTTCAGTGAATTAGCAAGGTTTTTTAAATGCTAATTCCTAACTATAACGTGTGTGAAACCTATGGTTTTTTCAGTGATATATATATATATATATATATATATATATATTCACTGAAAAAACCGTAGGTTTCAGGGGTGTTATAGTTAGCTGGACTTTTCACTACAAAACCATTGAAATTCCCCCGTTATAGTTAGTTCAGCTAACTATAACTCGCGCGCCCGCAATGCACTGCTGATGACGTCACATATTACATCACTCATGACATGGTCAGTGACATCACTCATGACATCACTGATGACATCTCAAATGACATCACTGATGACATCACTGATGACATCATCCAGTGAATGTGTGTTTTTCTGAAAATTAAATATGTTTTATATATGTATATCTCAAGGTCGATGGAAGAATAAATGGGTATATAAGTGTCTAAATGGATGATTTGTTTTTGAAAAATTGATTGTGTAACTGACTGATTAAGTGTATCATAGTGAATACATGGCTTAGTGAGTAATGTTTAAATATGTAAATATCTGTATCAGTCTCTCACTTTGTGTATAAGTGGCTGCATGGGTTGGTGAGTAGCTACATGGGTGTCTATATAGGTTATTAGTTGGTTTTTTGAGTATCAGTCTGAGTGTCTGCATGGTTCGGTGGGGGTATTAGGTAGTGCATAGTTGCATGAATGAGTGACTCACTGTTTGTATGTGTTGAACACAGCATGTGTGCAGGACTGTATGGGTGGATGAGTGTGTGTATGGGTGTGTTACTGAGTGAATGACTGTCTCAATAGTGTCCTTATGAGTAACTACATATGTTTTAAACTAGTATATGTGACTATTGCTGTAAATATGTGAGTATATGTGAGAGTGAGAGATTGAAAGAGTTCCTGTATGAATAAGTATGTGTTTCTATAAGTGATTGTTTAAAAGGCTAAGTATGTGTAAGTTTCCGTAGAAGTAAGTGTGGTGGTGTGTGTATAACTGTATATGCAAGTAAATGTATGTTTGATTCTTTATTAACATGAGTGACTATGTGTGTGAGTAACTCTATGGATGAGTGGCATTGTGTAACAGGATGTATAGGTGTATGAGTACATATGATGAGTGAGTACATGTATGAGTGACTGTATAGGACTGTTGGTGAATGAGTGGATGTGTATGTGGATCTTAGAATTACTGAAGAGGTTGTTGTAACTGGTATTGGTATGTCCATTGTTTTGAAAATTGCAGTCTCTATTTTTGAATGTGTGTATCAAAGATTATATTAGGGTGAGAGGAGGTCTGCCACTCTATCACAAGGATGATGTCATCAGTGATGTCATCAGTGATGTCATTTGAGATGTCATCAGTGATGTCACTGACCATGTCATGAGTGATGTAATATGTGACGTCATCAGCAGTGCATTGCTGGCGCGCGAGTTATAGTTAGCTGAACTAACTATAACGGGGGAATTTCAATGGTTTTGTACAAGTGAAAAGTCCAGCTAACTATAACACCCCTGAAACCTATGGTGTTTTCAGTGAATTTCTGAGGTTTTTTAAATGCTAATTCCTAACTATAACGTGCCTGAAACCTATGGTTTTTTCTGTGAATTTCAAAGGTTTTTTAAATGCTAATTTCTAACTATGCCTACAGAGATAGGACATGTGAAGAAAGAAGAAAAAATGCACAGAAAGAAACAAAAGAAGTGCAGAAAGAAGCAACAGAAGTCCTCAAATACGAAGATAAGTGCAGGAAGAAGGATAACGTGCAGAAAGAACAAAAAGAAGAGCAGAAAGAAGCCTTGTTGCAAAATCATCCTGGACCCTCAACTTTTTCAGACGGATACTGGTGGTAACTGAATCTGACTAACCAGTCCTAGAGCCAGTGCTATCTTAAAAGACACTTAGAATACAGTGAAAACACCTACATACACTAGGGAACACTATGCGTTGGGGTCCCCCTGTGATTAGCATGACCTTCTCTGTAAGCCCCTAGTATATAATAGGGCATGGGGATTAAAACTACCTCTTAAAACAGG
This sequence comes from Triturus cristatus, assembly GCF_964204655.1. NCBI lineage: Eukaryota > Metazoa > Chordata > Amphibia > Caudata > Salamandridae > Triturus > Triturus cristatus. The sequence continues at coordinate 1,030,594,271 of NC_140579.1, read as the reverse complement.
CCACAGGGCGTTTTTGCACACGTTAACTCAGGCCCCGTCCCCTCCCTTCACCACTGTGTAAACACGCCCTGTGTCCGTTTTTAGTTGGGAGATTAAGTTCATTTGAATCCTGAGGGTCCCTAGGGTCCAACTAGCCCCACTAGGTACCTCCAGTAAGTGCCACAGAGCTGCGTTGCAGAGAGGTATAAAAAGTGGTACGGCCTGGACCACCTCTCTGCAATGCAGCTCAGTGGCACTTACTGGAAGCACTTGGTGGGCTAGTTAGCCCCCAGGGGCCCTCAGTATTGAAGGGAAATTATAGCCCCAATTTAAAACGCGCCATAGTGCGTGTTTGCACACGTCACCTCAGGCCCCGTCCCCTCCCTTCACCACTGTGTAAACGCGCCCTGTGGCTGTTCTAAGTTGAGAGATTAAGTCCCCTTGAATCCTAAGGGTCCCTAGGGTCAAACTAGACCACTAGGTACCTCCAGTAAGCGCCACAGAGCTGCGTTGCAGAGAGGTGTAAAAAGGTGCTTGGCCTCAGAACACCTGTCTGCAGCGCAGCTCCCTGGCGCATACTGGAGATGCCTGCTGGGGGCGCGTTTGCAGAGTGCTGCACGGAGGAGGCATGGCCTCCGGCACGATGCCAGTCTTTTATTTATTTTAATTTTTTAAGAAGGGGGGCTGTGTGGTTCCCCTTCTTATTCTAATTTATTGGCCCTGATGACCCCATCCCCCAGGGCCTGTCTCCTAATTATATTTTTTTGACCCCAATCCCCAGGGCCGGCCACTGTTTTTTATTATTTTTAAAAAATATATATTTATAGACACACCTAGGACATGCTGGACAAACCGTACGTACCTATCACCATGACGATTTGCGTGATATTCATTAAAAGGCGACTATGCATGCAATGAATCCACGTGGAATGTATTTACACCACTAGTGAAGCTCTGACATGTCTGATGCCCTACCGTGCCTAATCCCGGTAGACACCCTTGTCGTTTATTTATACAAACATGGGTAGCTATTGACGGGCACATTTAATACACATGCACACCAAGCCATTCAAAGGGGATTCGACAAAAATTCGACCAAAACTATGCAAGAAACCCCCCTCACGGTTAATAAAACACACCTCCACTGCCGGATGTGTAATACTTTTTATTTTACTCTCTGGAAAGGGGACGAACATCACTTGAGAGTCACAGCGCGCTCCTGACAGAGCCCAATGCTGTGTTACACCCACCATTGCCGAGTGCCACACACCTCTGTGTTGTATTCCACTAGCTAGTGCATATGCTATGACACTCTCTAGCCCATGTGCACTGTAACACCACCCCGTGAATATGTCATGCCACACTTGTCTTCGCACGGGTCATATTGCCCCATCTAACGTGCCTTCCTCGATGCCTATGTTATAACGCACAGTGCTATGCCATACATATTACAATCTGGGATCCATATCTTTGTCACAGTGCATATGCAACGTTACACTCCCCAGCACATATTTTATATTACAACTTTAGAGACTAGTTAGGTTACACAACACTGCCCTGTGCATATTACACTCCAAGGCGCATATCGCATAGCACGCGCTAGTGCCTGTGCTATCTCGCGCTCTCCAATGAATCTGTCATTGCGCACAATGTATTGCATATTATATTTCACGCCCGGTTCATCTTATATCACACTTTTTGGTGCATAGTTTATACCATACACTATATCTAGTTTTCATTTTCAATCGTGCTCTCAGGACTATGTTCTATATAACACTGTGTTCACCTACCCTTTTCACGGGCATTACATTTTGCGATAGGGGGTGGAGGGTCAGGGTTTTTTTCTGCCAAGTGAGCCCGGAGTCACAGTCACAAACGTCCTCTTCTTCCTGAAAAAAAGTGAGATTATGCTGCATACTTGTTCATATTTTAAGTAGTTCGCACAGACACACGTTTTAAAAACAATAAAGTTCCTAATACCCGCCTTCTCTGAACAGTTAGCTTGCTGCCCCATCCCCTTCCTCCCTATCCTCTGTTGTGTGAATCCATAGACTAGCCTCCTCCCTCCTGCCATGCATGGTCTGATGTGCTGCCACTGCCCTCAATTTAGTATGATGTACCAGTCCACTCCTCCTGCCCTCCATTGCCCAATTCTATGCCCCATCATTGACCTCCTGCTTAAACTCTGTGCTTAGCTTGCTGCCCCTATTCTCCTTCCCCCTGCCCTCCGATGTCTTTGTGCATGCCCCTGCTCCATCCTTTTTCCCCACCATGTTCCATGGACCTGCCACTCCTATCTACTCTGAGTGTTCTGTTGAGCTGCCACTCCCCTCCCACCTGCCTAGCATTGTCAGATGACTGTAACCTGTCCCTGCCACCTCCACCCATGCCATGCCCTATCCTCTTCCTCCTGTCCTACATGGTCCATTTTACTGCCACACCCTTCTTCCCTCCCTGGTCTGTTGTGCTGCAACTGCTCCTCCTGCCTGCCCCGTGCGGTCTGTTGTGAGGCCCCTTCCCCTGAACTTTCTTGCCTGTGCACAGGTCCTGACCCTCCCTTCTATCCTCCATCGTCCTTTGTGCATGCCCCTGCACCCTCCTTCTTGCCCATCATAACCATTGTGCTGCCACTAACCCTCCCACTTGCCATGCATGGCCTTCTGTGCTGCCATGGCCCCTCCCACCTTCCCTGTGTGGTCAGTTAGCTGCCCCTGACCCCCTCCCACCTTCCCTCCATGGTCTGTGTGTATGCCATCACAGTCTCACTGTTGCTCTTCATGGTGTGTCTTGCTTCTAGTGCCCATCCTGCCTGACCTCCATGGCTATCTTGCTGCTCCTGCCCTGCCCCCTTGCCCCCAGCCCTCTGTTTACATGTGCAGACCCCTACTCCCTCCCTCCTGGCTTGTCTGTTTCATTGTAATGCCCCTGATCCGTCCCTCCTGCCCTTTATGGTCGGTTATGCTGCAGCTTTCTCTCCTGTCTGTCCATTATGGTCAGCTAGCTACCATTGCCTCTTGCCCCTCTGTTCTCTGTTGTCCATGGGCATGGTCCTGTCCCCTCCCTCTTGCTTTCTATGGATTGTTGTGCTGCACTCCCGTCCCGCATGCCCTGTGTGGTGTATTCTGCTGGTGCAAACCCTGATGTCTGCCCTGCAGGGTCAGTTTGGTGCACCTCTCCATGTCCCTCCTGTCCTCTGTTATCCAAGTCCATGTCCCTACCCCATTTCCTTCCATGATCCAATGTACCATACTTGTGAACATTTTGAACTTGGTAAGAGGGAGATTTTGAAAAAAAACTGGGGTATTGATTTTCCCCTTTGAGTTACATTGAAAAAGAGGAGATTGTAGACAGGAGACAGATCAAATAAAGCCCATTTGAGCTTAAAAACATTGGACGTTTCCTGGCTGAATCGGGTCTGTTGGCATGTATGGTTGTACTACCATTGCCTCTTCCTTCTGCCCACAATGGTCTATTACATTGCCACAGCCTCTCTTGCAAGTCCTGTATTGTTGGTTTGTTGCCCCTGCCCCCCTTTCCACTGCCCTCCATAGTCTTGTGCTGCCACGGCCCTTCCTGCCTGCTCAGTGTGGTTAAATTGTTGCCTTTGCACCTTCCTACCTGCCTTCAATTTTCAGAGTCCGTGCCCCTGGCCTCTGCCTCTCAACAGTATCCTAATGAACAACTAGATTGCTAACATTCTATATTTATTACAAAAGTGTGGAACGCCTGACGTCATCTTGATGTAATCAAAACTGTAATACCTAGAGCATTTCCTTTAGAAATTACATATATGAGAGGGTCTTAATGGCATCAAAATTATGTTTAGTGCTCTAAAAGACTAAAATAAGGACATATTTTCTGAGTTTTCAAATAGCGACAAAGCACTTTTAAATTATTTGTTATCTTTATGTTTTTTTTTCCAGTTGACCACTTGATTAAATGTTGCACTTAGGGGAGAGGATGTGGTGTTACTTCCAGAACTGCAGACTTTGCAACTGGGGAACCAGGTTGGAGTTTCTGCTTCAGCTCGACATTCTGTGATTCTGGTCAAATTACTTAGTCTCCCCATGTCTACAACCAAAATGAATTTGTTCTTGTGTGATGTAACCAATGCTCATGTAAAGCACTCCAATACCTGACAAGTCTGCACTATATAACACTGCAAAAACACAAAATAATAAGTGCTTTGCACACTTCTGTCATTGGGCTATATTTGGGCTACATCTGGGTGATTTTGGGCTACATTTGGGCTCTTTTGTCTCCGGTGGCCATCTTGGGAGATTTATTTGTTATGAAGTTTCCTAATTTCCTCATGTACTGCAGTCTCCTCAGTAGGAAATGCTTTCAGTTTTTTACTCTGATTCCATCATGAAGGTATTCAGATATGTCACACATTTGCCATAAATTCTGAATGTTAGCACTCTAGTTGCTCATTAGATCACTGTAGTAAAACTACTGTTCACCATGGAAGTCTGCTCCTGGTATTAAAAGTGCATGTTTCAGTCTGCATGTCAGAATATTTTAATGAAATAGAAGAGGATTTGAGAAGTCACTCAAAATGTGCCCTCATTTTCTTTCTTCAGCATTAATCATAATTTCTATGGCAAAATGAACCCCCTCATTGTGTTCCTTTTTAAATTAAATGTTTTAAGTGTTACCAGTTTATTCCAATCAAGATGGCTTCAGGTGTGCCATACTTTTGTCATAATGAAGACAGTAAGCGCTCTAGTTGTTTTTAATAACATTCTGGGACATTCTGTCATTGGGCTATACTTGGGCTACATCTGGGTGATATTTGGGCTACATTTGGGCTCTTTTGTCTCTGGTGGCCATCTTGGGAGACTTATTTGTTATGAAGTTTCCTAATTTCCTCATTTACTGCAGTCTTCTCAATAGGAAATACTTTCAGTTTTTTACTTTGATTCCATCAAGAAGGCATTCAGCTGTGTCACACATTTGCCATAAATTCAGAATGTTAGCACTCTTTTTGCTCATTAGATCACTGTAGTAAAGCTACTGCTCACCAGGGAAAACTGCTGCTGGTATTGAAAGTGCAGTTTTCAGTCTGCATGTCAGAATTTTTTAATGAAATAGAAGAGGATTTGAGAAGTCACTCAAAATGTGCCCTAATTTTTCTTTCTGCAGCACTAATCATACTTTTTATGGAAAAATGAACCCCCTCATTTTGTTCCTTTTTAAATTAAATGTTTTAAGAGTTACCACTTTAATCCAAGCAAGATGGCTTCAGGTGTGCCATACATTTATCATAAGTAGGACTGTTAGCGCTCTAGTAGTTCTTTGGAACACTCTGGGAAGCTGCAGTAGAACACAAAGGAATCAACTGACCGTCTCTGCCCTTGTTGGATGTACATGTTTTACTGAGAATGTCAGACTTCATTCTCACATGACTGAGAAAGATAATGTGAATTTACAGAAAATAAGCTCTCAGTTTAGCTTATAGATCACCTTCCAAACCTCTGTGGTAAAAGCATGAGAAAATATTTTTCTCTCAATCATGATATCCCAGTAGAAGGCTTTTTCACATGGTGAAATCACCTTAGAACATACCACAATTCCTAAAATGAGTATGGTACCATCAACAAATGATTTATAATGTAACTAAAGTCTTAAAACCTTCTATTAACTGCAATGCTTTTTAATGAGGTGCTATCATGTATATTGGTCCCAAGATGGCTGCCAACACTTCTTGGATGAAGTGCTGACAGCCAATCAGATCTCAGGATGAGATGTGTGGTTAGGCTCCGCCCACATATATATATTCTTTTAAATGCTATTTTCTCAGGACATACTGAACAGATTTACACCAGACCTGCAAAAGGCACCTCCTTGACCTTATGGCTACCTCTCTGCCAAATTTCAAGTAATTCTGTTCAGCCGTTCGGGCTGTAGCTGTGTCTAAAGGTCCTATGGAAAAATGCATGGGGAAAACGCGTTTTGGGACCCCCCTTTTTTCTCGGCCCCTGCTTGACGAATCACCCCGAGACTTTCAGGGTAGGAGCTGAACGGAGCGCCCCATTAGTTTTGAAAATTTCGTGAGGATTCGTCAACCGGCGCCAAAGTTATTCAAAATAGAATTTTGAGATTTCCTATGGAAACTAGGTTGTAACTATAACTATCTACTGGCGACCGCCAGTAGATAATATATATATATATATATATATATATATATATATATATATATCAAAACAAGAAGGGTGCCCCAGTGAGGAGGTCACACCCAAAGAGGTTTCAGCACACCACCGCCGGCAGCAGCACTGACAGGATTGCTCACATGTCTCCAAGGCCAAACGCGTTTCGAGCAATCATCCCCTCTTCATCAGTGGCAAGGAATGTAGATGCAGCCATTTTTTGAATCCATGATTTTTATTTCAAAAGTCCCGCCCCAATGGGCGCAAGGCATTCTGGTTGTGATAGACCATAAATGATTGCCAGGACTCAGGATTCTGTAAACCCCAGTGGGTGCCACATACTGCATTGAAGTCAAACCTAGTGGAAAAATAAAAAATAATAAAATAGTATCCCAAGTGGGTGGAAGTACATGTACAAGAAACACTGCAATGCTGCCAATTACAATCCAGAGAGCGAGGCCCCCTACGGTCCAAGCGGTGACGCGGTTGCGAGCACCAAGGATCTGCTCCAGATGCAGCAGGACCTCCTCACGGCCGGACCAGCCGCGTTACATCAAAACAAGAAGGGTGCCCCAGTGAGGAGGTCACACCCGAAGAGGTTTCAGCACACCACCGCCGGCAGCAGCACTGACAGGATGCTCACATGTCTCCAAGGCCAAACGCGTTTCGAGCAATCATCCGCTCTTCATCAGTGGCAAGAAATGTAGATGCAGCCATTTTTTGAATCCATGATTTTTATTTCAAAAGTCCCGCCCCAATGGGCGCAAGGCATTCTGGTTGTGATAGTCCATAAATGATTGCCAGGACTCAGGATTCTGTAAACCCCAGTGGGTGCCACATACTGCATTGAAGTCAAACCTAGTGGAAAAATAAAAAATAATAAAATAGTATCCCAAGTGGGTGGAAGTACATGTACAAGAAACACTGCAATGCTGCCAATTACAATCCGGAGAGCGAGGCCCCCTTCGGTCCAAGCGGTGACGCGGTTGCGAGCACCAAGGATCTGCTCCAGATGCAGCGGGACCTCCTCGCGGCCGGACCAGCCGCGTTTCATCAAAACAAGAAGGGTGCCCCAGTGAGGAGGTCACACCCGAAGAGGTTTCAGCACACCACCGCCGGCAGCAGCACTGACAGGATGCTCACATGTCTCCAAGGCCAAACGCGTTTCGAGCAATCATCCGCTCTACATCAGTGGCAAGAAATTTAGATGCAGCCATTTTTTGAATCCATGATTTTTATTTCAAAAGTCCCGCCCCAATAGGCGCAAGGCATTCTGGTTGTGATAGTCCATAAATGATTGCCAGGACTCAGGATTCTGTAAACCCCAGTGGGTGCCACATACTGCATTGAAGTCAAACCTAGTGGAAAAATAAAAAATAATAAAATAGTATCCCAAGTGGGTGGAAGTACATGTACAAGAAACACTGCAATGCTGCCAATTACAATCCGGAGAGCGAGGCCCCCTTCGTTCTTTGCCAGTGAACAAGAGCAGTTCTTTGCTTGAAACGCGTATGGCTGTTAAGGGATTGCAGATTGCTGGCTTCTTGCTGCCTGTGGCGTGCTGAGCGGAAACCCCTACCTGTGCGGCCATTCCTCAAGGGCAACCTGGTGGAAAGAATAATTTGCGATCGGTCCGGCCGCGGAATGGCCCCGCCGCGGAACTTGCGGATCCTGGGTGTCTGTGATGTGAACACCAGTGGGAAGATGGGGGGCCTGAGCCACGAGGGATTATTGGCGGGCAGCCAGTGTAACTGACAAAACCTTTACCCAATCGGGATAAATATTTTAAAGAACGGAGCCAGCAGAGCACTTGCGATTATGAACAATGGAGTCCGTTACCCAGGAACTAACAAGACCAGAATGCCTTTGTGGTGACGTCCACTGGGACGGGACTTCAATTTGAATAAATTAGATGTTCAGATACTCACCTGCTTCCTTCGTTCTTTGCCAGTGAACAAGAGCAGTTCTTTGCTCAAAACGCATATGGCTGTTAAGGGATTGCAGATTGCTGGCTTCTTGCTGCCTGTGGCGTGCTGAGCGGACACCCCTACCTGTGCGGCCATTCCTCAAGGGCAACCTGGTGGAAAGAATAATTTGCGGTCGGTCCGGCCGCGGAATGGCCCCGCCGCGGAACTTGCGGATCCTGGGTGTCTGTGATGTGAACACCAGTGGGAAGATGGGGGGCCTGAGCCACGAGGAATTATTGGCGGGCAGCCAGTGTAACTGACAAAACCTTTTCCCAATCGGGATAAATATTTTAAAGAACGGAGCCAGCAGAGCACTTGCGATTATGAACAATGGAGGTCGTTACCCAGGAACTAACAAGACCAGAATGCCTTTGTGGTGACGTCCACTGGAACAGGACTTCAATTTGAATAAATTAGATGTTCAGACACTCACCTGCGTCCTTCGTTCTTTGCCAGTGAACAAGAGCAGTTCTTTGCTCGAAACGCGTATGGCTGTTAAGGGATTGCAGATTGCTGGCTTCTTGCTGCCTGTGGCGTGCTGAGCAGAAACCCCTACCTGTGCGGCCATTCCTCAAGGGCAACCTGGTGGAAAGAATAATTTGCGGTCGGTCCGGCCGCGGAATGGCCCCGCCGCGGAACTTGCGGATCCTGGGTGTCTGTGATGTGAACACCAGTGGGAAGATGGGGGGCCTTAGCCACGAGGAATTATTGGCGGGCAGCCAGTGTAACTGACAAAACCTTTTCCCAATCGGGATAAATATTTTAAAGAACGGAGCCAGCAGAGCACTTGCGATTATGAACAATGGAGTCCGTTACCCAGGAACTAACAAGACCAGAATGCCTTTGTGGTGACGTCCACTGGGACGGGACTTCAATTTGAATAAATTAGATGTTCAGATACTCACCTGCTTCCTTCGTTCTTTGCCAGTGAACAAGAGCAGTTCTTTGCTCGAAACGCGTATGGCTGTTAAGGGATTGCAGATTGCTGGCTTCTTGCTGCCTGTGGCGTGCTGAGCGGAAACCCCTACCTGTGCGGCCATTCCTCAAGGGCAACCTGGTGGAAAGAATATATATATATATATATATATATATATATATATATTTAAACCAAAGTGCCCAAGGACAGCGAGGGCGCACTCACTACAAATGCAACCATCCGGTTTTATTTAAAGGAAAACAAGCAGCTGTATTTCAGTTCAACATTTTCCTGCCTGACGCGTTTCAAGGACATTTCCTCTTATTCATAGGCAATTATTAGAAACATCACAGAGGCACCAATTACACCTTCATTAGTATGTATATATATATATATATATATATATATATATATATATATATATATATATATATATATATATATATATATATATATATATATATATATATATATATATATATATTGCCTACTGGCAGTCGCCAGTAGGTAGTTATAATTAGGACCTATTTTCCATAGGAAATCCGCAACATTCTATTTGGAATAACGTTGGCGCCGATTGACGAATCTTCGCGAAATTTTCCAAACTTTTGGCCAGCTCCGGTCCGCTCCTATCCTAAAAATTTCACGGTGATTCGTCAAGCGGGGGCCGAGAAAAAAGGGGGGTCCCAAAACACGTTTTCCCCATGCATTTTCCCATAGGACCTGTTGACGCAGCTACAGCCCGAACTGCTGAACGGAATTACATCAAATTTGGCAAAGAGGTAGTCCTCAGTTCAGACTCGTGCCTTTTGCTTAAATGGTGTAAATCCGTTCAGTAGTTCCTGAGAAAATTAGAGTTAAAAAGATAGATATATCTGGGCGGAGCCTAACCACACATCTCATCGTGAGATCTGATTGGCTGTCAGTACTTCATCCAAGAAGTGTTGGCAGCCATCTTGGGACCAACATACATGATAGCACCTCATTAAAAAGCATTGCAGTTAATAGAAGGTTTTAAGACTTTAGTTACATTATAAATCATTTGTTGAAGGTACCATACTCATTTTAGGAATTGTGGTGTGTTCTAAGGTGATTTTACCATGTGAAAAAGCCTTCTGCTGTGATATCATGAATCATGTTTGAGAGAAAACTATTTTCTCATGCTTTTCCCACAGAGGTTTGGAAGGTGATCTATAAGCTAAACTGAGAGCATATTTTCTGTAAATTCACATTATCTTTCTCAGTCATGTGAGAATGAAGTCTGACATTCTCAGTAAACCATGTACATCCAACAAGGGCAGAGACTGTCAGTCGATTACTTTGTGTTCTGCTGCAGCTTCCCAGAGTGTTCCAAAGAACAACTAGAGCGCTAACAGTCCTCCTTATGACAAAAGTATGTCACACCTGAAGCCATCTGGATTGGAATAAAGTGGTAACTCTTAAAACATTTAATTTAAAAAGGAACAAAATGAGGGGGTTCATTTTGCCATAGAAAGTATGATTAGTGCTGCAGAAAGAAAAATTAGGGCACATTTTGAGTGACTTCTCAAATCCTCTTCAATTTCATTAAAAAATTCTGACATGCAGACTGAAACATGCACGTTCAATACCAGCAGCAGACTTCCCTGGTGAGCAGTAGCTTTACTACAGTGATCTAATAAGCAACTAGAGTGCTAACATTCAGAATTTATGGCAAATGTGTGACACATCTGAATGCCTGCTTGATGGAACCAAAGTAAAAAACTGAAAGTATTTCCTACTGAGGAGACTGTAGTAAATGAGGAAATTAGGAAACTTCATAACAAATAAATCTCCCAAGATGGCCACCAGAGACAAAAGAGCCCAAATGTAGCCCAAATATCACCCAGATGTAGCCCAAGTATAGTCCAATTACAGAATGTCCCAGAGTGTTCTAACGAACAACTAGAGCGCTAACAGTCTTACTTATGACAAAAGTATGGCACACCTGAAGCCATCTTGATTGGAATAAAGTGGTAACACTTAAAACATTTAATTTAAAAAGGAACACAATGAGGGGGTTCATTTTGCCATAGAAATTATGATTAGTGCTGAAGAAAGAAAAATTAGGGCACATTTTGAGTGACTTCTCAAATCCTCTTATATTTCATTAAAAAATTCTGATATGCAGACTGAAACATGCACTTTTAATACCAGCAGCAGACTTCCGTGGTGAGCAGTAGCTTTACTACAGTGATCTAATGAGCAACTAGAGTGCTAACATTCAGAATTTATGGCAAATGTGTGACATATCTGAATACCTTCTTGATGGAATCAAAGTAAAAAACTGAAAGCATTTCCTACTGAGGAGACTGCAGTAAATGAGGAAATTAGGAAACCTCATAACAAATAAATCTCCCAAGATGGCCACCAGAGACAAAAGAGCCCAAATGCAGCACAAATATCACCCAGATGTAGCCCACATGTAGCCCAATGACAGAAGTGTGCAAAACACTTATTTTTTGTGTATTTGCAATTTTATATAGCGCAGACTTGTCAGGTATTGGAGTGCTTTACATGAGCATTGGTTACATCACACAAGATCAAATTCATTTTGGTTGTAGACATGGGGAGATTAAGTGATTTGACCAGAATCACAGAATGTTGAGCTGAAGCAGAAACTCCAACCTGGTTCCACAGTTGCAAAGTCTGCAGCTCTGGAAGTAACACCACATCCTCTCCCCTAGGTGCAACATTTAATCAAGTGGTCAACTGAATAAAAAAACATAAAGATTACAAATAATTTTAAAGTTCTTTGTCGCAATTTGAAAACTCAGAAAATATGTCCTCATTTTAGTTTTTTAGAGCACTAACCATAATTTTGATGCAAATAAGACCCTTACATATATGTAATTTCTAAAGGAAATGCTCTAGGTATTACAGTTTTGATTACATCAAGATGACGTCAGGCGTTCCACACTTTTGTAATAAATATAGAATGTTAGCAATCTAGTTGTTCATTGGGATACTGTTGAGAAGCAGAGGCCAGGGGCACAGACTCTGAAAATTGAAGGCAGGTAGGAGAGTGCAGAGGCAACAATTTGACCACACTGGGCAGGCAGGAAGGGCAGTGGCAGCACAACAGACTATGGAGGGCAGTGGAAAGGGGGGCAGGGGCAACAAACCAACAATACAGGACTGGCAAGAGAGGCCGTGGCAATATTATAGACCATTTTGGGCAGAAGGAAGAGGCAGTGGTAGTACAACCATACATGCCAACAGACCCGTTTCAGCCAGGAAACGTCCAATGTTTTTAAGCTCAAATGGGCTTTATTTGATCTGTCTCCTGACTACAATCTCCTCTTTTTCAATGTAAATCAAAGGGGAAAATCAATACCCCAGTTTTTTTCCAAAATCTCCCTCTTACCAAGTTCAAAATGTTCGCAAGTATGGTACATTGTATCATGGAAGGCAGGAGGAATTGGGGTAGGGATATGGACTCGGATAACAGAGGACAGGAGGGACATGGAGAGGTGCACCAAACTGAACCTACAGGGCAGGCATCAGGGTTTGCAGCAGCACAATACACCACACAGGGCATGCGGGCAGGAGGGACGGATCAGGGGCATTACAATGGAACAGACAAGCCAGGAGGGAGGGAATAGGGGTCTGCACATGGAAACAGAGGGCTGGGGGCAAGGGGGCAGGGAAGGAGCAGCAAGATGACCATGGAGGTCAGGCAGGATGGGCACTAGACACACCATGGAGAGCAACAGTAAGACTATGATGGCATACACACAGACCATGGAGGGAAGGTGGGAGGGGGTCAGGGGCAGCTAGATGACCACACAGGGAAGGTGGGAGGGGCCATGGCAGCACAGAAGACCATGCATGGCAAGCGGGAGGGTTAGTGGCAGCACAATGGCTATGATGGGCAAGAAGGAGGGTGCAGGGGCATGCACAAAGGACCATGGAGGATAGAAGGGAGGGTCAGGACCTGGGCACAGACGAGAGTTCAGGGGAAGGGGCCTCACAACAGACCGCGCGGGGCAGGCAGGAGGAGCAGTTGCAGCACAACAGACCAGGGAGGGCAGAAGGGTGTGGCAGTAAAATGGACCATGGAGGACAGGAGGAAGGGGATAGGGGCATAGCATGTGGATAGGCAGGGTGGAGGTGGCAGGGACAGGTTACAGTCCTCTGACGATGCTAGGCAGGTGGGAGGGGAGTGGCAGCTCAACAGAACACTCAGAGTAGATAGGAGTGGCAGGTCCATGGAACATGGTGGGCAAAAAGGATGGAGCAGGGGCATGCACAAAGACATCGGAGGGCAGGGGGAGGGAGAATAGGGGCAGCAAGCTAAGCACAGAGGCTAAGCAGGAGGTCAATGATGGGCCATAGAATTGGGCAATGGAGGGCAGGAGGAGTGGACTGGTACATCATGCTAAATGGAGGGCAGTGGCAGCACATCAGACCATGCGTGGCAGGAGAGAGGAGGCTATTCCATGGATTCAGACAACAGAGGATAGGGAGGACGTGGATGGGGCAGCAAGCTAACTGTTCAGAGAAGGTGGGTATTAGGAACCTTATTGTTTTTAAAATGTGTGTCTGTGCGAACTACTTAAAATATGAACAAGTATGCAGCATAATCTCACTTTTATTCAGGAAGAAGAGGACGTTTGTGACTGTGACTCCGGGCTCACTTGGCAGAAACACCCCCTGACCCTCCACCCCCCATCGCAAAATGTAATGCCCGTGAAAAGGGTAGGTGGACGCAGTGTTATATAGAACATAGTCCTGAGAGCACAATTGAAAATGAAAACTAGATATAGTACATGGTATAAACTATGCACCAAAAAGTGTGATATAAGATGAACTGGGGCGTGAAATATAATATGCAATACATTGTGCGCAATGACAGATTCATTGGAGAGCGCGAGTTACCACAGGCACTAGCGCGTGCTATGCGATATGCGCCTTGGAGTGTAATATGCACAGGGCAGTGTTGTGTAACCTAACTAGTCTCTAAAGTTGTAATATAAAATATGTGCTGGGGAGTGCAACGTTGCATATGCACTGTGACAAAGATATGGATCCCAGATTGTAATATCCATGGCATAGCGCTGTGCGTTATAACATAGGCATTGAGGAAGGCACGTTAGATGGGGCAATATAACCTGTGCGAAGGCAAGTGTGGCATAACATTCACGGGGTGGTGTTACAGTGCACATGGGCTAGAGAGTGTCGCATACGCACCAGCTGGTGGAATACAACACAGAGGTGTGTGGCACTCGGCGGGCACTGGTGGGTGTAACACAGCATTGGGCACAGCCAGGAGCACGCTGTGACTCTCAAGTGAGGTTCGTCTCCTTTCCAGAGAGTAAAATAAAAAGTATTACAGATCCGGCGGTGGATGTGTGTTTTATTAACGGTGAGTGGAGTTTCTTGCATAGTATGGTCCAGTTTTTGTTGAATCCCCTTTAAATGGCTTGGTGTGCGTGTGTATTAAATGTGCCCGTCAATAGCTACCCATGTTTGTATAAATAAACGACAAGGGTGTCTACTTGGAGAGTACCCACCGGCGGGGGCGCCGGTATTAGGCACGGTAGGGCGTCAGACACGTCAGAGCTTCACTAGAGGTGTAAAAACTTACACATACTTAGTCTTTTAAACAATCACTTATAGAAACACATACTTATTCATACAGGAATTCTTCCAATCTCTCACTCTCACATATACTCACTTATATACACCAATAGTCACATATACTAGTTTAAAATATATGTAGTTACTCTGACACTACTCAGACAGTCATTCACTCACTAACACACTCATGTACACACTCATCCACCCATACAGTCCTGCACACATGCTGTCTTCAACACATACAAACAGTGAGTCACTCATTCATGCACCTATGCACTACGTAATACCCCCCAACGAACCATTCAGACACTCATACTGATACTCAAAAAACCAACTAATAACCTATATAGAAACTCATGTAGCTACTCACCAACCCATGCAACCACTTATACACAAAGTGAGAGACTGATACAGATATTTACATATTACTCACTAAGCCATGTATTCACTAAGATACACTTAATCAGTCAGTTATACAATCAATTTTTCAAAAAAATATCATCCATTTAGACACTTATAAACCCATTTATTCTTCCATCCACCTTGAGATATACATATATAAAACATATGTAATTTTCAGAAAAACACACATTCACTGGATGATGTCATCAGTGATGTCATCAGTGATGTCATTTGAGATGTCATGAGTGATGTCATCAGTGATGTCACTGACCATGTCATGAGTGATGTAATATGTGATGTCATCAGCAGTGCATTGCGGGCGCGCGAGTTATAGTTAGCTGAACTAACTATAACGGGGGAATTTCAATGGTTTTGTACGAGTGATTTTTTAAATGCTAATTCCTAACTATAACGTGTCTGAAACCTATGGTTTTTTCAGTGAATATATATATATATATCTCCAACAGGCCACTCCTCAAAGTAACCAGAAGATGCAGCCTGGCTATGCTGTATACCCATTCGCACTGCTGAGAAAATTTGCGTCGTAAACTTTTTGACTTTTCATAGATTTTATTCAAAAGATATATTCACTTGTTATCCAACTTGACATCATATATGCACGATAAAACTGGCCAAATATCCTTCTGCTTCACGTAAAATAGTTGTGCCCATCCAGGCCTCTTACTACTTTATGTCGAGACATTAAGTTCATGAAATGCAGCGCACATCGTACTCCCAATGCATTTCGGGCATCCCTTTTTTTTGCCCTTCGTCAGGGAAAGCTGTTTAAATAAAATAAAACCTGTGTTACTTCTCCACCTATATACTACAAGGTCTACCCTCAAACCATCGCACTTTAATCTCAATTCAAATGAAATTCGCTTTCTATAAATTAAACTAAATTACTCACCCTCAAAACCCTCCTAACTGTGGCCAAAGTTAGTTAAACGCGGTGACCACCCCCTCTCCAACCTCGTTGTTAAACCTGCCAAAATTGCCGCGTAATCAAACAAACACCAACCCCCCAGTAATTTCAATGTAACATTTAAATAAATTAAACCCTGTTCCCAACTCAACGCCTGAAATTAACTATCTATTTACTGTTCCTAAAACATTAAATGAAAAGCCCTCGCCGTTTACTGAATTGTGATTTACCTGTTCAAAGACGTGGCTCACTTGTGTTCTATGTTCCTTCTTTTGCCCCGAGCTCTAACCGTCAAAAGGTTGCTGTATGCGCTATTTAAACTAATCCTATCGCGCTGCTTCAGCCCGTGACATCTATAGACACACCCTCGAATTCCTCAATCAGTAACACTGGGCTTGTCAACCCTCGCATCCCAACCCTATTTGACTTTCCCACGGTTAAACTACTACAACTACCATGATCTTTCACCCCAAAACAAACGCGTACTGCAAAAACCGTGAACTTTGCATACCACCAATTTAACGTGAAATCTAAACTTCATCCTCAACCAAACAAAATTATAATATTATAATTGACACATGTTGCTTGAAAATCAGATCATCCAGATGAATTCTGTGAAGTGTTCCAAGATGGAAATCCTTGCGCAAAGAAAAAAGTTCCACAGGTCCTCTTTATTTATTCATGAACGGCAGCAGTTTTAATCGTGAAGATGTTGAAATGTTATTCTGTTTCATCATTTTTATGTCCATTTTCACTGTCGGGTGCAACACCGCTTATGTGAGGCAAGCTTATTCATTTCTGGCACACTTGAAGAAAGCCGTTGCACACCATTATACCTTGATGTACTCTTATTTTGCATGTTATTCCTCTTTATGCGTGCAGTCTGGGATACGTGCCTCGCCTCAGTGCACGTGCTATTGACAAGAAGATGCAGCCTGGCTATGCTGTATACCCATTCGAACTGCTGAGAAAAATTGGTCGTAAACTTTTTGACTTTTCATAGATTTTATTCAAAAGATATATTCACTTGTTATCCAACTTGACATCATATATGCACGATAAAACTGGTTAAATATCCTTCTGCTTCACGTAAAATAGTTGTGCCCATCCAGGCCTCTTACTACTTTCTGTCGAGACATTCTCACACTCCTCAAAGTAAACCACAAGGACACGGTTGGGGAATACTTTGGAAGCTCTTTAGTCACCAGTACAGCAGTGCACAATGCATTTCGGCTTGTCTGCCTTCCTCAGGTGCTGCTAATACCCTGCAATCACCTACTCCCTCCTTTTGAATTTACTCAGGCACTCTCATTGGCGAGAGATCAGCTGACCCAGCTGCACTGGGAACGCAGCAGTCTAATGGGAGACTACTACTCCCAGCATTCATCACGAAGGTAAGTGTGGCAGCTGGATCGATGTAACTTCAGTAAGCGCTGTGTTGTGCCAAGCAAAAGGAGGGGGCTGTATGCCAACTGGCGATTGCGTGCTGAATGGTGCTAGGAGCTCCCTCCGGTCCCCAATGCCCCAGCCCCAACTTGGAAACAAACCGGGCTGTGAGGCAAGCAGTAATCTCACCCGCCTCCCCGTACAGTCACAGGCTGCCAAGGCAGCAGCCACAGGCTTTGTTCCTTGTCGGGCGGTCCTGGAAAATGTGATCTCTCGAAAAATACAGTCCATTGCCAACCTTCTCCAGGACACTTTGCAGGGCGGGACCTTGTTTCGCGTAGTTGGCCACCACGACAAATATTTCCAACAGGCCACTCCTCAAAGTAAACCACCAGGACACAGCAGGGAATACTTTGGAAGCTCTTTATTCACCAGTACAGCAGTGCACAATGCATTTCGGCTTGTCCGCCTTCCTCAGGTGCTGCTAATACCCCGCAATCACCTACTCCCTCCTTTTGAATTTACTCAGGCACCCCCATTGGCGAGAGATCAGCTGACCGAGCTGCACTGGGAACGCAGCAGTCTAATGGGAGACTACTACTCCCAGCATGCATCACGAAGGTAAGTGAGGCAGCTGGATCGATGTAATTTCAGTAAGCGCTGTGTTGTGCCAAGCAAAAGGAGGCGCTGTATGCCAACTGGCTATTGCGTGCTGAATGGTGCTAGGAGCTCCCTCCGGTCCCCAACGCCCCTGCCCCAACTTGGAAACACACCGGGCTGTGAGGCAAGCAGTAATCTCACCCGCCTCCACATGCAGTCACAGACTGCCAAAGCAGCAGCCACTGGCTTGGCTCCTTGTCGAGGCGGTCCTGGAAAATTCGATCCCTCGAAAAATACAGTCCATTGCCAACTATCTCCAGGACACTTTGCATGGCTGGTCCTTGTTTCGCGTAGTTGGCCACCATGACAAATATCTCTAACAGGCCACTCCTCAAAGTAAACCACAAGGATACAGCGGAGAATACTTTGGAAGCTCTTTATTCGCCGGTACAGCAGTGCACAATGCATTTCGGTTTGTCCGCCTTCCTCAGGTGTTGCTAATACCCCGCAATCACCTACTCCCTCCTTTTGAATTTACTCAGGCACTCTCATTGGCGAGAGATCAGCTGACCCAGCTGCACTGGGAACGCAGCAGTCTAATGGGAGACTACTACTCCCAGCATGTGTCACAAAGGTAAGTGTGGCAGCTGGATCGATGTAACTTCAGTAAGCACTGTGTTGTGCCAAGCAAAAGGAGGGGGCTGTATGCCAACTGGCGATTGCGTGCTGAATGGTGCTAGGAGCTCCCTCCGGTCCCCAACGCCCCTGCCCCAACTTGGAAACACACCGGGCTGTGAGGCAAGCAGTAATCTCACCCGCCTCCACATGCAGTCACAGACTGCAAAAGCAGCAGTCCCAGGCTTGGTTCCTTGTCGAGGCGGTCCTGGAAAATTCGATCCCTCGAAAAATACAGTCCATTGTCAACTATCTCCAGGACACTTTATATATATATTTATGTGTGTGTGTGTGTGTTGAATACTAACCCCTGCTCCTCTTATCTCTGCCACTTGTGACTCTAGCATTGCTGCCAAGTTTCCCTGATCAATGCATGATGTGCTGTTCTAGACAGGTTTTTCTTTGAATTCTCAAATTTGCAGTTCATTTTTGTAATGGAATGAACAGGACTACAAGTCCCAGAATTTTAAAAACAAATCTAGACTGGGGAAATGGAAAACTTGGCAGGGCTCGTCCATTGCGTTCATCTACCACGTCAGCCCCAATTTATGGGATCCTTTAGCCATTTTTACCACATCCAGCACTGGTTAAAAGAAAAGTCTTCAAGTGCCACAATGCAACTTGTAGCAGGTTGAATTAACAAGTTAAAGAAATACACTTCTTTGAATTTTGATCAGACTTCATCATATTTTACACAATGTTTGTTGGATGATTTTCATTAGCTCTGAGTTTAATAGGGAGCCAGAGTCATATGAGATATCGTCACAAGGCACGTCTGCATGCAATAATGGAAGGCCTTTGCGGATCTGTCCCTGTAGCATCTTTAAAGATTTTAATACATTTTATTATTAAAAACCAAAAGGTTTTCTTTCTCCATTTTCCTCTCATGCTTTCTCTCTCAGTCTTTTCAGTGCTGTAAATATCTGTTGTTTCCTTCTTGTTTTTGCAATTTTTCTTTGCTTTTTTCTATTAATGTGATGGTTCCCATCCCTTATTATCATCTTTTCCTCATGTTAATTTAGTTTCATTTCCTTAAACGAATCTTTTTGTTTAGCATTCGAGATCTACGTTTATTTTCTCCTTTGTTTTACATGTAGTGCATTTTAGTTCAAACAGTCAGAGGTCAAGGCCAGATAAACAAACAGTTAAGCACTTTAATAGGACCCTTTCTTAGTGTCCCCATAAACAGAGCGACTGGGGCAACAGCTTTGCTTGGAGCGCTGCTGCTTCTGCCTGCTAAAGCCGAGGTTCGCCTCACCTGAGGTGGGCGGGGCTGCTGTGGGCCAGCCCGAGATGTCGAATAGGCAGGACCTCGTAGTCTCCCGAAGAGCAGGGGATACACGATCCCAAGAGGATACCAAATATTACACAGCACCTGTTCGTTTCTGCTGGTGCACCTGTATCTCTGAGTCAAAGACGTGTTTGCTGTCAGTACATTGAGGTTCCAGTGTCATGTAGCAGAGTGACTGTGATCCTGCAGCAGTTCAATCACCAAAAGATGCCTGGGCCATCGAACCCCTCCCCCGTTCCCAAAAGAGATTCCATTGAGTTGTTTCTGGATCACAGTAGCCAGTGTGCACGCCTCAAGCACAGATTGAGGCTGAGGTGATCACAGAGTCACCAGATACACTTGCACCACATGCAGTGTACTAGGAATCATCAGTGTACTTACAACTGCCAGACTATCTGCAGGAGAGGTGAAGGGCCTAGTCAGCATGCGTTCCTTCCGAGCAGGATATAGTACGCATCAGAGTGCTGGCACGAGGGTCCTAATTGGCATCTTATCCTTCCGAGCTGGATATGGTACGCAAATGAGTGCTGGCATAGTAGGCCTAGTCAGCATCTTATCCTTTCAACCTTGATATATTATGCATCGGAGTGCTGGCACGAGGGACCTAATCAGCTTCTTATCCTTCCAAGCTCGATAGAGTGTGCATCAGAGTGCAGGCACGAGGGGCCTAATTAACATCTTATCCTTCTGAGCTCGGTATAGTACCTACCACAGGGTCAGGAGTTTTTTTTATTCAAATTTGGCGACCAGAAATTCTACAAAAAATGTGCTTTAGATTGCTGGGACGAGGGGCCTAGTCAGAGTGTAGATCAGAGTGCTAGCAATGAGGGGCCTAGTCAGCATTTTATCCTTCTGAGCTCGATAGAGTGTGCATCAGAGTGCTGGCACGAGGGGCCTAGTCAGCATCTTATCCTTTAGAGCTCGATATAGTACGCATCAGAGTGCTGGCACGAGTGGCCTAGTCAGCATCTTATCCTTTGGTGCTGGATATAGTATGCATTAGAGTGCTGGTACGACGGGCCTAGTCAGCCCTCTGTCTTTCCAAGGTCGATACAGTGTGCTTCAGATTGCTGGCATGAGGGGCCAAGTCAGCATCTTATCCTTCCCAGCTGGATATAGTGTGCATCAGAATACTGGCACGAGGGGCCTAGTCAGCATCTCATCCTTCCAACCTTGATATAGTATGCATGGCAGTGATGGCTCGAGGGACCTAATCAGCATCTTATCCTCCCGAGCGTAATAGAGTGTACAGCAGAGTGCTGGAACGAGGGGCCTAATCAGCATCTTATCCTTCCGAGCTCGATATAGTAAGCATCAGAGTGCTGGCGCGAGTGGCCTAGTCTGCATCTTATCCTTTGGAGCTGGATATAGTATGCATAAGAGTGCTGGTACGACGGGCCTAGTCAGCCCTCTGTCTTTCCAAGGTCGATACAGTGTGCTTCAGATTGCTGGCACGAGGGGCCAAGTCAGCATCTTATACTTCCCAGCTGGATATAGTGTGCATCAGAATGCTAGCACGAGAGGCCTAGTCAGCATCTCAGCCTTCCAACCTTGATATAGTATGCATGGCAGTGATGGCTCGAGGGACCAAATCAGCATCTTATCCTCCCAAGCGTAATAGAGTGTACATCAGAGTGCTGGAACGAGGGGCCTAATCAGCATCTTATCCTTCCGAGCTCGATATAGTAAGCATCAGCGTGCTGGCGCGAGTGGCCTAGTCAGCATCTTATCCTTTGGAGCTGGATATAGTATGCATTAGAGTGCTGGTACGACGGGCCTAGTCAGCCCTCTGTCTTTCCAAGGTCGATACAGTGCGCTTCAGATTGCTGGCACGAGGAGCCAAGTCAGCATCTTATACTTCCCAGCTGGATATAGTGTGCATCAGAATGCTGGCACGAGAGGCCTAGTCAGCATCTCATCCTTCCAACCTTGATATAGTATGCATGGCAGTGATGGCTCAAGGGACCTAATCAGCATCTTATCCTCCCGAGAGTAATAGAGTGTACAGCAGAGTGCTGGAACGAGGGGCCTAATCAGCATCTTATCCTTCCGAGCTCGATATAGTGAGCATCAGAGTGCTGGCGCGAGTGGCCTAGTCAGCATCTTATCCTTTGGAGCTGGATATAGTATACATCAGAGTGCTGGTACGACGGGCCTAGTCAGCCCTCTGTCTTTCCAAGGTTGATATAGTGTGCTTCAGATGGCTGGGACGATGGGGCGTAGTCAGCATATTATCCTTCTTAGCTGAATGTAGTATGCATCAGAGTGCTGGCACGAGAGGCATAGTCAGCATCTTATCCTTCCGAGCTTGCTATAGTATGCATCAGAGTGCTGGCACAAGGGGCCTAATCAGAATCTTATCATTCTGAGCTGGATATACTTTGAATCAGAGTGCTGGCCCAATGGCCTAATCAGCATCTTAACCTTCCGATCTGGATATAGTACGCGTCAGAGTGCTGGCATGAGGGGCCTAATCAGCAAATTATCCCTCCGAGCTGGATCTAGTACGGATCAGAGTGCTGGCACGAGGGGCCTAATTGGCATCTTATACTTCCGAGTTGTTTATAGTATGTATCAGAGTGCTGGCACAAGGGCCTAATCAGCATCTTATCCTTCTGAGCTGGATATAGTACACATCAGAGTGCTGACACAAATGGCCTAGTCAGCGCCCCGTCCTTCCAGTGCGCTTCAGAATGCTGAGACGAGGGTCGTAGTCAGCATCTTATCCTTCAGAGCTGAATGTAGTACGCATCAGAGTGAGCTCAATAGAGTGTGCATCAGAGTGCTGGCATGAGGGGCCTAGTCAAAATCTTATCCTTCCGAGCTGTATTAGGTATGCATCAGAGTGCTGGCACGAGGTGCCTAATCAGTATGTTATCCTTCCGAGCTGAATATAGTACGCATCAGAGTGCTGGCATGAGGGACCTAATTAGCATTTTATCCTTCTGAGCTGAATTTAGTATGCATCAGAGTGCTGGCACGAAGGGCCTAGTCAGCCCTCTGTCCTTCCAAAGTTGAAAGAGTGTGTTTCGGAGTACTAGGATGAGGGGCCTAGTCAGCATCTTATCCTTTGGAGCTGAATATAGTATACATCAGAGTGCTGGTACGACGGGCCTAGTCAGCGCTCTGTCCTTCCATGGTCGATAGTGTGCTTCAGATTGCTGGGATGAGGGGCCTAGTCAGCATATTATCCTTCTGAGCTTAATGTAGTATGCATCAGAGTGCTGGCATGAGGGGTCTAGTCATCATCTTGTCATTCGGAGCTGGATATAGTACACATCAGAGTGCTGGCACGAGGGGCCTAGTCAGCATCTTATCCTTCGGAGCTGGATATAGTATACAGCGGAGTGCTGGTACGATGGGCCTAGTAAGCCCTCCATCCTTCCAAGGTCGATACAATGTGCTTTAGATTGCTTTTTTTTTTTTTTTTTTTCTTCTTTTTTTTGTCCTCATATATACCGCCAGTCTATACTCTAGATGGAAACCCCATATAACTTTCACATTGTCTACTGATACCGCCCTGGACTCAATGCACGGCAATAGGGGTCGCCCAGAGGTAGGCTGTTTCCTTGTCCCACTCCCCTGTCCTATGATGGGATACCTCAGGGCAGGGGAGGACCGAACCTAAACAAACCTCTGGCATAATCATCGGACCGTTATGTCGACAACCAGGCCACCAGTTCCGACCACACATTATCCGTATTCTCTGCTTGGCTCGCCATATCCATCTTGCTGACTTCTATAATATTTCGTAAGCAGTTAGTAAACCTGGGAGGGGCCGTTGACTTCCATTCTTTACAAATCTCTCTCCTGGCTATAACCATCACGTAGAATATAAATTGTGTGGAGTAATTATTAACGTTATAGCCAGGTGGTAAGCCAAAAAAAACTAACCTCGGAGAGCGTAAAATGGTAGTTGTTAAAACCTTCCCCAGGAAGTCAAAAATCTCCTGCCAATATTCTAGAATCTTTGGACATTCCAAAAATATATGAGTGTCGTCAGCTGACGGGAGTTTACAGCGCGGGCAACAGTAGTTGACTTGTGTAACCCTGGTCAATCTAGCAGGGGTCCAATACACCCGATAGGCCGTGAACAGATGGTTTCTCCTTAGATTGGCCGGTTTTATAAGGCTCTGAGACAGAGAAAAGGAATCTATCCAGATCTTACTAATAGCTTCGGGACTATCTGATATCAAATTACCCCAGAGATTAGCCAACTCATAGTTTGACATTTCTGTTGGCCCCAATAAAGCCCTATACCAAAATGATACCTCACGTTTCCACCCGCCTACCCTGTTGACAGATTCAAGTATCTCAAGGTCCCTCTGTTGCTGTAGCATCTGTCTTGACCACCAGGCGGAGAGTTGGTAAAACTTAAATCTTGTAAAAGATCCATTAGTTAGTAAAGCTAAGGAATCCCAGTCCAAAAGGCCCGAGTTGCCCCAGAGATCTCCCCATATCCTCACACCTGCTGTTTTTAAAGGTTGGGACAACTGGTCCTGAAGGCATTCCGGAGTACCCGGGGTATCCCAGATTGGGGCGTCAGCGATGAGGAACATGGCGGCAGGTTAAGCGCCGGCTGCAGCGGCTCTGGGAGAACGCCGAGGCTGAGAACGCCGATAACCGAAGCGGGACAATATGCGGTTGTAGCTGGCACCTCAAGGCGGTAAGAGTTGGATGGAGTTGGTTCAGTGACGGAGGGGGTTCATTCTTTTAAACTTCGACCTTATCTCTCTGTTTCTCGAGATGCGGCTGAGGAGGCGGCATTAGGACCTGCCAAGACCTGCTCTATTGGTCCCATGTGTGGGAAAGAAGTGCAAGCAGGGAACTCGGACGTATGCCGAAGGAGCTGGTGGTTTCGCTCTCGTCTGGCCCTCGTTCTGTTCCAGCTCCGTGGCCCAGTGTGTGAGAGAGTTTCCAGTTTTTCGCAGGGTAATGTGGCGTCAGTGCAGGCGCAGGTACAGGTGGTAAGCTGTTGTAGTGGGGGGGAAGCGCCAGCGTGCAATTTTATGGATCAGGGTATAAGTGTTTCTACCCTTTCCAACTCTACAGATGGCCAGCACTCCAAGCTAATTCACGAGGATGTTATGAGGCAAAGGCCAACTGCGGGGGTAATAGAGAAACCTCCCTCCCTGGGCAGATCACGCCCAATTTCGCTCCTTACACCGGCTATAGTACCTGCAGTAAAAGCATCAAGTCGGAACCAGGTGCAACAACTGGCTTCATTGTCCTTTCCCCCTGGAAGACAAAGGAATATCAACTCCGCTCACAGGAGTTGAACGCAGGTGCAGGTGGAGAGTTGGATTTGGTCGACAGAGAAAGGCCCATGCCATTAAATGGTCACAATAACAAGCGGAGTCCGATCCTACTCCACAAGGAAAACAGAGTGCGGAGACTTCAGCAATCCCCCTTGAGAATCAATTTTCCCCATTGGCTGGTCTGTCTGGCACTGGGAGCGGGACACTGCTGGTACAGTCTGAGGAGGTGGAGGGGGCGGTTAAAGGTCCAAGACCCCAGGATGCTCCTACATTGGTCGCAACTCAGGAAAAGCAAGGTGAGGACCTAGCTCTGGGCCTGGGTCCGGCCCGCGATCAGGGTCAGAGCCAGGGGAGCTTAAGGGAACCAGAGAGCTTAGAGACAGACAGATTGGGCTCCCTTTTTTAGTCCCTAAGGGGGGATTTGATGACTAAATTTGAGATCTCGGAGGGCAATCAAAAGGCAATTCATGACAGGTTTGATTTATTGGAAGCTAAAATCGATGATGTTATCGCCCGGACCAGTAAATTGGAACTGGATGTGGTAGCCCTAAATAAATCTGCCCAGGGGAATTTAAAAGACATTGAAACTTTGAAAGTACAGAATAAATCCCTTGCTTCAGATGTGGAGAGGCTAGAAACCCAAGCCAGAAGAAACAACTTGAGAATCTTGAAAATACCCGAAGGAGCAGAGCTGGAGGACATCAAGGGGTTTGTCTGTAGTCTGTTAAGAGAAGGGGTTTTAAAAGATCGTCCAGACATCAACTTGGAGGCTGAAATTCAACGAGTACACAGAGACCCCTTTAAGTTACACGCAGATAGAAAAGCACCTAGGAAAATTCTGGTAAACTTTCAGTCTTTTAATGTCAAAGAGTTAATCTTAGGGAGAAGCCTCTCTAAAGTAGATCTTCACTATCGGGCAACCCCATATCTAATTAGATCGGATATAGGAGGTAGAACAGCTCAGAGGCAGTGGGAGTTGGGCACTAGAATGCCAGAATTAAGATCGTTTGGAGCCCAAGTACAAATGAAATTCCCAGCCCTCTTAAAGATCATGTGGAACAATAAAATGCACAATTGCACCCAGGTTACAGAAGTAGATGATCTCTTAACTTTAATGAGACAGAAGTGACATGGATTAAACTAGGTGTCAAACTCCGGAGGTAATATAGGTCACATTGGGACAAATAGGGGGGGCATGGGGTATAGAGGTTAAGTAACTAATAGGAATACAAAAGGTGAAAGAGAATGGAGATATATAAAAAAGAGAGGGGGAAAAAAGAAAAAAAGAAAAAAAAAAAAAAAACCCAATCTGTCACATAGCTCCCTCGCATTTTTGCATTTACCCTTTTTTTTTTTTTTTTTTTAATTATATGACTGGAGTAATTGGAGCAATGATAAAAACTCCCGTGGATGCACGTAGACCCAAAGGCAGTTCTCCCAGAGCACAATAGACGGTTTTCACCGTCAGGTATGTTGGGGGGGTTCCTCAGGGGGTGGGTGAGGGTGGGGTGTCGGGTGGTGGGTGAAAAAGCAAAAAAAATAGTCCTCATATATAGGAATAATTTGTCTAGGATGAGAGAAAATGCAGAGTACAGTCATGAGTAGATCGATAAGTATTAAAACCCTCTCTTGGAATTTGAACGGAATGGGCGATAAAAGAAAACAGTCCAGGGTTTGTGATTTTTTAAGAAATTCTGGCGCCGACCTCATGTTAATACAAGAGACACATCTTGAGTTGAATGTCTGTATGCCTGTTTTCGAAAAATTGGGGTGGGTGCAGGAGATAGTGTGTTCCAGACAGAAAGGAGTGACTAGGGGGGTTGCGATTGTTGTTAGAGCAAATAGGGGATAAGACTGATAAAGTCTGAAACTGACCATACTGGTAGATGGATAGTGACAGCCCTCTCCATTTATGGTTTCCACTACACATGCGCAGTATATTATGGCCCTAATGATGATGACCCTGGTCCTCTACTGAAATTGGCAGCAGGTTTATTAGCATCCCCAGGCCCTGTGATTTTGGGGGGAGATTTCAATCTTATTTTTGATTTTAATCTGGATAGGACATCGAAGGTTAAATATCATGCCCCTTCCAAATCACTTTCTGTCCTAGGAGCTTTGATGAAAGACTTTAATTTGCTGGATGTTTGGAGGGCCACGTTTGGCTCTACTAGGGGGTTTACATTCTATAGCAAGAAATATAAAAATTATTCGAGAATCGACTACTTCCTAGTAGATCAACATTTGCTTACAGATATAACTACTCTTTCCCATATTCCAGTAGGGATATCTGATCATGCGGTTGTTGAAATGGTCTTTTCATTAAGCTCTAGACCCCCAGCCATTAGATGGACACTGGAGAGGACACTGCTCTTAGAGGATCAAGTAAAGGTAGAAATAAGGAAAATAACAACTGAATTCCTAAATATTAATATTGGCTTCTCTACCATTCAGACCGTGTGGGAATCCTACAAGGCTTTTTTACGTGGCATGTTGAGTTCCCTTATGGCCCACAATAGAAACATTCTTAAAAGAAAAAAGCAAGGATGAGTTGAAAGTGATTATGGAAAAAGACATGGAATTACAAGCGGCCACCGTTTCAGATAGAGAGAAGATCTCTAAACTTGAAAAGGAGCTTTTAGAATTACAACTTTCTCTTAAAGCCAGCGAAGAAAAGATTATTAGGAAAAAATGGGAAACTAGCAAGCTGAAGAATTTCGAATACGGGGAGAAATGTGGGGCCCTCCTCGCCTGGAAAGCTAGAGAGGAAAGATCCAGGAATAATATTAAAGTTTTAATTCAAAGGGAGACAGGCATATCAATTTTGGAGGATAGGGACATTAGGGAGGAAGCAAGAGGGTTTATGCATGACCTATATAAGGAAGATAAGAGCGTTGAATTTGAGAAAGTTCAATCTTGGTTAAGTCAGAAAAATCTACCCCAAATTTCAGAAGCCGATAGGAGCTATTTAGAGAGTGAGATAATGGAAGGGGAAGTAATAGCTCAACTCAAGAAAACAAAACGGGGGAAAGCGGCGGGCCCAGACGGGTTACCAAGTGAAATTTACACAGATTGCTCAGAGCAATTGGTACCTGTCCTCACTTTACTCTTTAATCATCTATTGATTTCTGGCCAGAGCATCCCCCCTTTCTGGGCTGAAGCGACGATCACTTTAATTGTAAAACCCAACAAGGACCCCAAAAAAATCGAGTCCTATAGGCCCATATCTCTCTTAAATTCTAATTTGAAACTCTACTCTGGGATTCTAGCAACCAGACTTGCCAAAATTATAAAATCCATAATACATCCGGACCAAAGAGGGTTCATTCCGGGGAGGCAGCTGAATGAGTTGACCTTCCAGGCGATTGGAGCCATTGAATATGCGGAAGACAGAGGGCTCCCATTATCCTTAATTGCAATAGACGCAGCCAAGGCCTTTGACCAAGTAAACTGGAATTATCTGTGGGCCACTTTGGCTGGGTTTGGGTTCCCTTCAATT
Source organism: Triturus cristatus (assembly GCF_964204655.1). NCBI lineage: Eukaryota > Metazoa > Chordata > Amphibia > Caudata > Salamandridae > Triturus > Triturus cristatus. The sequence goes on along the minus strand of NC_140579.1, from coordinate 1,030,565,623 downwards.
TTCATAGAGGGAATTAAATCTCTCTATCAGAGCCCTAGAGCTAAAGTACTGGTCAATAACGGCTTGTCTGACTGGTTTCAGATATCTCGTGGTACAAGACAAGGTTGCCCTCTGTCCCCCCTTTTGTTCGATATTTATTTTGAGCCTTTTGTCTGTGGTATTAGGGCTGACCATGTAATTCAACCTTTTAAGATAGCAGATTTAGAGCTAAAGGTCGCTCTTTATGCAGACGACCTTCTTTTATACACCTCCAATCATATGGAAGCCATACCCAGGCTGTTTTATCAGAGTGCTGGCATGAGGGGCCTAGTCAGCATCTTATCCTTTGGAGCTGAATATAGTATACATCAGAGTGCTGGTACGACGGGCCTAGTCAGCGCTCTATCCTTCCAAGGTCGATAGTGTGCTTCAGATTGCTGGGATGAGGGGCCTAGTCAGCATATTATCCTTCTGAGCTTAATGTAGTATGGATCAGAGTGCTGGCATGAGGGGTCTAGTCATCATCTTGTCATTCAGAGCTGGATATAGTACACATCAGAGTGCTGGCACAAGGGGCCTAGTCAGCATCATATCCTTCGGAGCTGGATATAGTATACAGCGGAGTGCTGGTACGATGGGCCTAGTAAGCCCTCCATCCTTCCAAGGTTGATACAATGTGCTTTAGATTGCTGGGACGAGGGGCCTAGTCAGCATTTTATCCTTCCAAGCTCAATAGAGTGTGCATCAAAAAGCTGACATGAGGGGCTTGATCAGCATCTTATCCTTCTGAGCTGGATACGGTATGCATCAGAATGCTGGCACATTGGGCCTAATCAGCATCTTATACTTTGGAGCTGGAAATAGCACGCATCAGAGTGCCCGCAAGAGGGGCCTGATCAGCATCTTATCCTTCCAAGCTCGATATAGTATGCATCAGAGTGCTGGCACGAGGTGCCTAGTCAGCATTTTATCTTTTGGAGCTGGATATAGTATGCATCACAGTGCCCACAAGAGGGGCCTGATCAGCATCTTATCCTTCCAAGCTGGATATAGTATGCATCAGAGTGCTGGCACGAGGGGCCTTGTCAGCATCTTATCCTTCTGAGCTCAATAGAGTGTGCATCAGACTGCTGGCACGAGGGGCCTAATCAGCATCTTATCCTGCGGAGCTGGATATAGTACGCATCAGAGTGCTGGAACGATGGGCCTAGTCAGCCCTTCGTCCTTCCAAGGTTGATACAGTTTGCATCAAAGTGCTGGCACAAGGGCTTAGTCAGCATCTTATCTTCCCAAGCTGGATATAGTACGCATCAGAGTGCTTGCACAAAGGGCCTAGTCAGCATTTTATCCTTCTGAGATGGTTATAGTATGCATCAGAGTGCTGGCACGTGGGGGGGGCGTGGCCGAGCCGAGCCGCAAGATGGCCGCCGTGTAACGGGGCTCTGCCGGCCGAACTCACAATCCGTGCACCCATCCGTCTGCTGCCTCCCTTCCCGTGTGGCATAGATGCGGCGGGAGCTGCCTGATTGCTAAGGACCCGGCGACAGTTTTTGCGACCGCAATCGGCGGCTGCATTCTGAAACTGTGACACTCGTCACATCGGCGGCCTGTGTGCGTTGCGCTGGGCGACCGCACAAACAACGCGAGTCCCCGGTCGAGGGCCGAGGATCTGGCGGACGCGGCGGCGCAGCCGCGAGACGTAGCAGGGGCGGGACTGGGCCACCGCGAGCTGCCGGAGTAGTGCGACGAGACCCCTGGCGGGCTGAGAACTGGCCAAAACACATCGGCGGAGGAGAAAAGTGGCAAAAAGCACTGCAGGCAGTTGAGGCCTGGAAAGCGGGGAGACGCCCTGGCCTGCTGCTCTGGCTGACTCTCCGACCAGCACGGGGAGCGGTGTATGCTGAGCCCCTGAGGTGGGAGCCGGATAATTCCCGAGTGTATGTGGCGCCTGCTGCACATTAACGACTATAGACCTCCTGGGGAGTGTCGGACTGAGTAAGGCGGTAGAGGCAAGGCGGTCTGCAACGGGGGGTCAGAGAGTCGTGACCGTGGAGAGTGCCCAGTTGCCGCAGGACCAACGCGTACATGCCTAGTTAGGCGGAGCCAATTCACGCCGGCAGACGGGACGCGCTGGTGACCTGGTGAGCCTGACCATCTCGGAGCAGACCGTACTCACAGCAGGGGCTGCAGTAGCAGCCCAGGGCGGACGAGGCTCAGGGACCTGCCAGACCTGCGGGCCTAAACGCGGGCCAGATATTAAGTCGACTCATCAGAGCCCCCCCCGGAGCCCCCACCGGGACCCCCAAAGTATAATGGGGAAGCCGGATGCCAAGCAGCCGAAGCTGCATTTCGAGCGACGCAGTGCCCGGAACATAGAGGTGGAGACGACGTCCCAGACGGTGGTCCCCGAAACACAGATGGACCCCACGCAAGAGGACGACATAAAGAGTATGTTTCGTGACCTAAAAGGCTGCCTCAAGGAAATAGATAACAAACTGTATTCCATGGAGAATTGTATTTGTTATGCTGTTGTAAATGCAAATAAAAAGAATTAAAAAAAAAAAAAAGAGTGCTGGCACGTGGTGCCTGATCAGCATCTTATCCTTCCGTGCTGGATATAGTACGCATCAGAGTGCTGACACAAGGGGCCTAATCAGGATCTTATCCTTCCAAGCCAAATATAGCATGCATAAGAGTGCTGGCACGAAGTGCGTAATCAGCATCTTATCCTTCTGAGCTCAATAGACTGTGCACCAGAGTCCTGGCACGATGGGCCTAGTCAGCCCGCCGTCCTTCTAAGGTTGACACAGTTTGCATCAGAGTGCTGGCATGAGGGGCATAGTCAGCATCTTATACTTCTGAGCTCGATAGAGTGTGCTTCAGAGTGCTGGCACAAGGGGCCTAGTCAGCAACTTATCCTCCTGAGCTCGATAGAATATGCACCAGGGTGCTGGCACGACAGGCCTAGTCAGCCCTCCGTCTTTCCAAGGTTGATAGAGTATGCATCAGAGTGTGCTGGCACAACGGGCCTAGTCAGCATCTTAACATTCCGAGCTCAATAGAGTGTGCATCAGTGTGCTGGCACAAGAGCTAGTTATTCCGAGGTACAGTGTGCATTGGTGTTCTGGAAATCTTCTGCATGCTTACAACAGCCAGATTGTCTGAAGAAGGGATGACAGGACTAGCTAGCCTCCCACCCTTCCGAGCTTGAAACATTGTGCCTCAAAGTACCGGCACTGTGGGCCTGGTGAGCCTCCCATCTTTCCGAGCTCAATACAGTGTTCCGTGCCCTGATGACCAGACAGACAGACAGACAGACAGACAGACAGACAGACAGAGATAGATAGATAGATAGATAGATAGATAGATAGATAGATAGATAGATAGATAGATAGATAGATAGATAGATAGATAGATAGATAGATAGATAGATAGATAGATAGATACTGCGCACCTTAGACACACCACCTCAGTTTTTTTAAATCTTCACAACTTTGCAAAGGAAAAATGGTTCTAAAGTACTGGCAGCATTTTGACTTGCTGTCTTCCAATAAACATCAGGGACTTTGTTCTTCATGGCTTTGGAATGTTATCTTCCTTGAGAATCCCTTACCGCATAGTCTACCTGCATCTCATGAAAGTGCTCATCCTTAGGACTGCTTATTTTGTACATGCCAAGCGCGCAGCGCCCATAGGGCTGAAAGGCCTTCAGCCCCTCCCGTCGTGTATCCCAGCCCGTGCTGCTGCAGCTCGTGCTGCTGCAGCTCGAGCTGCTGTGGGCTAGGCTAGGCAGTGTCTGGAGTGTCCGGCATGCCAGAGTTTTTCACAGGTCTTTAAAGACCATTTGCATATTTACATACCTTTGTAAACTGGTCACCGAGGCTTAGTTTTTTTTCTGGTTCCAGTACCCTCTGGGCCCCGTTACACTTGTATTTTACATTTACTGTCGTAGAATAAGAATGCATTTCATGAAAAGGAATGCAATGCAGGGTTGCCGAAAGAAAAATGCCAGCTATGTGTTGTTTAAAGAGCCTGCAAAGACCTTGTCTTGACCCTAAATAGGGTTATAAATAGAAAAGTATGTGTTCATTTGTAATGTGACTTCTCTGTCTTTGTTCCCTTTAATTATCAGTCATGGATCATTCAGGCAGCCCTAGAACACAATTAAAAGTGCTTTCTATATATATTTGCTCTTTGAAGAATGCACAGATAAATGCTGAAAATACGGCTTTATGTGACTGTTCATTTTTGTACCATCTGGGACATCAAAATAATGAGCTGGCAGCCCTAATCATAAGACTGGAAGTTTGTTGCAGGATCAGCACGTTATTTATTTCCTCCTCCCTTGATCCCTGATTAATGCCATAATAGCAGGGCTTTCAGTGTGCCGGGTCCTGCCAGTGCTCAGCACTGCAGTTCTTAAAAGCAGGTGCCGAGATGGGTCCCTATCGGGCTCTACATTTTCACCTTCATACTCAGAATGGAAACAAATCTTAACTCTGCAGCAGTTCACTGTTTTGATGTAACTTTTATTTTTTTGCTGTTCTGTCTGTATTGCCAAACTCAAAGTGCTTTACATCACCAACAAGGACGTCTTTATTTATTTTTTGGTAGGCACGGACGATTAAGTGATTTGCCCTTATAACACAGGATGTTGAGCCGAAGCTGAGACTGAAACTTGCTTATTCAGCACCAAAGTTGGCAGCTCTAGCCATTACGCCACAACCGCTTGCACAAGAACTAAAACATTTTCTATTATAATATACCACAAAGCCATAGATGTATGTATGTATGTCGTATATTTATCTTATGCAACTAACAACCTTTGACAAAGGCAATAGTCCTGGCTTGTTGTAGGTGCAATGTTACTTATTTGGAGGCAATAACAGAAGCAGCGAAATACCAGTCGGGCAGCACATTATGCTGAGCACAGATTTTTGGCATAAATGTTTTAATTATATCGGCCACGCCCCTTTGAGAGACCCCTGTTTTTTTTTTATCCCACTCAAAGCCCTGCATATTAGCAATAGTTTAACTTTTATCTGAAACCCTACACCGCCATCAATAACATGCTGAGTTACTCCAAGTGTCTGGTAATGCACCCTGCATTCAGACAACTCACTCCTCATTCTCGCCCCTTCAATTTCATGCTCACCCTGCACTCATAGCGATCACAATGCACTCACACTGATCACCCTGCACCATTTACCCACTCAGCCTGCACTCACAGTGATCACTCTGCACTCACAATGCACTTGCACTGTTCACCCTGTACCTCACCCTGCAGTCACACGAGCACACTACTCACCCTGCACTTATATGACTCTTCACTCACCTGTTCCCCTCAATCCTCACTCTGCAATCTCAGTTAAACAAGCCCATCACTAACCATGCATTCATTAGTCCCACTCTGCACTAACATGCACGCCCAAATTCATATGGTCACCTCACTCACCCTACTCTCACACAGTTGCATCGCTCACCATGCACTCACATGGGCACTCCTGCCACCACGCAGCGCAGAGGATTAATGTGCTTGCTACCAAGAAAGTGTACCATGCAGATCACAGAACTGAGTGTAAGCAAACTATGAGTAGTGCTATAAAAAATGAAACGTTTGTCTGAAAGGTGCTACAGCAAGATGAGGTGCATTGTTGGTGAGTGGTTGTGAGAGAATTCATGAAGGAGGAAATGGGGCAGGGAGCCCCAAAAAAGACTGTTGCACTGTGTGCAACCAGTGCTAGGGGCAGCCCTGGCTGGGAGTGTTAGCCAACCACCCCCACCCCCCCTCCCCGAAGTTCGGGTCTTGTGCCCCTGGTACATGTCCACACCCAAAGCGCACTGGGGCAGGGATCTTGTGTCTAGTAGTGCTTTACCAAAGCCCTTATTATTAAAATAAACTAAAAAATTATCATTGTACATATGACAATATAAAACATAGCGCTGTGCTTACCTAGATGTAAACCCCTCAATTAATTTTAAAAAACGAATGTCTGCCAGAGAGTTTCAAAATTGGAGCAAGGTACTCCCATTTCAAAGTACTAATGTGGCACTTCCTCTGCTGATTTTTAAATGAGTGAAAGGTGTCTTAAATACAAGTTAGAGGGAAAACAACTCGTACAACAAGGGCTCATTGTAATGTTACAGGGCCCCACCAGGTGGTAATGACTCCAGCACAAGTAATTGTGTGAATATACTGTATTTATTTACACTTGCTCTGACACATGAAGGAGAGCGCTGGGAGACGTCCGATCCGCACCGCGGCTCCGCGCTCTCTGCCGAAATCTAAGATGGCCGCCACGTCCTATGTCATTGCGCACACGCGAAGACTAGAATGCTACACCACATATCTCCCCCCTTTACAGTCACAACAATATACAAATAAACCATAGTCTTGGTGTTACTTGCTGTTCACTGGATTCCCTTCACCCATCTCGAAGTCCTTGTACTTCAACGGCCTTACGACTGCTCTCCCCATGCGGGTTCGCCTCACCGGAGTCATAGACGGGCGCACCTCTATTTCTTGGGTGTTCCTGGTTCCCATTCCATCACAACTCCAGGGAACTTTACCTCCCGGCGAGCTGAGAGTGATTCCCGACTGTTCCTCCACTCTCGGATCACTCCTTTCCTCTACTTCATCTTCTCCTCTTCCTCGGATTACCCCGGAACCCACTCTCTCCAGATTGTTCTCTACTCGTGGTATCTGGGGGGTTCCTGTTTGTCCATTCTCTTTCACACTCCATCCCAAGATCTTGTTGCATTTGGACATCCTGTCTTGGGACCAGACTTTCCCATTGCTTAATAAAGCTGCTTGGTTGCAGACTTCTTCTACTTGCATGGGCGCACTAAACTTGCTGTCACCCTTTCTCCTTAACTGGGCTAGTTTTACTCGCACCCATTCACCTCTCTCCAACTCAGCTTCCTTGACATTCCTCCTTCTATTGTAATGTTCAGTATATATTTTCTGAGCCTTTTCCAGATAATGTTGAACAACCGCAGGAGACCACTTGCTTGTTATCGTGCGCTCCTTCCAGACAACATTGTCTCTCGTGAACGGGTCTCGGCCTCTGAGGATTTGGAAGGGACTGTATCCTGTGCTTGTCGGGGTGATTCTATACGCCCATAACATGCACATGAGTTCTTTCTCCCAATCCTTCCCTGATCCTATCGCGGATTGTATGGAGCCCATGATGACCCTGTTAAATCTTTTGGCCAGCCCATTCCCCGCTGGATGGTATATGGAAGTATGTTTGACTTTGATCCCATTCCTTCCCATGAACGCGTTCCATTTATCGGATGTGAACTGAGGCCCATTGTCACTTAGAAGGGAGCGGGGAATCCCTTCTCGGAGGAAAACAGTGGTTAGAAATGTTAATATTTTATCAGTGTCCATGTCTTCTTGTATGTCCACTTCCGGCCACTTTGAGTACCGGTCCACTATTACTGCCACATATTTCTGTACCCCTTGGTTATCCAATATCGGCTATAAAATATCAATCGACAAATCTTCCCACGGGTTATTAGGGTTGTCAATTCTTCCCAAGGGAGGACGCATCATGCTTTGCGACTTGTCCGCTCTCTGGCATTGCTCAAACTCCCGCACATGCCTCTCTACCTGGTTGTCCATCGCTGGCCACCAATACATCTGCTTCACCCTAAGCTTTGTTTTCACAATGCCTAGGTGTCCATGTATTATGGCTAGTAGACGCGGCACCAACGCGTGGGGCGGAACTGCTTTTTCGCCTCTTCTCAGGAATATCCCACGGTCTCCCACCGATAACTCCTCTCTTACTTCAAAGAACTTTCTGAGCGAGGTCCCCATGTGTCTCTTTTCGGGCCAACCCTCCAGGGTGTACTTTTTAACCTCCTCGATGTCCGTGTCAGCCTTGTACGCTTCCTTCCACTCCTGTTCACTTATTACCCGTTCATGATCCTCCGTGAATGCCACTCTGAGGTCGTCTGCCTCTGCATCCCCCGGAGCTTCCTCCATGGCCGCCACCCGACTGAGGTAGTCGGCTACTTTGTTTCGGGTCCCTGGAATGTGTTCTACATGGTACCTGTAATCCAGTTATTTCAAGGTCATTTTTGCTATGCGGGGGGTCGCATGGGCATGTCCTGATGATGTGAGGACTTTGACCAGAGGTTTGTGGTCGGTCCTGATTCTGAATCTTGTGCTCCATAAGAATTGTCGGAACTTCTCCATAGCCCATACTGCTGCCAGCATTTCCTTTTCTATCACGCTGTACTTTTGCTCCGTGGCCGATACGGCTCTGGATGCGAAGCTGAGGGTGTTTAGTTCCCCTTCCTTAGTTTCTTGCATCAAGACCGCACCCAGGCCTCTTTCGCTCGCATCCGTCGTCAACACAGACTTGGCTCGTTGATCATAACCGCTCAAGGGGACCGCTGTGCTGATGTCTGTCTTGATCTTCTGGAACTCTCACTGAGTCTCTTCACTCCATTTGAAGGTTGTTTTGTCCCTTAGGAGTTGACGTAGGTGGTGTGCCTTGGTAGCAAAGTGGGGCACAAATTTGCTGTAGAATTCGGCCATGCCTAGGAATGATCTGACTTCTTCCTTGGTCCTAGGGGATAGTGCATCCCATATAACCTTGATGTTGGATTGTTTGGGTGTGATACCCTGGTCGCTGATCTCATGCCCCAGGTAAGTAACTGCCGTAATCCCGAACCGACATTTGTCCCACTCTGCTGTGAGCCCATTGCGTTCCAAGACATGTAAGACCGTCGACAGCTTGGCATCATGGTCAGCTTTACTCTTCCCCATTACCAAGATGTCATCTTGAAAGTATTGGACTCCCTCTACTTCTTTGAAGAGCCTGTGCATGAGTTTCTGGAATACCGCCGCTGCTGAAGCTAGCCCGAACGGCATCCTGCGAAATTGGTAGCATCCGAACGGGGTTATGAACGACGTCAGTTTCCTGCTTTTGTGGTGTAGGGCTATCTGGTGGTATGCTGATGTGAGGTCAATGGTCGAGAACCATTTCACCCCTTTGGTCATTGCAAGCATTTCGTCTATTCTAGGTAGTGGGAATTTCTCTACTATTATGTTCTTGTTCAATTCTCTCAAGTCCACACATAGACGCACCTTCACATTCGGTTTCATTGCTACCACCAAAGGAGCCAACCATTCTGTGCTGGTGATCGGTTCTATGATGCCATTTTCCTCTGGTCTGTGTAACTCCAGTTGTACTTTCTCTCTGATTGCCAACGGAATGTTCCTTACTTTGTGACACATCGTTTTTGCTTCCGCTCGGAGTTCTATCTTGTGTTTGAACTTCGTTAACTTCCCGACCTTGCCCCCGAACACTGTGGGGAATTCTTCCTTCAGTTCACCTGTAACTGGTCGTTGTTCTTCACCTGTCATCAAGACTTGCTTGATGCCTCCCGGGTTCTGTTGTATTCCTAGGTCTCCCTGGTCGACCCACCCTAGCACCGAAGGGCCTTTCTCTGCTACATACGCATGTCGCGGTCCGCTCTTTGAACTCGAACTTCAAGCTTCTGAACCCCACCATGGGGATGGGGTCTCCCGTAAATGTGACTGGGCGAATATCCGGAGGTTCCAGATGCTTCCCTAGGTGGTCTTTGAAGTGTTCCTCCCATACCGTCTTTTGTATTATGGTGTACGGAGATCCTGAATCCGCTACCATCTTTATCGGTATTCCTCCTATTACCAAGTCACACTGAGGTTTCTTAGAGCGGTTGCTGTCTATTCCCAGTATGTGTTCTTCAATGCACAACACTCCATCGTCTTCTTCTTCCTCTTCACCGTCCCCATCAGTTTCCTGCGCTACGAACTTGACCGCTGTTCTCTTTTGTTTTCTGCGACACACTTTCTCGTAATGTCCTATTATGCCACAAAACATGTATTTCGCTCGGAACGCAGGGCACCTTTTGTCGTAGGCTGGATGAGACAGACTGCCGCACCAGTAGCACGTGTTTTTGCTGTCATTGCTCGGCTTTTTTTTTGCCGGTGCCGTCTTGGGCGTCCATTTTACCTGGGTTCTCATGTCTCCCATCGATCCTTTGTTCTTTTCCAGTGGTTCCACTTAGGTGACCTTGTTCACCATGGGTCTGACCGTTGTCTCTCTTTTCGCCGCTTTCGGGCATCTCTTTGACAACTCCACCTTCTTCACCATAGCTATCACTTCCTTCAAGGTCGCCTCACCATTTACCCACAGCTTGTCCTGGATCGTCGCATTCGTTGTGTGCATTACTATCTGATCCTTTATGAATTCGTCGTGCAGCACTCTGAATTTACACGTGGGCGCTAACTTTCTCAGCGCAGCCACATACTCTTCTACCGACTCTCCCGCTGCTTGTTTCCTTCGTTGAAAATTGTATCGGTCTATGGACGTGCACACTGCGGGTCTATACTGCTTGTTCAGGTCGTCGATGGCATGTTGGAATACATCAACATCTGCCGCTTGTCGTGGCGTCAGGACTATGTTCTGGAACACTCTGATGCCTTCTGGACCTAGATTGTCAAGTAATATCCTCTTCTTTCTCTTACTTGGAAAAGCTTCTCCATTTTCGTCTTCTAGGGCTTCCAGATAGTTCATAAATTATTCTCTCCAATCTTCCCACTTCATCGACGGGTCTCCTGGTTTCGGCAGGAATGGGATGGGTGTTGTGAGTGAGGACGGTTGGGCAGACATGTCTGCTCTTCTTCCCGGTGACCCTTCTTCACCCCTTGGGCTACCTAGCGCACTTTGCCTTATTGTGCGTGGGGGACTCTGTTGCCCCCCTGCTCCACCTCCTTGTCTATGTCCTACTTGCTCCGCCAGAGCCTTCGGCTGTCCGTCTGCTTTCGTCGAGCAGGGGCGCAGGCCTCAGCGCTACCCTGTCGCTATCTTGGCCTCCAGTTTTTCCTTGTGGGCTTTGTCCTTCCTGGGACGTAGCTCTATCCGTTATCCCTAGCTTGGGATGTGGGTGTGTGTCCACTGTCCTTCCGTCCTAGTCAGCGCGCTATCTGTTGTATCCCTTCTTCCTTGTGCACTGTGCTTTGTGCCTTTTTATTCCTGCCTTCCCCTCTGCCGCACTCTCCTTACTGTTTGTGCCTGCTTGGTGGTTTGTGCTTCCTCAGTTACTGGTTTGCTGCCCACGTGGGTTCTTGTCTCAGCCTGGTTATCATTCTGTGCTCCAGGTCCCAGTCTCGTCGCCAGTTGTAATGTTACAGGGCCCCACCAGGTGGTAATGACTCCAGCACAAGTAATTGTGTGAATATACTGTATTTATTTACACTTGCTCTGACACATGAAGGAGAGCGCCGGGAGACGTCCGATCCGCACCGCGGCTCCGCGCTCTCTGACGAAATCTAAGATGGCCGCTGCGTCCTACGTCATCGCGCACACGCGAAGACTAGAATGCTACACTACACTCATAGTAAAATCATACAAACATGGAAGACATGCCACCAAGCCTTTCATGTCATGTGCACTGTTTTAATCATCCTGGTTACGGACTGTCACTTCAAATCATACGATTGCTCATCATTTGTAAACTGGTGATTTCCTTTAAAAATTGCCATGAGGGAATCAACATAAGGCGTTTTAACCCTGTTTGAATGAGATGGCTCCTCGGCTTTAGAGCAGAAAGGTGCAGTTCCAACAGCAGCTTTGCTCGGAGCGCTGCTGCTCCAGCCTACTAAAGCCGAGGCTTGCCTCTCCAGCGGTGGGCGGGGCTTCCGTGGGCTCGTCCGAGGTGTCCAATAGACAGGACCTCCGGATTCTGCCGAAGGCCAGGGGATACACGATCCCGAGGGGATACCAGATATTACACAACACCGGTGCTGGCGGACTCTCACAGGCACACCGAGGCCTTTTGTTTTTGTGTAGCGTTTGTGACGATAAGAGAATACGTCCTGTGTACAAGCCGCAGCCATAGCAACACGTACGGCTACGCACGCGATTTGTGTCACAGTTCCTGCTTCCTGCTTTTTTGAGGACCTTGAATTAAATGTATATTTTTATCCGGTAACGAAATAAACTTTTGGAACGGAATCATGTCGTTTGCGTGGCCGGGGGAGAGCAGTTTCTATCATCGCCAGCTGGGGGCTCACAGCCTGTCGCCGCCCGTGCAGATAATCCAGCAGTCGGTGAGTTACAGCCTGTCCTGATGTGATCTATGTTGATGTCCGCACGGCGCCGTGATGAGTACTCATGAGCCCTGCATCTGCCGTCATCTATGATGCATATCAAAGACAGCCCCCCACGTAGGTAAATAAATATGGCGCACTAGTTAGGTGCATGACGTTGGACTGATGTCGGCATGTGCAAGTTACTGGAAGGGGTAAAGCTCGGTTTTTCCCACTAGCCGGTGTGACATTGTCACTTTAAGGTTTAGGAATTATTAGTCTGTGTTAATTCTAATTAGAATGTTATTTGTGAAACAAGTGAGAATTCTGTTGGGGGGCAGTTGATATCTACTTGTTGATGGCTGAGGTGATTAAATCCTAACTTGATACAGACTACGCGTTTGAAGAAGCTTTCTTGCGGTGAAGTGACAACTTTACATTGGCGACGATCGTGGGATCATAAAGGAACATCACCTCAACATCCAGAGCATTCGATTCATACCTGCAGATTTTTGTGTGCAGCACATCCGTTTCATCGCAGTGAACTTTTGCTTTGCTTCTGCTTTGACGATCGTGAGGAGGAGACTTCTCGTCCGACGTCTTTTGACGATACCCCGAGGGCTAATCTAAACAGGATTAGGGGTGTGAAGCGCTGGCGGAGTTCGTCTGTTACAAGCGTTTCAGTGACGGAGTAGTAACGGCTTGGTTTGCGTTCCAGTGACGATGTGCCATTGTTCTTCAAGGGGGCGCGGCAACCAGTGACGTCGTTTTTTCAAGGAGGCTTGTAAAGAACTTCATCTGCGTTCCAGTGACGCTCACCGCATTGTTTGCGCATGCCCAAGGAACAAGTACTCTGAAGGCTGTCTCTCACGCATGCGCGAAGTGAGAGGAGTGTGTACACTGCAGTATCGTAAGAAAGGTGTTGGCTGTCTCTCACGCGTGCGCAGTGAGAATACAAAAGATCGTAAGGAAGGTGTTGGCTGTCTCTCACGCGTGCGCAGTGAGAATACAAAAGACGCTTTTCAATCTCTGGTTGCGCAGAGGTTTGGGCAGGCTGGTAATTGAGGAGAGAAAACAAAAGACGTTTTACAGTCTCTGTTTGCGCAGATCGAGTGGGCGAGATTCTTCAGTGTGGCACTTTCTTTTGGAGGAGTGTTACATACAATTATATTTTTGAAAGGTGGGCTACATATACCATTTTTAAAAACATTACTTTATTTATATTTTTTTGACCATTTGCAGAAGTCAGCATACTTAATTAATTTTTTTTTTTTTTCAACGCTGGTATCTGTTGGAAGTGGTTTAAGTTTTTAGGCACTGGCAAAAAAGGTAATTTAACATGCAGAACGTTACACAACCCCCATTTTTTTTGTCAAGTCCGGGTGAACCAAGTATTAAATGGCAAAAGTGGAAGAAAATATTCGTGTACTACGCCAGAGTTTGTGGAACTAATCTAAGTGCGGAACGTAAGCATTCTCTCTTACTGCATTGTTTAGGTGGAGAAGGTCAGGAGGTTCTGGAACATTTACCTGACCTTACTGTTGCAGAACAGAGAAACTTGAATGAATATGAGATTTGTATGGAACAGTTAGATCGGCATTATCTTCCACGTCTAAGTACTATCATGGAGAGGTATCATTTTGGACTGCGTGAACAAAAAAAGGATGAGTCTGTGGAGGAATTTCTTTCTGCTTTAAGAAAGTTAGCATCTTCATGCAAGTTTGGGGGTGCTACGGAAGAAAGGATAAGAGACCAGTTTGTTTTGAAATGTGCTCATGATAACATAAGGAAAGAACTTTGGCTGAAAGATGAGCCACCTTTAGATGAAGTAATTACTATTGCAAAACAGGTGGAACATATGATGAAATGTGTTGATGAGTTGAGTGGGGAGAAAAACAAACCTAATGCAAATAATACTAGTGTCGAAGAGGTTGTATGTCAAGTGGTAAAAAAAGATTTAGATGTAAAAGAGAAAGTTAGCTTTACGCAGGGTAATGAGAGCGCACAAGGGAGTTTTAATAAGGCAACGTGCTATAGGTGTGGGAGGCTAGGTCATCTAGCTAATGCACCCTTTTGTCCTGCTTTAAAGATAACGTGTTCTACGTGTGGTAGGAAAGGACATGTTGCAAAGTGTTGCAGAAGTAAGGTAAGGAGAGGGGATCAAGTAAAAGTGCAGCCTCAGGTCAAAGTAGTAACCTTTCAAGTTGATGTTCGGGAAGCTGTTCATCCTTCACACCCAGTAAGTACTGAAGGTGTGGAATTAGAATTCAAATTTGATTCTTGTTCTCATTTGACGATGATGAATGAAGATGTTTTCATTAAGCATTTTGGTAGCTCTGTGAAGCTTTTCAAGAGTGATGTGTCTCCACAAGGATACGGTGGGGCGACCATTAAAATGTTAGGATATTTTTTAGCAACTATTGAGTTGTGTGGACGAATGATTGCTGGGAAGGTGTATGTGGCCAAATCTGGTGATGCGCTTTTGGGTTGGCCTCATCAACGCCTTTTGGGTGTTACTCTGAATCCAAACATGGTCCTCAAGTTCAAGTACAACAGGTGGGTGATGTTGGCTCGATGTTTGCTGAACAATTTCGTGAGGTGTTTGAAGACAAACTAGGTTGTCTCAAGGGATACAGACATTGCATCCGATTGAAAAAAGGAGCAATTCCGGTTGTGGCAAGGTGTAGAAGGATACCCATTAATGAACAAGCTGGTGTGCAAAAAGAGATTGAACGGTTGGTCGATTTGGGTGTCATTGTGCCAGTGGAAGCAACAGAGTGGTTGGCTCCCATTGTTGTGGCCAAGAAGGCTAGTGGAGAGCTTAGGCTTTGCATTGATTTGCGCTCTCTAAATAAGGAGGTGATAGTAGATCATTTCCCGTTACCTAATATAGATGAGATGATTGGGACTTTGGAGGGTGCAAAGTTCTTTACCACGCTGGATTTAGCATCGGCCTATCACCAGGTTGAACTGGAAGAGTCTTCACAGGAGTTAACGTCGTTTGTGACACCAATGGGCACATATAAATTTTGTAGGATGCCTTTTGGTTTGGTTTCTGCGGCTGCAGTTTTTCAACGAATCATGAATAGGATTTTGAAAGGCATTGGAGGGGTCAGGTGCTATCAGGATGATTTGCTGATTTATGGAAGATCAAAGGTGGAGCATTACTCGAGGGTGTGTGCCGTGTTAAAACGTTTGAAGGAATCAGGTTTGACATTAAAGAGAGAGAAATGCAGGTTTGGTGTCGAGGAGGTGAATTATCTGGGACATTGCATTACTGGTCATGGTGTGTTCCCAAAGAAGGAGTTGGTGGATACTATTGTGAATATGAAGGAGCCTACCAACAAGGAGGAACTGCTTTCTTTCCTTGGTATGGTAGAATTCTATAGTAAATTTATTCCTGGTTACGCTGACAAGACTCAGAGTTTAAGGAGTCTTACGGGCAAGAGTGTTATTTTTCAGTGGTCTGCAGAATGTGGGAATGAGTTCTGTTTGTTAAAAAAGGAGTTGATGAAAGCACCTTCGCTACAGGCATTTGTTCCGGGACAAGATACGTATATTTTTACTGATGCTAGTATGAAGGGACTAGAAGCTGTGGTGGTCCAAAAGCATGATGGTGCAGAGAGGTTAATTGCGTGTGCTTCGAGGTGTTTGAGAGGTCCTGAGTTAAATTATTCGGTGATTGAAAAAGAGTCATTGGCCATTTTTTGGGCTCTGAGAAAATTTAAGAATTTGATCTGGGGAACCAGGGTGAAGGTCTTGTCGGATCACAAACCACTTAAAGAGGTATTTTCAAAGAAAGGTTTGGATTCTATCTCTTCGAGGATTAGGAGATGGATCATTGCTCTCCAAGAATTTAATTTTGAAGTTGACTATATTCCTGGAGTGGTCAATAAGTCTGCAGACTGTCTGTCTAGGCTAGTTGATTCTAATGAGTCTGTTGTCAGTGATGATGTCAGTAAAGAAGAGGACTCTGTTAATGTTTGTGAAGTGACATCAGGGGCTGTAAGTGAATCTGATTGGAAAGAGGAATTGGAGAAAGATGGAGAGATAAAGAAGGTGATGGAAACTTTGAGATGCAATGGTCGGTTGGAGAAACCATGGGCTCTGGTTGGAGATGAACTCTCAGTTAATGAGGGTCTACTTACTCGTGGTACTAGGCTTGTTCCTCCTGCAGGCGTAAGGGGCAAACTCCTTGGGTTAGCTCACTCTGGACATCTTGGGATTGTTAAAACGAAAGAGTTTATAAGGTTACAATGTGCGAGTGATAAAGTGTTGAAGACTAGGCATATTCCTATGGTATGTAGAAAACTACCGAAATACCCTTGGGATGAGATAGCCATTGACATTGTGGGCCCCCTACAAGATGTGAGTGACACTCCCTATCTAATAGTTGTGTTAGATCTGTATTCTAGATGGATCGAAGTGGGTGCTGTGAGAGAAATCTCATCGGGATGTGTCATCAAATTTTTGGAAGGGATTTTTAAAAGGGAGAGTTTTCCCAATAGTATTCTTTCTGATAACGGACCACAATTCTGTTCTAGAGAGTTTTTAAGTTTCTTGGGTGAGTGTGGGATTGTCCAAAAAAGAAGTGCAATTTATCATCCAGAAACTAATGGGGCTGTGGAACGAGTAAACAAAACTCTAAAGGAGAGTATACAGCTTGCGAGGGTAAACAATCTAAACTGGAAGGAGGTTTTGCAAGAAAGAATAACAGCTTACCGCATGTCTCCTCACATGACTACTGGGAGATCACCTTTTGAACTTTTCAGAGGTAGGGTGCCAAATTCTAAGTTGTGTCCAGGTTGGATGAAGCTTAACAAAGGTTTGGTTGATAACCAAATTGGTTCCTGGAGAGAGAGGGAACTAGATAAACAGGTAGAGAGGAAAGTTTATTTTGATAGGAGGAAATCTGTACAACCTAATGAGGTAAAAGTGGGTGACTTAGTGAAAATAAGAGCTCCGGTTGGATCTCAACCTGGTTCTAAGTTTTCTAGGTGCATGTCAATAGTCAAATTGTTTAAAAATGCTGTTAAAACTGATGATGGCCGGATATGGAACAAAAATCGTGTTGTGACTGTTAATCACAATTTGTCTTCCTTCAATGAGCAGGGGGTTTCTAACGACTCGTCATGTTCTTTGGCGAGTTCGTCTGTTTCCACCTCAGTTAGGTCTCCTAGGACAGTTACAGGTGTTAGAGAAAGGAGTCAGAGGTTGCGGAGACTTCCGGTATACATGAAAGACTATGTGTGATTTATTTCCTTACTTTGTATACTATATTGTTATCCCGTGTATGTAGAGATGTTTATTGTTTATTATTATAAAGGGGGGAAGATGTGTGACATTGTCACTTTAAGGTTTAGGAATTATTAGTCTGTGTTAATTCTAATTAGAATGTTATTTGTGAAACAAGTGAGAATTCTGTTGGGGGGCAGTTGATATCTACTTGTTGATGGCTGAGGTGATTAAATCCTAACTTGATACAGACTACGCGTTTGAAGAAGCTTTCTTGCGGTGAAGTGACAACTTTACAGCCGGCATGAAAGACTCATAGCGACCGGCTTTGGGTGAACTTATTTTACGTGCTCGGAGACGGGTCGAATCTATCGATCGTGCAGCAGGTGCTGTTAAGCTGGGTCCGGATCTGTTAAGACCGAACAAGGAGCTTGGGGTGGTCAGTTTCCTTGTTGCATTAGGTACCACGGCACCCTTGCTACGCCTCTGGTTCGGAGGCCTAGGAGTAGGTGATGCCTGATATCTCTAATGTAGATTCCTCCGATGAGTCAGAGTTTACATGTCTGACAAGCATATAGCTGAGAGTTTGAAGGAAGACATTCAGAGGAACCAAGGATCACTGATCCGAAGTGAAGTCTAGCTCGGGTGGGCTTCGCTACCAGTCTTTCAAGTAGTGACTACGACTTGGGGTGGGATTATTGGAGACCAATGATCCGACATCAGGCCCTATCGTAATCCCGCTCCGGGTCCAATGAAGCATAGTATTCAAACATGAGTTTAGGAATCCATAGGACTATTGGAGCTAGAAGGTGAACCATCATAAGGTTTAAATTAGATGCGGAATTGATAGAAGTAGATTACCCAGTATGAAGTTTAGTAAGGGACTGAGACTAGTTAGGTTTGCAGTTTACACTACAGGCAGCACATTATTGGATATACAGGTCAACATGTAGACTGACTAGGCAGTCGGACTAGTGTATTGTACTAGGAGAGACAGCAGATTATTCAGCATGAAATTTAACGAGTGGGACTATTTGGGTTAGCAGTTAGCACTACTGGAGTAATACTATAAAGGACATTATTGGATATAGAATGCCTAACACTCAGTGACTATCCAGTCGGATTATTGTAGACAGCAGATTAACCAGCGTGAATTTTAATAAGTGAGTGGGACTAAGTATAGCAGTTTACACCACAAGAGTAATAATAAAGAGGACATTATGGATATACAGTGCGTGGGAGTAGTCAGGATATCAGTTTATACCACAGGGAGTATCACTCTATTATTGGATATAGTGATTTATCAACATGGAGTGACACCTGATCACAGTGATTCAGTCTATTCAGTGTGGCTTCGGACTATGGAGCAGATTAGTGATGATCGTAGATGATGAAGAATACACACTGTCTACCTGTGCAAGTATATGTAGATTTTTGTATCATATTTCTTCCAGGACTGAATTCTGCTCCACCTCTGTGTGGGAGGAGGATATTACAGCCAGATGTTGCCTTTTTAGTTATTGCCTGAGCCAGTGCACGCGCTGTCTGGCGAGACATTTAGTGAGTGGGCTTTAAAAAGCCGACCACAGCTTTTTGTGTGGCCTAGAGCGTGCGGTTACGCGCACAGTTACGAGCCGTCATGGCTCATTAAGTGCATCGCTTTCACGGCCACGCAGCCTTTTTTTTTTAAACTCCTTTCTCTCTCCTTTTATACTCCTTCCTCTCTCCTTGTTTGCTCCTTCCTCTCTCCTTGTTTCCCTTTTGTAGGAGCTATATTCACTCCTTACTCTCTGTGCCATTTTGCGGGAGCTGCAATCACTTTTTCACTCTCCAAGTCTGGCTGCTGTGAGCTGCACTCACTCTGTTCCTTCTTGCGGGAACTGCACTCACTGACTCTCTGATTCCGGCTGCGGAAGCTGCGCTGCTCACTCTATGCCTCTTTGCAGAAAGGTGCACTCACTCCACACACTTTTTTACCTTTTTCAGGAGCTGAACTCACTTCTCCCCCTCTTTGTCCTTTGGCAGGAGCTGCACCGACTCTTCAAACTCTGCCCTTTCATGTGAGCTGAACTCTTTCCTCACTCTTTGATACCAGCTGCACGAGCTGCAGTGACTGAGCACTTTCTGGGACCCTCACTCAAGCCTGGCCGTGGGACCTGCACTCACTCTCTGCTCTTTTCAGGGAGCTTCCCTCACTATATCCCCTTTTTACGGGTGCTGCTCTCAGGGACTGCCTCTCTCTGAGCCGCCGGAGCCGCCCCGCCCCCTCACAGGAGCCTGGCTGTGAAAGCAGCACCCACGCCTTGAGTCAAAGCCCAGGCCTGGCACCTGCACTCATTACCTGCTCTCGGAGCCTGTCCCTGGGAGTCATGCTGAGAGTTAATGGCCCTGGTAAGACTCGTGGAGGGGGGCACCTCCAGGCCTCCTGTCCCAGATTCATGAAGTCAGCATGTGTTCCTCTGTTTTGCCAGTAGCAGCCTCCAGCTCCGACATTATTTGTGATTTTGTTGCTGTGTCTGGATGGATCTTCGTGAAAATGCCCCTAGTTCTTCCTATCTTTCATCCTCTCCCCGTACCTAACTGCATCTTCACCCCTGCGCTTTGTTTCTTTGTTCTTTCACCTTCGCCTTCTTAATTCCCTCGTCCTTTTCTTTTTCCTTCTTTCTCTTGCTCCATTATTTTCTCATTCCTTTTATTCCTTCCCCCTTTGCCCCCTTTCTCTGTCCTTCCCTAGGTTCTTTCCCTGTCTGCCCACCTTCCTTCTTTCCCCTCCCTCGATCTGTTCCGCCCTACCTTCCCTCTTCCGTCCATCCTTCCTACATTCCATGTTTCCTTCTGCCCTACCTTTTTTACATCCCTCCCTTTCTTTCTCACGTTCCCGGTCGTTCCTTCCCTCATTATATTTGTCCCTCCATAGTATCCCCCGTCTGCCCCAGGATCCTGGACTTTCCATTCTTTCTCCTTTCCCTGCTCCCTTGCTTCCCACCTTTCTTTCCTGCCACTCTTCCATTATTCCATTCTTCACTCTTTCCTTCCTTCTGTCTGTCCTTTCTTCCATCTGTCTTTTCTATATTCCCTCTTTCTTCTTCCCTCACCTGCCTTCCTTTTTACCTCACCTGCAATCCTTCCCTTATTCCTTCTTCTTTTCCTCCTGTCACCCATTCTTTTTTCGTCCCATCTTTCTTCGTGCGCCTTTCCTTACACTTGCGAGATTTTGTCCTGCCTTCCGGTTTCACATTTTTGTTTTGTTCGCACCAAGGCCGTCCTTCACCTCAAAGGCCTCGAAGCCCAGCGTCTGTTGTACTGGACACAGTATTTTAACTCTGTAGGTAGAGCGCTGACGCCGGGTGTGTTTGCTGCCGTTCAGGCTGTAAGCACGGATTGGTTCTTTGTTTCCTCTCTAGGACTCAGCCTTGCTTGTTGTGTGAAGATGTGTACTTTAAGCAATGCTTAATTTATATAAATAAACAGGCATTGGCGTAGCCAATAGGTCTCGCCTTTGGGACCTTATAAGTGTTTCGCCATGCAACAGTTGATGTTGTACCAAGGATATTGTGCTGGAATAACTAAATACTTATAATGTCCCAAAAGTGAGACCTATTGACTATGCCAATGCTTGTTTATTTAAATCTGCCAGTTACAGCGTGCTTCCCCATCTCAGCCACCAAGAAGGTCTGCAGTGAGTACTCAAATCGAGAATAAACAAAGCTCTATTGGAAGCTCAAGGGAGTTGAATTTAAATCCCTCTGGCTCATTGAGGCCGTTATTTTATTTGCTAGAACATTCTGTCCTCTAGTGTCAGAATGTTCTAATAGCCAATTGTCATTTGATCCTTCAGAGTCATGCAAAACCTTCCTGTAGGTTATGTACATATATGTTTGTATGTCATGTTTCTTTAGTGTAAACCTACCCAAATGTACCACTTCCGATTCTGCGACTGAATCTCAAATCCCATTCCTCATAGCATTTTTTGATATTCTATATTGAGTCATGTATACACAGTGATGGACCAACCACAAAGCCAAAAGTGTAGCCGTGGCCCTTCCTACACCTGCCTCAGCGTGCTTAAAGCTTTATACCTTGCTGGAGAATTTTTATAGAGAGTGTCCCTGCAAACATAGTGAGACGACTTTCAGCAAAAATCTAATGCAAGACCGAATGAAATGCCAAAATGCCTTGTTTCACGGAAACAACCCCCCAAAGCAGGAGTCTAGCACTGCAATGCTAATATGTCTCACCTTTGAGATCCATTTACTTTGGCAATGGGTGATACTGCAATTGCTAGCATTGTGTTTTGCCCCTAGTGTAACCTGCTAAGAGTAAGATTTGAACACACTATAGCCACATAAGCCTGTAGGAACAGGCTGATCTTCATTTTACACATATAGATCCTTTAGTACACTGGAGAATGCTGATCTCTTAAAACAACCAGAACGTTCCACACAGGAGCGTAACACAGACCCTTGCAGCTCCTGCGGTGCAGGGGTGCACCTAACCCTTCATAGGGGCCCCAATCCACCCAAAGCTTACAAAATATTTTTGAGATGTGGGCGACTCAGAGTCCCCTCTTCACATTCTGCGCTCGGGCCATCATTTTATTTTATGGCACTTGTTCCCACTGTTATTTTCATTGCAAAGTCCGTCCAGTTCAGAATATTTTAATGAATTTTCTAACAAAATGAATAAGAAAACATACAAAAAAACTCAGCAAAAGTGTAGTAAACAGTCACAGTTGTGATATACACATGATATCCAATTGTGCGCTAAGAAATGTATTGGAATATAACAACCTTGAAAAGAAATATACATTATAAACATATATAGGACTACATATGGAATGCTGATTAAAGAGATGCATATTCGTATCTTTTCAAGTAGAAATATATTCATTCAATGTTTTCCAAATAAGAATTCAGATTAAAGGAGCCTTTTAGTTGTGTTCAAAGAAAAATATTTTTCTTTCCTCAGATAAGGAATCCAATCCCACCGAACTTGTACATATTAAATGTTTGTAGATTTCCTATTCAAAGTGATGGATTTGATTGCACATGAAATAAGATCAAACAATTTAATATCCATATATTAGAAAGGCGTAGCAAAGGAAAAAGATTTGTTTATAATAATGTTAAAGGTTAGGGATGTGTCAAAATGAAAGATACCAGAAAGGTTGTCCCAAACATTAGATCAAAATTGAAAAATAAGTGGAATATCACAAAACACATGTTTCAGGGTACCGTATTCTGAATTACAATGCCAACAGTCTGGTTTATCAAAAAGGTGTGCATCATAAAATTTGACAGGAGACCAATAGCCATAGTTTAAAAGAAATTAACTGGATTGGCACATAGACAAAGGTAACCAACTAGAAATGTTGCTGAGACAAACTTTCTTCATACTGAGTGTGGTACGATTGTTAGTGAGAATATGATTCCAAAATTGACACAGCTTTGTGAGGTTGGAAGTATTAGTAAGTAATGTTCTATGTTTTAGAGGCAATATGGCCAAAGAGCCTATGAATATTGAAGAAAAGCTCCATATCTGAACATGAAAGGTGAGGAATGGAGCAATTATAGACATTGAGGATTATAAGATGACAAATTGACAGTAAGCAGATGCTGAAATGTGATGTTTGGATTGTAGATTTGAGAAGAATAAGAACATGTTGTTATGACAGATGTCAGAAACATGCCTGGAGCAGCTAATTTTCAAAGAATGTAATTCCTGTCTAGTTGGATGGCATACTATACCCCGGAAATTCTCCACAAAATGTATCCTGCGGTTTCCAATAATTGTTTTTGTGCGGCGAAGGAGGTTGGCTCCATATGTTTTAAGTATGCCTGCCACTAACAAATTTTGAAAGGAAGGGTTTGAGGTAATTGGTCAGGTTACCGAGTGTCCAGTTCTGCAAGATGCTACCCTAGTATTATTTAGTGTCTCTAAAGGAGCCAACAATTGGTAAAGGGTCAACAATATTTTATATATGTAGCGTGGACGATTGCGCGCTCTTTTATCCTCCAGAAGTGGATGACTGTCAAGGTCCTGACAGTCTTGGACTGGAAGAATAAAATGTCTTGCACTATGAACTTGAAGGAGCTTATGCAAGGCAGGTAGGGGGGCTGAATATATTTAATGCCCTCTGGCATAATTGGAAATAAGGTATTAAGGCAATCTAAGCTTTATACCTGACATTAGATGGTGTGGTGTTGTGTCTTCCCCATTGATTTAGGGGAAAATAAATTGTTTTTTTAGCTTGGAACATGAACTTGTAATAGATCATGATCTTTGGTTGTGATTAAGAGTGGAGTGGGCTGAGCAGCGGAAACGTTGTTTTAAATCTGGTTCACTTGAATTGTATGCACTTTATTTGTTCTTACAAAAGCACTACTGCACTTTTTTGTCAAGGCACTTTAATGAACTCAGATAGCATTTAGTGTTTTGTTAAGGTGCTAGACGTATTAAGAAAGCTTATAGTACATAACATGAACCTAAATTTACGTTGCTGATGCACAGTGTATAATCAATTATTAGGTTCAGGCTACTGCTAGGAGCTACATCGTTATTATCTGGATAAAAACATTTTTCTGTTCTATTATTATAAGTCATTTGTTGTACCTTTTTTTATGCTAGATAAAAATAAAAAGATGTCAGAAACATAAAATATCTCTGCATCAATCGATGTACAAGAACAAGAGATATGTGTATGTAGTTTGATCGTAGAATTCATACCATAGTGTCGCTTTTTTAGAGTAGATAATTTTATTATGAAATAATGCATCAAACTTAGAGAGAGCATGTTTTGTTACATTTAAGATTGATTGATTAATTTGACCCTAATTCATGAAGGTCCATGGTAAGGATTGCAGTTACAGGGAAAGATGTTACAGCAAACAAATGATGGACGGAATGCTGACAATGCAAACATTCTTCCCCAGTCAAAAGATCTGTGTTAAATCCATCGTTCTTTTGCCCACTACGCCACCCCAGTTTGGACCCAGCCATATGCAAATCAGTCCTGACCCTGTGCCCAATGGGAACAGTCCAGACCAAACTGCCAGGCCAGGTCCTCCCTGGACCGGAAACAAGCATCCTGGGACCGGTTTCAGGGTATGTCACCCTTCTTCGGGCAGGCTAGCTATCCTGGCTGAAGAGGGGTGAAACCCCAAAACCGGTCCTAGGCTGCCTGTTTCCGGTCCAGGGATGACCTGGCTTGGCAGTTCGAGCTGGACTGTTCCCATAAGGCACAGGGTCAAGACTGAATTGCATATGGCATGTCTAAACTGGGGTGGCATGGTAAGCAATAGAATGATGGATTTAACCCAGATCTCTTGACTGGGGGTGAATGTTTTGATTTGTTCTGCATTCCGTCCATCAATTGTGTCTCTTTTGCTTTCTCGCCCAAAGTGCGCCAGGTATGCCCAGATGTGGGTCCTGGGCTCACTGTGCCACTGGAATCAAGCTATCCTGGCTGAAGAGGGGTGAAACCCTGAAACCGGTCCTAGGATGCTTGTTTCCGGTCCAGGGAGGACCTGGCTTGGCAGTTCGGGCTGGACTGTTCCAATGAGGCACAGAGTCAAGACTCATTTGCATATGGCCAGGTCTAAACTGAGGTGGCATGGTGAGCAATATAATGATGGATTTAACCCAGATCTCTTGACTGGGGATGAATGTTTTGATTTGTTCTGCATTCCGTCCATCAATTGTGTGTCTTTTGCTTTCTCGGTAGAGGAAAAGGAGCAGCAATATTTCTCTCAAACAGGACCCAATTTGATGTATGACTGACTTCTGAATTTGTAAACCGATGAACACTTTGTGCAGCTAAAACAAAGAAATGATATATTTGAAAATAAGGAAGATCAAAAGACCTCGTTTTGCGAGTTGTAATGTTTTATATTTAATTCTTGCACTAAGCAGTGTACTTTATTCATATCGATGGGTTAGCAGTTTTAGATTAAATTGTATTTCTGTAGAAGATATAAACAGTTGTTCTGCTGTAGTAATTGGTTTCTCTACTAATGATAATTTGGAATTTAACAGCTTGTTCTCATATGCCATTATGGAGATAGAAGCACCTCGCATGTATCGTTTAAAATCGTCCCAATTAGTAATCTTAGAGGGATTTTCAAGTTTGTTGTTTTGGAAATAATCGTGTAAGCAGCTGTCAATTTGAGTTGATTTCGGTCAGAAAGTAAATTGTCAGTATTCATTCTCTACCTATATGTATTTTGAGGGACATCAGTTTAGGTTAATGTAAAGGAGATTAAAGCATGATCTGATGTAGTGATGGGTTCTATTTTAGAATTGGAAATCATATGAGCTAAATGTCAGGAGGATAATAAATAGTCAATACTTGAATATGTAGAATGAGCATTGGTAAAGAATGTAAAGTCTTTATCAGATGGGTGCGTGTGTCACCAAAGATCTAATAATTTAGTCGTTGAAATAAAGGTTTTAAACAATGCATATGTTTTTGTAGGGCGAAAGTTAACAGTGGAAATTCTATCTAGGAGTGGGCCCGAAATTATATTAAAGTAACCTCCCATAATAATAGGTACAGGGCCTTTTGTAAGTATGTCAGATGTAATTGTTTGCCACAAATGGGGGTCCTCCTAAGTGGGAGCATAACTATTGACTAAATGGAGAGAAGACTTGTCAAGATGGATATCAATATAAATGTAACAGCCATCTAAATAAGCTTTACGATTCAAAATGGTAAATTGTAATTTGCGAGAGAAAAGGGTATTGTCACAATCTTTACGACCATAAGCTGGTGAGGACCCTGTGACTCCCACCCACGATTTAGTCATAGATGCTGGGTTGTCATCATCAATATTGGTTTCTTGTATAAAACAGATGTCAACTTTACATTTGTATAAATAATCTAGAACGTTATGCAATTCAGTCAGAAGGAGAGATGAAGGACTTGGTGATGTCATTTTTCCAGATTCACATCCCTGAAAAACAAACCATATATATCCAGCTTCTCTGAATCAAGGGTGTATGTCGGAGAATTGCTTTTGCGTGACTACAGTCTCTTTTGCAAAGTCTTGGTGGATATAAACTTACTGTCCTTCAATCAGAAGAGTTGACATTTTTCTGATAGCTTTTCGAAGAACTATGAGGTAAAGATGTCGCAGAACTTTAAAAATATTTTTTCTTGGTATGGATCGAGTTGGTTTACGATAAGAGGGAACTTGATAAGCTTTGTTGATTTCAAACTGTTCAGAGAATTTTATTTTCAGTAGTGAAGGTATGACATTCTCCAAGAAAGATCTACAATTGTGTCCCTCAATATTCTCCGGCATATTGAAAATATGCAAATTATATTGGCGATTTCTGTTTTCTAGGTCTAAAAGCTGTTTCTTCATAGGTTCAATAAGACTGACTGGCATTATCAGAGGTCTGTATTGTGAGTGCTGCCGTATCTCTCTGCAAATGTTTAATATCAGAGCAGATGGCATCTGTATTAGAATGTACGGCTTGTATTTCTTCCAGAATTTTTGCCATTGATTCCACATGTGAATCCACCAATTTTGTTTTAGCAAGAGGTGGAGAAGATGCTTGTTTTCGTTTATTATGAGGATGTTATCCAATATCCATTTTTATAAAATTATAAAAGACAGTTCTCTCAAAGGTTGGTAAAGTTGAGTAAATATGAAAAAAAGGGAACAAAACCCTCCTCTTGGCAGAAGAAATACGAAAAAATAGACCATAAACCAGTAAAATTATGGTGCTCGGAAAGCAAAGTTTAACAGTTGCCCGGTTACAGTAAAAGCTGACCTTGCCTTTAAGATGTGAAGCAAAAGGCAAAAATGGTACCTTTAAGAAGCAGCAGCAGGCTGAATAAGACCGCCCTCATTCAGGAAGCCACCCTCAGGCAGTCTCTAGAAAAGCAGGCTTCTGGCTGGAACACCAAAGCGGCATAAGAGAGGGAACCAGGGCAAGAAAAATGACAAAAAAATCATCTGGTATGCACCAGAGGCAATGAAATCCCAATATATATGCAGCCAGTAAGGTTTAAAATTGAACTTCGTCATTTTAATTCGGCATAAATAGCAGGCTTTGACGGACCTAAAAGTGAGTCTGTCATCTTGGATCGAGCGAGCTCCCACAGTCATGTCAAAGCCAGTCCATACCACAAGATAAAAGCAAACATTGAAAATGGTAGCTGGCCCTGAAAATAACATTGAAGCAGAGGAGGATGGTTTAATAATAATTCAATCTCTGGGAGGGACAGAATATTGGAAAGTAAAACCACAGGCGATCACAACAAGGGAGAAACTCTGGATATCACCATATCCCAAGGTAACACCATCACACTGGACTCCATTATCCCTTGCGACTGGTCCGACCACTATTGCATCTACTTCTTTATTAACAGGGAGGTGTCAGCGTAGGGCATTCAATCTAAGAAAACGAGGCAATGAAAAAGGAACCTTAGAAATATTAACACTGAAAAGCTAGCAATCTGCTGTTCAAAGGCCTGGTCTCCTCATTCAGAAATGAAAGATGTTCATGTCCTCACGGATTTTAATAATGCCTCTATTTCCGGTATCATAGATGATATAGCCCCTTTACAACAAAAAAAAAGGCCTCCTCCAAAATTTCCAAACTGTGGTTCAACAACAACCTAAACTCGAATCTCGGTAACCTTAGGTGAGCGGAAAGATCTACACCATCGACTGAACACCTAAACCTCCTCAAAGCTATCAGGAGCTCATACAACAAGAAAATCAAGAGTGCGAAAGCCGACTTTTTCAGATCTCAACTTAATCGTGCCATAAATCGCCCCAAGAAACTTTTCAAAATTGTTAATCAACAGTCGATCAAAGCGCCCATCTGCACTGACCTTGGTAACGGCACTCCTACTTGCGATGAATTGTCCGCCTTCTTTTTTCGAGAAAGCTTCAAGCATCAGTATAGACCCAGAATTAACAAGCATTTACAATGCAATGGTCTCGAACTTGTTAAAGTTAGAGCTGTTGGCATTGCTCATGACATTATTCTTGTTTATGTTTTTAAAACATTTAAAGAAACGGCATTGTTATTTACAATGTCAATAGCTTAATCACTCTCAAATGCGAGACCTATTGCATTTGCACCCACACACAGAGCCACACACACAAAGCCACCCACACACAGAGCCACCCACACACACAGAGCCACTCACATAGAGCAACCCACACACAAATAGAGCCACCCACAGAGCCACCTACACACACACACAGTTACCCACACAGACAGAGCCACCACGCATAGAGCCACCTACAAAAAAAGCCACACACACAGAGCCACCCACACACACATAGAGCCTCCCACACACACACAGAGCCTCCCACACACACAGAGCCTCCCACACACACACACACAGAGCCACACACACAGCCACACACACAGAGCCACAAATACATACACAGATCCACATACACACACACAGAGCCACACACACACATGCAGAACCACACACACACATAGAGAGCCACACACACACACATAGATCTAGACATATACACATTGATCTTGGGAGCCAAAGCAAAAGTGGCACCCACTTCACCTCCTGTTCAAATGTTAACTGGTCTCTTTGTATATGATTTGGGTAACTTGTTACTCCACACAAGCTCCTGAACACTGCTTGGTGGTCAGATATGAGGCTCTAGTTTGTTGTACACAGATGGTAGAACACGACTTTATAATGATGTGGTAGGAATCTTTTGGTGTCATTCTTGAGGTTTAATCATCCTGGCAATTGGTTTTGTAGCTGGTTAGTAGATTGTGTGCTGGCAGTGAAGTCTGTAAGGGAAGAGTTTATGTCCCAGGTAGTGGGCACACCAAGAATATAAAGGTTTGGGTACTCGTACAAAGCCACTTACCTAAGGCTCCCTGATGTCTACGCCAGACCAAGTTTATCCCCAGGTAACCACCCACGTTTTGGAGGATTCAGAAAACAAGAAGGGTGTAACGCAGCTCATATCTCTCCTACGATTCTGTTCAAAATGTGACAGCCCAGAAAAATCCTTTGGCCTATCCCTCCAATAAGTGGTAAACCCTACTGAACAGAGTTTTTTTTCATAGGAAGGAGGGCTGATGAAACAAGCCTGCCTGACCCCTATATCTGTCCATGCATTAGCAAATAAAAGCAAAGCCACATCGCATGCATATCCATGCCCCCGCCCCTCCCCCATTCACCCAAACTGATAAATTCCACATCTTCCGGATATCCACATAAAGTATGTGTGCATAGAAACAACTTATGCGAATCTCGTTGACTTTCAGGAGGCATTCTGAAAAATGTGTCCTGAATCAAGTCCTCCCGGACTTCTGTTCGGCATGCAACTAGGACACTATTCAGTCGGTGCCAGTGCACCTCACAGATAACAAACCTTCTCGTTGAACAGTATCCAGAAGGCATGTGTCCTGACCAGCACAGAGAGATGGTAGATTACCTTCCAAGCAAAGAAATATATGCCACGCACCAGGCTGCTTTTTTTGTGGTCAGAGAATGGAAGTTATTTGAAGCGTCTGATGGGATACTCCACCAGAAATATGATGAAAAGTCCTGTATTTTCAATTACAGCTGTAGGTTTATTAAATATTAATCTTTGTGGAGGCTCAAGATTTATTGTTTGCATGCAAATGTAGCAGGGCTGGTGCGCAGTTAGTAACACTGACTAGACACATAGCCGTCACGTACCGATGGATGGTCACACACACACCCCCAGCAGTGTACACAATGTCTGATTTACAGCCATAGTATGCACGCTGTAGAGATACCCACAAATTACTAGCACTGCTGTCAAATTAGCGAACACAAACTACTAGTACCACAGCCAGAGCACATGCTTCTAGTCCAGAATCTTCACGAACGTGCGGTTACACTACAGCCGGGGTCAGCATTGCACCCATTGTCAGTAGCAGTAATGCATCCGTGATGGTTGCCTTCACGGCAAGCACTGCAGCGGGACGCACACCCACCATGCTGATAGCACATGCAGCCAGCTAATAGACACACAAGGCGCCCATAACCAGAGTAAGTGCACACATTCACACTACTAGTAATGCAGCTAGGGCACACAAAAGGGATGCTTGTGCTAGTACTGCAGTTTCCGTGTGCACAGTACTACAGAGAGCCACCACACACAGTACTGCACCCAGATTATACACACAAACTCCTAGTATAGGAGACACAGTAAACCCACACATTGCCGCCACAGCCTACCCCTCCCCCACTACTGTCAATACTATTAGCACAACAGCAACCTTCCTACCGACAGCCAAAGCAGTCACTAGCAGTAAAGATAACACAACAAGCAGCTGTAGGCGTTTACAAATACAATACAATCGGGCTCCATATGCATTGTCTGGCGGTCATTTCTCAAGCTCTCGCATTAGTCTTGAGCGCCGCATTGGCCACTGCAAAGCACGGGACCCTGCACACCCACTGGTCACTGGCTATCGGGGTGCTGGGGAATAAGAAACCCTGCTCGTCACTGTGGGCTCCTGAACATAATCCCCAGGTATCTGAAAGACTGCAGCTTGCTCTAACACCCTACTCACCTCCCGGGTCGGGAGCGCTGGTGGCAAGAAGCGTGACGCGCTAGCAACCCCGGCACATATAAATAGAAAGAGGATAAGGCAGCTCGGAGAGTGGACAGCGCAAACGCTTCCCCCCCGCTGCAGCTTCATGGTTGGTCACTCTCGACGGCCTGCGCGAAACTGCTGGCGGAAAGGGCTCGGGCCGTTCTGGGCGAATCTCTGCAGCCTCTGTGCCTGCTCCGGGCACGCGACCGATAACACGGCGGCAGGGAGACCTGAGCTGCAGGGGAGGAGGGTACTATGTTTTTACAATAAAATAGAAACGAGAGTCTCGATGTATTAAATAGACCTACGCACCGGGTCTCTTTATATGCTCAACATCTAGATGGGACTCGAGGTTACTTTGCCTCAGCCATTTTAGAAGGCATTTAAGAATATCAAACATATTCTTAAATGCCTTCTAAAATGGCGGAGGCAAAGTAACTTCTCAAGTCTCATCTCGATGTTTCACAAACGGGGTCATTTGGCTCGATCTTCTGCCGATCCAGTTGAGTATATAAAGAGACCCGGTGCGTAGGTAAATAATGAGGCATTTGTACGTACGTGCAGGAGATTTTTGAATCCCGGTAAGTGGTCGACCAGCATGAAGGTGGATGAGCATAGGATGCTGGCTTTGCTTAGTATTGTATTTGATTTTAGTAGCTTCGGCCCGAGGAGAGGGAGCGAGCGCCACCATCTTTCTCCAAGGTCAAGCAGAAATGCCTCGGAGAAACGCAGCGTCATTTTCAGATTCGGGGGCGTGTTTTTCTTTCTCTCCTCTTGCCATTGGCTGGAATGTTTACATTCCAGAGGAGAGAAAGAAAGTAAAAAACACGCCCCCGAATCCTAAAAAGACGGGGCTTAAATGGACAGACGCCCCTCTCCTCCAATGGCTGGCCTCCGTTTAGGAAGCCAGCCAATGGTGTAGAGGGGCGGGTTCAAGCCCACTACTGAAAGACATTAAATCTCGCAAGCGAGACTGCGCAAGCGCAGCCTTCACTAGCCGAGACCGAAAAAGGGCTTTTTTTCCAAATTCTGGACGCACTGCTCCACCTAACCACCAGGAGCTGCCCGTCCTCCCATGTACTAGACCCAAGAATAATTCCTCTTGGCACACATTTATACACCTCAGTGACAATGACATCTATAACACTCTTCATGCGATCACACCTTCCAACCACTTCAGTGACCCTCTACCTCCTCCCATATTCAAAGAAATTAAAGCTGCTGTCCTACCCATTTGGGCAAAGATTGTTAACGCTTCATTACTGCAAGGCATGATACCCGACTGCCTAAAAGCAGCACAAGTATCCCCCATTCTAAAAAAAACAAATGCAGACAGTTCTGATCTGAATAACTTCCGTCCTATCTCCAACAACCCCACGCTGGCGAAACGTTTAGAAAAGTGTGTGTAATCTCAACTCTGTGCTCATATTGAGAAATTCCAACTGTTGGATCAACGTCAATCAGGCTTTCGGAGAGGCCACAGCACAGAATCTGCACTCACTCACATCCTGGATGACATTTTAAAGTTGCTAGAGCAAAATGATTCCTGCCTCCTTATTCTCTTTGACCTATATTCTGCCTTTGACAATGTTAACCATAGAAAATTACTTTCTACGCTAGAACACCGGATGGGTCTATCAGGTGTGGTTTTGCAATGGTTCTCTTCCTTTCTCCACAACAAATCTCAAAGGGTCAAAGTGAATCAATCCCTATCTCATCTATCTACAGTCTTGATGGGGGTTCCACAAGGGTCTGCCCTTTCACCCAAACTCTTCAATTTATCCTGGAACTTTTAGCTAATGCCCTGAATTCAGCGAACATTCTCTTTCACATGTACGCAGATGACACTCAACTTTATTTGAAAGTCTCCTCCCCAGAAGACTTCATTTCACTCAACTCCATCTTGATGAACGCCCAAAACCTGGTTCACTTAAAACTACCTCATGCTCAACACCTCCAAAACTCAATTCCTTTTCATTGCTCCCCCTAACCATACCCCCAAGATTGACCTTTGGATACATCATCTTTCAGCCTTCAACTGCTCCCCCCACATTAGTCTGCTAAATCTCTAGGAATCACCCTTGACAGGCACCTGAACATGCAGAAACATATTAGCAATGCAACCAAGAGTGCTAAACACCATATGAAGCTACTAAGGAATCTCAAACCATTCCTCCCACAGGAAGACTTCAAATGGGTGTTTCAAGATTTAATGTTGCTGAGGCTAGACTACGGTAGTTCCAAGCTTTGCAGTCTCTCCAAACAAAGCTTGGTTCCACTTTCGGCTTCAATTAATGCCGCAGCCAGATTGATTACTGGTACAAAAAGAAATGATTACATATCCCCAGTCTTAAAATCCTTAAACTGGCTACCTTATGAAGCTAGAATACAACTTAAGATCGCTTGCTTGACTCACAAAGCACTGCACTTCAAGACCCCCATCTATCTGGCTCTCAAATTAGAATTATCAGGGGGTGGCCGTCCGTCTCGAAGTGCAAACTCATTGCTCCTGAAATCTCAAATCTTCCTCAAAAAGAGAACGAGTTACAGATCATTTTTGGGCAGGGCCCCGAAGATTTGGAATTCCCTTCCTTCGGAAGTCTGCTGAATCCTATCCACTGCTTCCTTAAAAAATCCTAATGCTGAAGTTCCTGCCCTAAAGTCCTGGTTCAACTATTTCAATACTGCTATCTTCTCTGATGGGATGACTGTCCATTACACAGTTATACTCCTGGGATTAACAGTGTGAACAGGCCACTACACAACTTTGTATGTTATTTATGGAATTTTTCTCTCCCATTACCTTATCGTTGTCTTTTACATTTGAGTAACCCGAGGATTAATACTGTTGGCAGGCCATGATCTTACCGGTACCGTTTACATTGCCTGCTCCTCTATATTATTGGATCTGTCTGGTCTTGTTTTTTAAATGCTCTGAATCATGTTGTTGTCATGCTCTCTTCTTGAACCTATTTGTAACGATTATGCTTGTCCCACTTTGGTATCCTGTGTATGTCAACTGTGAAGCGCTCTAATACCCTCCTGGGTCTTGTTCACGCTATACAAAACTTTAAAAAATAAATAAATAAAAATAAACAAAGTAGCTTCACTAGTCTGGCGCTCATTATAGTAATATTGCCAGATGGCCAGTTACATAACCTGCACTGCTGGCCCTAAAAACAGTAACAGAAAGGAGACTGACATTTAAAAGCTTAATTTAACATTCATCTATGTTTGATATGGTATGCATTCAATACCCTTGGAGCTTAGATACACTTGAACAGACAGGTTATGAAAGCTTTGGTATCCCACAGTCAGAACATCACTCAAGAGAAAGCAGATGGGTGGCATCAGCATCCTAATCAGCCCTGCCAAGTACAACACATTGTGGTTAGACTAACTCATTTTAGTGCTGGTGTCCACATCATTGTACTAAAACACATTAGTCATGCATACAGAGCTTCCTGACACTGTGGGGATGATCATTAGGTGCTCCAAAAGCAGCCTGAGTGTGGCGTGTAACATACAAACAGCTGCTTTGCCATTGCCTGGTGGCTGGTATGAGAGCTCATTGCAATGGTGATCCTGATGTACACAGCCAGTGAGATACATTGTTTCAAATCCTTCTGAGCAGAAGCTAAAATAAATTGCGCTCTTCGAATCCCCGCCCAGCCTCTACACTTGTGTGGGTGCTGATCATCCATGGGCGGGGCCACTGTATAAACAAACATCATTGCCATGTATGATCATGGCGAATCATCAACACAAAGTCATACTGTTTTTGTCTAATTCCGTAATGTTAGATATTTGTGGAGTCCTTCAGTTATTCTGTGATAATCTATGATTGTTACCAGTAGAATTCATATTGGAAATGGAATTTATAGATATAAAAATAGGTGTGCATATTGTTTACCAATTGCTCGACTTATCACAAAAGATTCAATTCATTATACAGAGTAGAATGGAATTGCAGCTTAGCAATGTCCTTTAAAGGTGCCCCAAATGTTTTCCTGTAGGCGGGTTGCATCTTCTGAGGTCCCAGTGGGGAGCAGGTAATATGAGCAGATTGCTGCCTGTGCTACGGCAGTCCCTACCGAGGAATTGTGACCCAGCGCACACCACCAGAGTGTGGTTTGCTTGTGACAGGCACCACAGGCATGTGGTCAAGCGAGTGTTGTGGGCACCGGTGAACGCAGCACAAGCAGCCTTGGACAGCACCAAGAGACTCTAGGACTTCCCACCTGTGAAGCGTGCCAGTGCTTCATGCGATATTTGGAGTTCACCATGTCCCTGTTACTGGCAGGCCCTTTCCGTACAGAGCTCACCTGCCTGCCAAATGCTAACAGGGATCCTAACTGACCATCAGAAGCCCCACTGTCACAAAGCCTAAACCTCCAGTTCCTGCTGTGCTAGAATGAACACTCACACCAAAAGCCAGCAGTGTAGCTTTAGAGCAGGCAGACAGTAGTAAGGACTTTATTACTCATTTGGTTGATAGTGCTATCTAGCTCAAAGTGTCACACATTTGGCAATAGATTGTCACTCAAACTCACACAGAAACTACAAATGTTACAAATAGGCTGTATGAAAACTTGCCAGCTATGCTTAGTATCAACTCATTTGTCAGTGGAAAGCCACAAGGATGGAAGAGGCATCCCTCAGTTTGTTTTGCCAAAAGCACAATCAAATTGTAGCAAGAGCGATCATTTGCCAGCAGTGCAAACTTCCGCTTCTGATCCAGTCATAATATCAATGGGTAACTTCAATCTAAAGCTGGTGTTAAAAATTAATGTAATCTTGTGTAATGTATGTGGTGCTCATCTAAAGCGCATTAGTAAATAAGTATTGACAAACCAATAGGTCCCCCCTATATGAAAGTTATTATCTTTGCCAATGTATTTTAGTCATGTTTGACAGTAGTGTGGCTGCATTGTTAAAAGTTAGTGGTTTGGCGTGGATTGGAGTGGCAGAGAGTAGAGTGGCATGACATATAGTTGCATAGAGTAGAGTTGCGTAGAGTGCAGTAGCATGGAGTGGTATAGGGTAGAATGGCTTAGAGTGGTGTGGCATAGAGTGGAGTGGCATACAGTAGTATGGCATAGAGTAAAGTGGCATACAGGAGAGTAGAGTGGTGCAAGGTGAAGTGGCATAGAGTGGAGCAGCATAGAGTGGCGTAGATTAGAGTGACAGAGTGGAGTAGCATAGAGTGGAGTGGCATTGAGGGGGGTGGCATAGAGCAGACTCAAGAAGATTAGGTTTGTGTAGAGTGGAGTGATGTAGAGTGCAGTGGCATAGAGTGGAAAAGATTTCATTGGTATTGGGTGGAGTTGCATGTGGTGAAGTGGTGTCAAGTGCAAAGACAGAGAAGAGTGGCTTAGAGCAGAGTGGTGTAGAGCAGAGTGGCAGTGTAGAGTGACACTGTGTGGAGTGGAGTGGCATAGAGTAGAGTGGGATAGAGTAGAGTAACGTGGAGTAGAGTGGAGTAGAGAAGATTGGCTTGAAGTGGGGAAGCGTTGAGTGGCATAGAGTAGCATGGCACAGAACGGAGTGGGCTAGAATAGAATGCCATAGCGTGGGGTTTCATAGCTTAGGGTGGGGTAGAATGGTGTGGAGTGGACTGGGGTAGAGTGGAGTGGCATTGAGTGGAGTGCCATAAAGTGACGTAGAATAGTTTGACAAAGAATGGAATAGAGTGGAGTAGGCTGGCCCAGAGTGGAGTAGAGTGGAATGGGATGCATAGAGTAGAGTGATGTAAAGTGGATTGGAGTTGAATGGCATCGAGTAGAGTGACGGAGTGGAGTGGGGTGGGGTAGAGTAGAGTGGCATAGAGTAGAGTGGCATAGAGTAGAGTGACATAGATTAGAGGGGAGAATAGTGCCTTAGAGTGGTATTGTGTGGAGTGGTGTACAATCAAGTGGCACAGAGTAGAGTCAAGCAGGTTAGAGTAGAGTCACAGAGTAGAGTAGATGGGGATAGAGTAGAGTGGAATGGCTTATAGTGAAGTTCTGTAGAGCAGAGTGACAAAGTAAAGTGTCAGAGAGTGGAGTGGAGTGCATAGAGTAGAGTGGCGTGGAGTGATATAGAGTGGTGTAGAGTAGACTGGCATAGAGCAGAGCGGCATAGAGTTCCATACAGTGGCATTGTGTGGGGTAGAGTGGCACAGAGTAGCATGGCATAGAGCAGAGTAGAGTAGCGTCGAATGGAATGGAGTGTCAGAGTGTGATAAAACAGAGTGGCATGGAGTTGAGTGGAATAGAGTGGGGTGGAGTAGAGTGACATTTAGTATAGTGGCATGCAGTGGCATGTCAGAGCGGTGTAGAGTGCCTTGAAGTTTTATTGTGTGGAGTGGAGTAGAGTGGCATAGAGTAAATTGGCATTGTGTGGAATGGTGTAGAGTAGAGCGACAGAGCAGAGCACCGTACAATAGAGTGGAGTGGGGTAGAGTGGCAAAGAGTGGTGTAGAGTGGTGTAGAGTGGAGTAAAGCAGATGGAGTAGAGTGGAGTGGCATAGGAATAATACTGAAATGCTTATAAAATAAAACTAGCATTTGCAATGCAATAGGTCTCGCATTTGTGAGAGTTTAAGCTATTGGTATTGTAAATTAAAATGCCTTACTATTATCTTTTTTGCTAATTAACACATAAATAAAAGGCACTGTCGTTTACAATGCCAATAGCTCAAACTCTTGTAAATGCAAGACCTATTCAAAGAAGCAGCCACCATTGTACCGTGAGGCTCAGAAAGTGAAAGCACACATGGCACACTGAATGGTGTAGGAAAACATGTCATGCCTGCAGTAGGAGAACCTCATTAAAGAAAATAGTGCTTATAGACTAAAAAAGACATTCAGTGTAACAACCGAAGTAAAAGGGCCAGTCCTCATGGGAGGTTACAAATGAAGACAAGGCGGTACTAAGGAGGGACTAACAAGCCTATGAATAAATCAGAAGTCAGCATTTATGAAGGGCAATGACACAAGCCAATGACAAATATGGGCGGAGAGTGTGCTTGGCTTCTATTCCGTACTCCAATACAGCATGCCACAGCGCATGCGCTGCCCAGGCTCGACCTAAAAATAGTGCAAAGAAAGGAAGAACAAACACTAATGTTATGCTGCGACGGGTTGTAAGACCACTGAACTGTAAGCAATACTTCGCATAGCACAGCACATGCACTATGTAGGCAAGACCTAAAAGCTAAATAAAACAAAAGAACATTGGGAAGGCAATAGGGGCGGAGCACAGAAACACACTGATGAAACAGTATTGTGTAATGCAGAGTATTAGCCTGTATTCAAGAGTTCCCGTTCAGTGCTTCAAAATTTCAGTCAAAAGTGTCTCTTGTGCCGCAGATCTTCAGCAGTGAATCCCCGGGGGCCTCAAACACTCGGTCTCAGTCTTACCCAATCTGGGAGTGTGACAATGTTCAGCAGTGCAGCGAGTGCCTTTTCTTCGTGCACTCCCAAGTCTCGATTCCTATGGTGAAGCCAGGCCACTCTCGATGGAGTTAGCAACACCTGGCATCACAGGCTCTTCCTATCAAGCAGTGCTGCCATTTAGTTTCCAGGGATTGGAGTTGCTCCCGCTTGGCAGTCACAAAAGGTAAGTGGCTCTTCCCTTAACAAAAGGGGGCAGTTCTCTGGCTCCTGACTGAAGCTCCTACGAGTGTGCAATGTACTCAGGAGTGTCCTGTGATCCTCGGGTAAACTATCAGGTGCACTTGGCGGGCTAGACCCATGGGTGACAGCAGTGGTCCTTTCGTCTAGGCCATGATCTAAACAGTTGGCCACAGCAATACCAGCAGCCCCTTCTGGCATACAGGGCTGCTGCATTGTTCACTATTAGGTGCAGACTCTTTGGTGTGATCGCCCTAAAACGGAAGACAAAAGTTTCCCACTCCGGCCCAATTAAGTTAACCTGTGACCCTCTCTTGCATACGGTTTCACCGCCATGAGTGCTGTGTGGGCATGGTGCCCTCCACACATCACTCGATACTTGGCATGGTCTACTGTGCTATCTCCTACCATACAGGGAATCACTGAAAACAGTCTTGCACACAGGCATGTGACTAATCGGAGCACAGCTGCATCCCCATACCTGGAACAAGGAGTTCTCATGGTAGGGCTCCACAATAGATCTTACTCCCTCTAACGCTCTCCCCTTCCTCAAAGGGCAGACTGGTCTTGGCAAGCAGGCAAACACTGGTACAGCAGGCTCCATGGGCAGGTGGTCCTTGTTTCATGGGTAATGTCCCCTCACCCGGCAGAGAGACTAGCCAGCCTTGGCCCCCAGTCCTGGTTACAGGCAGAAGTCTTGTAGAGATTCCCTTCCTCACACATCCCATCTGGCTGCTTGGCAGATTGCAAATTATTTTGGGGGATGAAACCTCCCCTTTTTATAGTCCTTTTACAGAACCAAATGTGATTTAAGGTCTGGTTCTTTGAAGCTGGGGTTATGCTGCTTTT
Source organism: Triturus cristatus (assembly GCF_964204655.1). Taxonomy (NCBI): domain Eukaryota; kingdom Metazoa; phylum Chordata; class Amphibia; order Caudata; family Salamandridae; genus Triturus; species Triturus cristatus. The sequence goes on along the minus strand of NC_140579.1, from coordinate 1,030,526,281 downwards.
GAAGTGGGTACTTCTCCTTTTTCATCTTCCTACATTATGGCACGACTCTGAAGCTGAATGTCCAAAACACAATTCATGGGAGTGACCAGAGTTCATACCTGAATGTCAGCCACAGAGATATGTGCATCAAATGTTTTATCCTAGACCCTCAGTCCTACTCTTTAAGATTCTCTTATCAGCCCCATCTCCCTTCCTGAGATGTGTCCAGGCCTCTTCCTAGTGATCTATCACTGAATCAAAGAGCAGTCTTTTGAAAAGTAAAGGGAGTTGTGTCCTTTTCCCTCCAGTGTGTCCCCACCCAATTAAAAGGAATGCAGAAAATCTGTCCGAGGGATTCCACTCTTCCTTATTTCTTCCCCTGGCAAGCCTTGGCTTACTAAAATGGAACCCAGAGTCCTCCATACTATGTACCATACAGGCACATTTACTCTCAGTACAGTTACTGTTCAGCACTACTATTTCTATGCCTTGTACATTTACCCGTACCAATGCAAACAGTATATACATTCAATCTGTGCGCACTACTCTGTACTGAAGCTTTCTTATATTCAACCAGGATGTGCTTGTTTTAAAACACACACACTGCCAGCACACACCCTCAATTATTTACCCTTCATGTACTGGAGTTCATGCAAGTACACATACACCCAGAACATGCGGTCCCTGCGCACGCACTGCACAGCACTACATCTCTCATGTAGTGTGTTCCTCTCAGGCATACATACAAACAATGCAGAGTCACCACTACTGTGATATGCAGCACTCCACATCTACCTGATGTAGGCCAAAGGTGAGTTAAACACACAGTAGCGGATTGTTTAAAAAAAAGTGAGTGAGGCTGTAGGCCTCACTCCAGTGACACAGGGCAAAAAGGTCCTGCTCACTACTACATGGTATGCTGACACCACTGTGCTTGTGCTGCTTAACTCCTGGTGAAGGCAGTAGCCCTCTACCACTATGAGGGTAAAGCTTTTGGTGCCCCTCCTGGTCCAACAAGACTGCAATCCGTGAGAGAGGCCCAAGTCATGGCGCACACACACGATCCATGTTCGCATGACAATAAAAATCAGCATTAGGGATAGGGACAACAGTACAGATGGGCACTCATGCAGGAGTGCATGTCTCTTATCATGCAGAGGAAATTTTGCATTGTACCAAAGGGGTTGCACGCAAGCACACTGGGCTCGAGAGCAATATGGAGATAGAGACAAGCATACACAGGAGACAGCTGTATAAAACATCCACTGTCATGGAGTGCTTCAGGAAAAGGAGAAAAAAAAGAGTTCCTAAAAAGCAGGCAGTCATGCAAGCAACAAAGAAACCAATCAGAGAGGTGGTAAACAGGCTATACCCCATGGGAGGGACAAAGTCATTCTAGATGAGCTAAAACAAGAGTCTGCAAATATAGAGAAAGCAACTGTGAGTGACAAAACAAAAAGTAACTCGTAAACAATGGACAAATGCATTCCTAGGTCCGTTTCCAGCATATCTCCAATGTCTTTGCAATGAGATGGATGTACTGGCTCATAGGTTGAGACCTAAAAAGCAATATTTGATGTGCTGGAGTTTACTCCATGCAGATGACAGATTGAGCCAAACTTTAGACAGATGCCTAGCTTCACCCAACTCTGCATTATCCCCTTCGTCTGTTCCAGTGTTAAGGCCTTGATGCACTACAGATCCTTATTATTCATAAATGTTCAGGAGACTGAGAGCCTTAAGAGTTTACCAAATTGAGTCAAGTTCAAGATTTCTTTCATGTCACTCTTCCAAGCAAAACATGACCTAGACACCATCACTCTTTCATTCAATATATAGAAGGCACTTTTTTAACCCTATCTTGTCAGCTCATTAATATTGATCTCAAATGTAGTGCCTACAACGTCCCATATTTAGATGCACAGATAAACAACTTTGTGGCATTTGTCTGAAATCACTTTGATCTTGGAAAACGTTTATTAAATCTTGAGCAACAAAATACACGAGATTTTTTAAAAAAAAGGCAGTTAGTGATTTAAACAGCCTTGTTGGTCAAATCCAGTTTAAACCACCTCAGATGAAAATATCAAGGTGGTTTGACTTACTAAATTCATGGACCATGGCTCCTGTCTAATCACTAGCCTCTATTTCAGAAATTCAACATGCTCTGTGAATTCAATATTTATTGTAGTCTTGCCGGTGACTGGTGAGAGTCTTTTGCACTACAGCAGAGAGGGATATTGCAGAAGAGAGATAGGCATGATAATTATAAATTTCCACCAAATTCGATGGGTCCGGTTCTGATATTCACAAAACATTTCAGGTTTACGCCTGCAGTCACAGGTTTCCAGGCATAATCCTGTGAATGTTATGAGAATTGTTGTGTGGTATCAGTTGCACAATGTGGAAATGAATGCACAGCACAGATGCGCACTTAGATAGGTAGCATCTCTTTAAGAGCATTTTATTTATCTTTTAATTTCCTGCATGCAAAAAACATTTGAAAGTTTTTCCCAATGATAAAAATTGATTGTCCTACTTCTCTTCTAAGTTTGGAGATGTTCTATTCCCTTTCCACCACATAAAATGGATTTTCTCCACACTTGACTAAAGAAAATCTCTGAACATTTTGAGGATGGAAAAAGGTTGGAAGGATGCCAATGTGCCATTCTAGCCGCTTGCCCTGCACACATGTCTGCGCTCCTGATCACTTTCGCTCTTCCTCTTGTCTACATGTTGGAAAGTGGATTATTAGTAGTGAATTACCTCTAGTAATAAGGCCACAAACACAATAAAAGGGTCAGTCAAGATCTCAATAAATTATTCCCTTGCTCAACCCTTGGTAGCAGGCAATGAGCAGGCAGGTGAAACTTAGGAGAAAGGTGTATAAAGCATTTACAAAACACCAGTACATTAAATAAGTAAGATACAACAAATAATAAAAATCCAACTCCAATTTATAAAAATAGATTATATTTTTATGAACAAAAATAGACAGCAAAACAACAAAAATCTAATGTAGGGAACTGGAAATATGAACATTTAAAGAATAATTACTTTCTAGTACTCAAAAACATATAATGCCACTTTGCGACATCTGGTCACAATTGACAAAGTTTGAGTCCAAATGCGATGGAGCCCTAGTCAGATACACTAAGTGGGAGGCCTCGGTCAAAATTTTGCCTTTGAACTAAGAAACTTTTCTGGAGGATTTTCTCTTGTCGTCGAGCGGTCCCTTCCTGCAGGCCTGGTTTGGAGTTGACGACTTGATTTTCTGTGAGGCCTTGGTCAAATCCAGGAAGTATGGACCTCTAGAGCTTTTGAGCAGGATGAACCTGAAATCCAGGCCCTGTCGCGGTTGGACGTCGGCGGCTTGGCTCTGGTTGACGAGTCGGTCTCCATATAGACTTTTTGCCAAAAAGTTCCCAAAGTTCTCCAAAGGTCTGGAAATCATTCCAGAAGGTCTCCCTGAGGGTTCAAAGTGTCCAAAAAACCAATCCAAAGGTCTGAAATCTCCTAGCACGTCTCTGGGATGTCTGGACTACAATTCCTACAATGTACTTGGCCAAATCCTTAAAGGTCCAATGAACGCACTCCAGGATGGGGACTCTTGGTGGAGATTTAGCTGTAGCTTGCAGGGAGTCCACTCATAAGACTTTTAGAGTCAGGCAAAGTCCTTCTGTTGCTGATGCCCATTGTGTGCAGCAGGTGCAGTTTTAGTGAGTACAGTCCTCTTGGTGCAGCCCAGGGAGTCAGCAGGGCAGTTCTTCTTCTTTTATGGAGCTCTCCCATATTTATTCAGTTTTTGGACGCCAAGCAGGGGGGCACTCCTGACCAATGGGATGCAGGGTGCCACCCAGATATATGACCACTTGCTCCAAACTGTGGCATATTCTTGTCCCAGAAAGCACCATTCACTAAAAATCCAAAATCGGGAATTTCTCTCCAGATAAGCTAGATAGTGTTGCAAATGTTTCTAAACACTCCCCTTCCAACCCTCGCCCTAATCTAATTACAGGGGCTCCTATGTGAATGGCGGTGGCAGGATAAGCCTGGGCAGAGGTTGGCCAATCTGGAGAGAGCAGCTGGAAAGCTGGATTTTGGCTCACAGAAAAGAACATTTAATAACTTATTTTCTGTAATAGTAATTATAAATCTAACAGTGGCAAGTTGTTAGATTTATTTCAACTATTAATTTGATACCTTGAAGCATATTTTTTACATGGCTCCTATCAATATTTATGGTCAAATAAAATATTGCAATGTTAGTCTGTGTAGCCATTCGCTACAATGGGGGAAAATGAACTAGGTAGTTTTTCCCTCATTAGGGCTTATAACATATTTTATAATGTCCCTGCTTAAAGTTAAAAGGCACCCTCCCACTGGGGCTCCTGGGGACACCTTCGGGGTGAATTCTATTTAAAAATAAGGTTGTTTGAGACTTCGGAAGTACCTTTAAATCCTAAGTCAAATTTACACATAGATTTAATGTAAAGGCAGCCTGCAAGGCAGTGCTGCCTTTAAAAGGACAGCAGGCACCACAGTAGTGCACGCTCCAGTGCAGGAAATCTACTGAACCTCTAAATCTCCCTGGCCTATTATATACTAGGGATGTATGGGTAGTTTGAATCCCTTTGCCTTATTATCTACTAAAGGCTTACAGGGGTCTTACATTCCCAATTGTAATTATACCAAATTACTGTGCACTTTTAACACAGAGCACAGGCCCTGGGTCTGGTTAGCAGATGCCAGGGCAGGGTCAGAGTCAGAAAAGCATCATCTGGTGGTCAAAATGGGTCCAAAAGTGGGGACGACGACGCTGCAAACAGGTTCTGATTTCTCACACTGCATGTTTGTGAGAGCTCATTAACTTTTAAGATGAACCCATTGCATGCTGTGTAAAATTGCAATAACCCAGAAAGCATAGATCGCCTTCAGTGAGTGCCCAACAACTATAAATCCAGTGGCTTTCAATTCTAAAAAACTTTCACACTAGAAAAATGGCTTTAGAACTAGGTCTTAAATGTTTACAGATTGCAGAATAGTTTTATCTGTATCCATTGAAAAGTAAGACCTCTTAATCATACCTGTTTCTGCCTCGGCCTTCAAACCTACTTCCTGTGAAAAGGCAGGATTATGTCTGTCTATTCGTGTTAGGTGGAAGAGGTCATTCTTGTTAGCACTTTCATGTTTTCTCCCGTATTGGATTTCTCCTGTCAGAAGATGGCAGGGGAAGCAATAATTCCCATGAAAGGGTGCACACACACAAGATGGGCTTGGATGTTAGGTGTCTTTTGAGCACTTCACACTCTGAGTCCAAAGCAGTATTTTTCCGGCGCAGCCATGCTTGCAAATATGCTAATAATATGCATCTGGCCTCCCAGACCTTCCCTCTGCAGACTGATAAACAAGGTGCAAATGAGAATTTTAGGCACAAGGCTAGTCAACAAATGATAGCTAAGAAGGAAATGTGGGTGATCCTTCGAAAATTGCTTCTGACCCTAAGAGAGGGCTGTTTAGTCTGTGGAGAGTCTGCTTGCATGCCTGCCACATGAATGTTATTTATTTCAGGCCATCACTCACCCTGCGGTCACGTTAAAGTACTTTATTATTAATAAACATTATCTTTTGTCAGTGGTTTTATCTAGGTGATATGCTTGGGATGACGTGGGGCATTAGAATCATTTGATAATCAAGGTCGTTGTCTGGGTGAATCAACATTGACACGGTTCTGGCTTGTGTAGAAGATTCACCAAAGGACGACAAACGGACTGAAGGGATGTTCACAATTTTTTTTATTAGGAACACATTAACAAACATTCTAAGGGAATCATCAAGCAAAACTGTAAAAGCGCGGCAATAAATTTAATGTCACATATAATTTTTAATTTTTTCATGATACAAGTGCGCACAAGAGTGAAAATGTGGGAAAGGGGTGTGAAGGTGAGTGACTACTTGAACTAATTGCCTTACGTTTTGTAATGTCATTGAACAACGATGGTAATTAGACATATACACGAACAAAAACAATTATAATCATGCTCAATGGCTTTGTACAATTATTCTGTTCAAGGATGTACTGGGGAAGAAGTGGTCAGAGACTGTTCCTGTTTTAAATAATTGCATTTTCTCAGGGCACGAGTCGGAGGTACACGCGGGTGGGCGGCGTCCACCTACTTTTTTTACAGGGTGGACGGCGTCCACCCTGCCAAGAAGTTGGGCCCCACAAAAAACAAGCATTGGCATAGCCAATAGGTCTCGCCTTTGGAACCTTATAAGTGTTTAGCCATGCTACAGTTGCATAACTAAATACTTATAAGGTCCCAAAAGTGAGACCTATTGGCTCTGCAAAGCGGCCCTGCGGCCGCGAAAGTGAAAGATTGCGATCAAACATCAAAGCGGCCGTGCGGCCACGAAAGTGAAAGTAATCGCGGTAAAGCGCGGCGCGCGTGCCCGCACACATACACTGTAGCTCTAGGCTGGCCTGGTAGCACTTTTTGGAGCCCTCTCAATAAGTCTCGCCAGACCAGCGCATGTGCTGGGTCAGGCGAGACCTAAAAATGCTGAATTCGTCCCGGTGTAATTTACAAACACCAGGACACTTTCAGCAGTGCTAGCACGTCATCTCCTTTTGATCAGCAACAACGTGCAGGCGGAGGGGATGGGGCTCTCTTGTTTCTGACTCCTGCTGGGCCCATAACAAAGGCCGAATTTGTCTCCTGGCTGGCAGCAGTCAGCCGCCTCACACCTAAAAGCAAATGCAGCAGAGGGGAAACAAAGGCTCACACCTTGTTAGCACTTCACACATACTTAAGAGAGGCATGTTTAGGAGATATGCATGCACTGTAAGAACAGGAGAGGTGTTGATCTTTCCCAGTATTTGCACTAAATAAATAGCATTTATATAGCGCTTACTACCCGTGAGGAGGCGTTGTTAGAATTTAAATATCACTATTTTTTCTTTTAAAGCACTATGGCTAGAGGAAGCTTTACGCTGACAAAAGGCAACATTGTTTTATGTGTAGTGTACAAAAGTGTGAATCTTCTGCGTAAATCAGGAGGGTTTGCAAGTATACTCGAAATTTGCTCAAATGTACTCATGATACACCTGCTAAACATATATGTGAGGGCTTAAGATCTGATGTCACTTCTTGTGATGCCACTTCCTCATGTGCTGCAATGTCACGCACCGTGTAGCCACTTGCATACTGATCAATTAGGTTAGTCCCCGCACTTCTTTTTTTAGGACTTGTGCCCAGCATTTTCTCATATAAAGGTGCGCTATGTGCAAAATGTCCCACGTGAAAAACTGAACAAAAAAGAAACAATAAAGTAACATGCATATATACAGCCAACAGAACAAGATAAATTTGAGTGTTTCCAAAAAGACAACAAATGACCACATAGAAAGATTATCAAACGAAGCCGAGCGCTTGTTTCAATCAAGGGACACGAGTAATTGGTTCGTTTGCATGTGTCCATGACATTTCAAACCCCTTTGGAGTATGGGGTCTCAACACACATGATGACACTGACGGAGCGGTGAGGCTGACCACGTGCAGCCCACTTACTACATCCGGTACAGAGATTCCTTTCCACTACAGTTGCGGAGTAAACACGTACATCCTGACGCTGGCCCGACATTGGTGAGACCTCCACCGTGTCTCTTGCTCCAGTTTGCTAAAACACAAGCATCTGCTCTCTTCTTGAGGTTCCTGCCCTGGGCGCTCTAAGTGAGTGCCCTTTCCTTTTTAGGTCTCGGCTGGCGATAGCAGCGCGCATGCGCTGCTCTCGGCATTCGAGAGCTTCTTGAAATCAATAAGGTTTTGGAAGGGGACTTGAAGCCCTGCCCATCTTTTTAATTGGGTACAGTCATCTTCCATGCAAAACGCCGCATAGTAGAATGTCTCCTGGGTGACTTTTGCATATACTAGAGACTCTCATCTCTTTGTGGCAGTGTTGTGTGTGTTTTTTATACTTGCAGTTTTATATAGTGCAAACTCGACCCGAAGGTATCAGAGCGCTTTACATGAGTACAAGTTGCATTTCAGACGGGCACATTCATTTTTAGACAGGGGGCGAAGAAGTGATTTGCCCAGAATTGCAGGATGTTTGAGCCTTCCGCTAGACTCGAACCTGGTTCTACCAAAGTCGTCCGCCCTAGCCGTTCAGCCACTGTTCATCTGTTTAAATGGGGTTTGAGTAACACCTCCCCCCACTCATCCCCCCTCCCCACACACACTAGACCTGTGAGCAGTGTTATCAGGCTGTTCCGACTGAAGTTGTCTCTTCACTCGTGTGAGCTCTTGTCATGTGAGCCGCGGATCTTCCGGCACAAGTGCCTCGTGGTGGTACCAAGTGGCCAAAGGCACTGCCAGGGGCCGCTTCTCGGCACATCTCTTTCTCCTCACAGGCAGTAGGGGGGTCGACCCCGGCAGTGAATGAGGGCAGAGTTCATGGGTCCCCGATCCCTATCCTGCCGTCGCGTCCCTCTCTAGCTCCTGCCCTCCAAAGCTGAGCCTGATCCACCCATCGGGGTGAGAGCTGCGCGTGCAGTCTGAGGCGGAAGCAGATCAGCCCTCAGTGCCGGCAGCGGGGCCGGGTGTGTCAGGAGAGCTGCGCTTCTAAGGTGAGGGACTCAGCAAGCCGGTGGGTGACGAGAGAAAGAGAGTGTCAGTGGACAGGAGAGCGACTGACTGAGTTACTAGGAGAGTGGTCGGGATACTCTTCAGTATGCAGGAAGGTGACAGTCAGAGTGAGTAATTCACTGGCCTAATGAGTAACTAGTGAGGGAGTGAACGCTGGGTACCTGATGCTGCTGAATGTGAAAGTCAGACAGTGGACTCTAGTGTGAATGTGTCCTCGGGTCCCGGAAACGACCGGGAATGGCTTGAACAGAGCTTTATAAACTTTAAGGAAGATTTCACAAACATACTTTATCGGGCACCAAGGTCATGTGTGTGATGACCTGGGGCCTCACAAATCATGAGGATTTTAGCAATATTCTATAGTTTCTGCTTCAAGTTGGCTTTAGTTTAAACCACATATTGTTGTCGTAGTAGGCGCATATCTCAACACAGTTCTCTCGGAGACGGATGTGAAAAAAAGGAAAAGCAAAAACGTTTCCAAACAATTAACATGCATTGAAAATGCAATAGGTCTCGCCTTTGAATAAGTTAAAGCCATTTGCTTCGCTAATGGTATTGTATAGCAAAGCAAATGGCTTTAACTTAATAAAAGGCGAGACCTATTGCATTTTTATTGCTTGTTTTTTGCAGTGATAACTAAAGAGAGATGATTGAAAACGAGAAGTTTTCGGCAATTTTGCAACCATAGCAAAGATTATACTTGGGCCTAATAAAAACACACACATGAATAAAATCACAAGATACAAATGTGCAGGAAGACAGTACTAAACTAGTACACGAAAAAATAGCAAAAATTAATATAAAGGCTGAAGCCACTAATGCAGAGAATCACCAACTGCCTGGCACCGATACATCTTTCCCCTAGCCCTACCTAATCCACAAAGCACCCCTTTACTATGTGGATTACAATACAAATACATGGTTAATTTACCACTAGAACACTTACTTTGGACAGCTGTATTTTTTTTTTTTAATTTAAATGACCATGGGCCATCACATCACATTTGGTGGTTTACTGATTAAGGCTGTCAGAAATTGTAAATAATTAATTAACGGGCATTCTAATGCATTTACAGTCTGAGGGGTTAGGATGACACTATCAGCATGCAATAAGGGTAGGCAACGCCTGTTACTAGTTTTGGGAAATTTGAATACAAGGTGGATAACTTCCAGCTAATTAACATCGAGTGTAAAAACAATATGTGGAGAACAAAAAGAAAGGAGCCAGTATACACACTCGCTGAACTCATTTAACAGAGCTAAGAGTATTCAGCATTCTTGCATGTCTCACCGTCGCCAGCAGAGGGGTGTGGAGGTTAAGCAATAACACAGGACCCTCATCCACTCTCATTGACTGCAGAATCTACCACAGTAACAGGGTGACAATGCTATTCCCTATACAAAACGAATGAAGGAGAACAATACAGCTCTCAGTCCTCAGTAGAGATGAAAAATAGAAGCACAGCTGAGCAAATAATTGTGATACTCACAATAAGGAGTAGGGCATCGGATCCAGCACAACAATATTCATACTTTAACTGACTGTACATGTTCACATATACCTTCATGTAGGTCTTCATCCAGCGTTTGGGAAGAATCACAATTTCTAATTCTTGTGTTGCATGACTGGGTCCTGTCTGTTTCTTCCTTGTTTTTGACTTTCGTATCATATCAGAGAATGCATAGTTTGTAGACTCCTTAGTCACATTTTTTTCGTTATTTCTAATTATCCAAAGTCAGAGTCCAAAATTCCTTTCCAAAGTCTGACTATATAATAGAACATATTCAATTACAGTTAAATTGATTCCACTAACAGCCTCCTTAGGTAATAATTATGTTGCCTAATTGAAAGGAAATGTTAATTTGTATCTCTAACCAGTACTTAATTTGTAAAATAATGTGTTGGGGCTCAAAGTTGTTCTCAGGAGCCGCGTCAGCGGTGCAGAAGATTACGGGCTGAAATCAAAGGCTGGGTAGTCTTGAGCACCCTTCATACATCTTAACCTATCACCAGACACTCCCTGCCCCTCTATCTCACACCTGCACTTTCTCTGTTGCCTCGGCTTCCTCCCTTTGTCACTGTAGTTCCATCTTTGTCTTCGTCCTCCTTTACCCCTTTTGTGTTTTTCTCACTTTTGCTCAGGGTCAAAGTGTGATGAGGAAAAATAAGCGCCAGTGCTCAAAAATAAGTGCTGATGGCCTCATCTGCAACTAGCGGCTCAAATTAAGCAGTGATTACACTTCACTGTTCACATCCAAAAGCGGAGCCTAGATTCCAAGGGCCCTTGTCAACCAAACAAGGAAAATAGGTCCTCAGGACACTGGTTGGACTGTTAAATATAGATACAATTTGAGTGCCTTCAGCCGCAAAACACTTTGTCTCCGCTACCACTGCACTATTGGTAGCTGTACCCTGTCGAACCCACCTTCAGATCCAGTAGACGTTGTGCTCTATGGCTTCTATTGGAAGTCGGGTGCCTCGTTATTCAATCATTTGGCAGCCACTTGCGTTTTCAGCTGACGTGCGCTGGCTCACTTCTCCAAAGTCAGAGATGCCAGTGTTAGTTGACACCATGAGAAACAGTTGAGCACCTGCATGCTATCACTGTGAAGAAGGCAATTGTTGTTTTCTGTTTACCACAAACCTTATCACCCTATCAGCAAGTCTGAACCAGAGTTCACAGCAAGCCTCCAGCAAGCCAAGTGATCCCCCAGGGGCAACAACATTCCACTGTAATTTTGGGTGAGAAAGATTAATGTGCATGGGTGGGGATCATGCAGGGGCGGGGATGGGGCACTACCAAAAGCAGGTGACACCAGTTTCACAATCTTCCTATTTAAAACCTCAGAAGAAAAAGTCATGATTCGAACTGTTTAAATTAATTTTTCATCCAGGCCGTGCGACCTTGCCAAGTGTCACACGTTGAGTACCTTACCTGTTCACTGAGGGAGGGGTGATTTGCTGATGGTTGGTCAAAGCAGACAGGTCACTGTAAATGTAAATTTGATACTTGTATAGCGCACTACTCACCCGCAAGGGTCTCAAGGCGCTTGACCAAATACCGCTGTGGAACCCATCCTGGCTTTCCCTGTGAGGCGTCCACTCCTGGGCACCCCCAAGGTGGAGGCCAGGCATCCTTAGCGTTGTGGAGATTAAGCAAGCTATTGTCCAGAGTTGTAGAGTGGGACTCCATGATTGGCAGAGGCACCGAGGCAAGAATTATCAGGTCCGTTGAATTTTTTAGCCCAAGACCTGCCAAGGTGGGGGATTGAACCCTGGTCCCGGGCTAGACCTCTGCATCAGAGTCTGCCGCTCTAATCATTGAGCCACACTTCTCCACTCTCATCCTATTCATGCTCTGCCTCTAATCTTATATGTTGAAGCCAGGAGGGCATCTAAAATTCAGCTTGGCCTGCTGTGCCAACTGCCCAGTTCCTCCTTGTAATGCTGCCACCGCCAGGCTCACGCAGAACAGCTATAAGGGTGCCGGTGCTGCGTGCTGGCAGATTTTACACAGTGCTGCCAGTGCAGAGCAGTATGTGCACTGCATGCCGTTGTCAGACAGGGCCTGCAGGTGGTGGTGGGCCCAGGCCACGACGTGTAAAAGGCAGACTAATCTAAAGTCGGGCCTGCTTCATCTGGTTTCACTTTCAGGTCGGTACGTGTGAGCTGTTAAAGTATGCTATGCACTTTATGTTTCTCCAATGTGAACAGACTTTCCCAGCCTCCCTCGCGCCCAGATCACCCCTCAGCCCGCTCTCAGCCACAGATATAATCCAATTGGAATATTGACGCTCCTTAGTGAAAGGCAGGCGTGCACTGCCGACATCACTAACGTGATGCAGTCATCATGCCTAGGCCTGGGTGGGGTATTCTCTGGAGACATACCCTGCAAACATTCAAGAACAGGAAAGGTACATTATTTTAATAATTACATAGCCCATTGCCCAGGGAAGAACACTCCAATAGACCCGTCCTGTTAAATAACAGACGGTACTAAGCACCAGAAACCAGCAGTTTAAATTAATCACAGTCTCTAACTCTGGATTGATAACACTTGCCTCTGTGTTCAGAGACCTTTGTACCTACACCCTCTAACACTGATTGCATTTTGTCAGTGTGCATGTTTTTGCAAGTTTTCCTGCTTTTGGTACTTTCAAGTTTGCAGCAAAACGTCCATGATTTTTGTTGCATTGGGCAAGTCCATGTGCTGCATTACACATTTAACTGGGAGCGCTGTGCACAGACTTGATAGACTGGGACAATGCAACCTTTTACAGTAAATGCGCTCTTCAGGGCGCAAGATCAAACTCGAGCTTGTGCTGTGAACAACTTGAGAGTGAAAAGCAGGACAGCTCTTTGAAGTCACATGTCTGCCTTTCACTGCAAGTGAACACCCAGCTTGAGTTTCATGGGAGGTTAAATACCCTTCAGCTGGGTGTAGGCACTCACTGCAACAACCTGTGTGGGAATGACCAGGGTTCTGTGGTTCTATAGCACCTCCTTTCCACCGTTCAAAGGAAACCCCCACGAGGAAACACACTGATATTACACCACCTAAACGTGGCAAAAAATCAGCACACTTGGCAATGGCTTTATTGCCTCTGGACCTGTGTCTGTAATAATGTGCAGGCACAAACAAAAACAGTTCACTCACTTTCATGTGGTCATGCCCCCATACACTTTTGGGCAAACCCCCTAGAAATCACATGCGACCTCATATCATGCTATTAGATTTGTGGAGTGCACTATCACCTCAGAGGGTATACTGGCACTGGACAGGTGTTAGTCTTATTAAACCTAGGGCTTAGTGGTACTTCTCCAACAGCCAGGTCTTCAGGTTCTTTGAAATTCAAGAAGTGAGGAGGAGGCTCTTATGTGTAGTGGCAGGTTGTTCCACACTTTAGGAGTGATGTAGGAGAAAGCTCGACTGCTGGATATAGTTTTCCGTATGCATGAAATGTGTGCAAGCATGAGTCTAGACAATCCGAGAAGTCTGGAAGGTTTGTGAAACCAGATGCGATTGTAGAGGTATGCTGGGCGAGGGTTAAGTAATGCCTTTAGAATGTGGATGAGGAATTTGAATTGTGCTGGTTTGTGAATGGAGACTAGAGCCAGTGAAGCTCTTTCAGATGGGGTGTGATGCGATTCCAGTGGGGGAGGTTCAGCCTTCTGGTGAGTTTTGGTTTGATCGCGGCATAGAAGGTGTTCCTATAGTTGAGCTTGCTTGAAATGAGTGTGTGTTTGACAGTTTTCCAAGTGCTGATTAGGAGGCATTGGAAAATCTTCAGCATCTTCTGCGTATGAATGCATGTGTTGTTGACTACATTGAATTGAACAATCATCCAGTTTGGTCTTCCCGAAGATCCTAATTTTGGTCTTGTCGATGTTCAGCTTCTGGCATTTCGTCTTCATCCAAGTCAGTCATGCAGGCATTGAACTTGATCCAGGTACTTGGCGTCTTGTCCATGAGGGATAGAATGAGTTGAGTGTCGTCAACGTAGGAATGGATTCTGATGATGTGAAAGCAGATGGATTTATGTATGTGTTGAAGAGGGTCAGGCTTAGGAAGGATCCTTGTGAAACTTCGCAGATTAGGTCACAGGTATCTGAGGTATACAATGCCAGTCTGACTGACTGAGTCCTTCCAGTCAGGAAGGAGAATATCCTTTGTTGTGCATGTCCTTGGATTCCGATGTCGTGTAGATGTTGGATGGAGTTGGAAACCATGTGAAATGCTGCACAGATGTTATGGAGGATGAGGGCCACCGAGTCTCAGCTGTCCAGTGTCATAAAGATGTTATCTGTGGTGGGGATGAGGGCAGTTTTCATACTACGATTGAGTCTGAAACCAGACTGTATGCTGTTGAGAAGTTGGTGGACAATGAGGTATTCAGTGAGGTGTCAATTTATGATTTTCTCTAAAACCTTGTGGGTGTCCATTTAAGTGGGTAGGTCCCTTTACTTGCTGGATGAGGCCCAGACTTTCAAAAGTCTTCAATGAGTGCTTTTGAGTTTGGGTCAGCTTGGTCTATCAGGTGAAAGTTCAGGTCTCTGAGTAGGATGTAATTACTAGTGTTGAGGGCGAGTAGTGTGCGAAAGTCAATGTTGGCGTGAGTGAAATTGTTATGTGGTCCTGGTGGTCTGTAGATGAGAGTGCCACTTAGGGAGAAGTTCGACATGACTTGGAGCTTGAACGAAAAGTGTTCCATGCTTAAGAATGAAGTGTCTGTGGAGCTGATGCAGAACATGCAATACTTGTGGATGATAGTGATTTTGCCTCGAGGCTTATGAAGTGTGTCTTGCCTGATGACCTTGTAGCTAGGGGGGCAGCTCTGGTGATATCAGGTGTTGATGCGAGGTTCATCCAGGCTTCCATGAGGATAAGCAGGTCTGGGCCATTGATATGAAGCAGGTCTCAGGTCGCTGTGGCATGTTTGGTGAGTGATCAAGTGTAGCATGTGTGGAGTGTTCTCTGGGTGGTTGCTGGTCTGTTTGAGTATGACAGAGTGGGATATTGTTGTTTTTGGTTTTTTAAATTTTTTTTTATAAATTTGCAAAATACAAGTAGAGTCCAATAGGGTCAACCTCCGCACCTGAGCGAATATAAATATTTTTCCTTGATACCTTAAAACATACCCAATCCCACCACGAGCTCAACGCGTCCCATTTAGCAGGTATAGTATATATGGCATTTTTACAATTTGTGTAATCTGGTATTTCCTCCGGGAGTTAAGTATATTATGTCATAATGTTCTATTAACAATCTGGGCAGTCATTCCATTAAGTTCAGTGCAAATCCGGGTTATCAAGCAGAAACATATTCAGCGGCGCCCAGAAATCTTTTGGTCTGGAGGTAGCAGGTAGCTCTGCAGCATATATCCCCATCTGTTCTTTACAATACACCAAATCTCGAATCCACTTCCGCAAAGTGGGGTCCGTCTTCGCGCCCCAGTGCATTGCGACAGCGCACTTTGCGAACAAGGTAGATATTGCGACAATACGCCTATTACATGGTTTAAGTTTCTTTTGCCAGGCCGAGCAAGCACAATTCAAGAGTACAATCAATTCTTTCAAGCGTTATTTCAGTGAGCACCTGTACAACTCACTGCCAAAAAGCGTATATAACAGCGCAATCCCACGCCATATGCACGAAATCCACTCAATCTTGCCCCCATCTGGTGCCCCTTGCATTCGCTCTAAATCCAAATCTCCTTAACTTTATAGGTGTATAATACAAATGGTGTAAATATTTGAAATGTATGATACGGAGATTACGATTAGCAGTCAGCCGACCTATCATCTCACAGCAGAACTTTCAACTCTCCAGTGTCAAGGGAGTCTCAAGCACCGCATTCCATTTCTTAAGTTGAAGGGGAGTCTACCAGCCCACTCTCCCTTTGAGATGCATTGTACAGTCTAGTGATCAGCCACTGCACTCCTTCCCGGCCAGGACTGCCTGTAGTGCCTTCAGAGTCTGTGGCTCTGTTGGAAACTCAGGGTATATGGACCGAACCGCCTGGCTCACCCTAGAAATTGTAAAACCAAGCATTACATTATACGTTTGTCCTGCCTGAAACTTAACGATAGGTTTGAACAAGTCATTCAAGTAAAAACTCCAAGCTTCGTGACTCCTGCCTTCTACAGTACCCTTAAGGCCCCCTGTTCCTGAGCCACAGAGATTCCCGGATGTGCAGCGATCGGTATAGCAGGGGCATATATACACTCCAGTCGAGCGCGTTTGGCAAGTCTTCCACGCCCATGCAGTGCATTTGACAGAGTTTATTTCCTTCCTGGCGACGCCCTCCCCACCCAGTAGGACCATGGCAGTCAGCGGGGTCGAATACACAGTGTCCAACTCCAGAGCAGTATGTGGAAGATAACACTGTGGGAAGTATCAGTAATGTGTGAATTGCGCTTGAGCGCACAAATAATACAAACGCAGATCAGGTGCCTCAAACCCACCTTGATCAAACGGTAGCACTAGGATATATTGCAGCTACACCTTGGCTGCTTCCCAGCCCACACAAGCGAAAGTAGGCATGACTGTAACGTTTTGAAAAGTGCCACATTCAGCTGTATTGGTATATTAACAAATAGATAAAGTAGCTTGGGCAAAATAGTCATTTTTGCCACTGCTATTCTGTCCGCAAGTAAGAGGGGCAACCAAGTCCATCGTGAGACTTGCTCCGTGATTTTATTGATGGCATGCCCGAAGTTCATGGTCAGAACCACCTCAGGGTCCCTATGTATCCATATCCCCTGATATTTCACTGGGTCCGTTGACCAGGAAAGTGGGAAATCCAGTACAGTTTCCTGTGTACCATCAGTCAACGGGAACACTGTGGACTTCGCCCAGTTTATTACCGGACTCGTATACCTCTCAAATACCACATATTCCTGCAGAAAGGCCGGTAGAGGTATGGCCGGCTCATGAACGTACAGCATCATATAGTCGGCGTATAAAGAAACAGCGAGCGGTCTCTGTCGAAACCTTAGAGCAGCATCCGCGTGCTTTTGCCAGATCTTGCAGGCCAAGGGTTCGAGGGCTAAGGAAAACAGCATCGGAGACTGGGGGGATCCTTGTCTGGTGCCTCTCTTAATCAGAAAGGTGTCTGACATCCACCCATTAACCCGCAGCCGGGCCACTGGTTCCGATTATAGCAATCGCACCCATTTTAAAAAGAATGGCGTTATACCTATTCTCTGCAACACAGGGAACATATACCCCCTGTCAGAAATGGGATTTCTGGTTGTCTAGGGCTTGCGCCTAAGCCAGGCAGAAACCACCACTCTAGTCAGGGCAAGGGAGTTAC
Source organism: Triturus cristatus (assembly GCF_964204655.1). Taxonomy (NCBI): domain Eukaryota; kingdom Metazoa; phylum Chordata; class Amphibia; order Caudata; family Salamandridae; genus Triturus; species Triturus cristatus. Next base: position 1,030,508,837 of record NC_140579.1, on the reverse strand, counting down.
ACGGTGAAGATAACCCCTGCTCACCCCCTTGGTAGCTTGGCACGAGCAGTCATGCTTATCCCAGAGGCAATGTGTAAGGCGTTTGCGCAACACACACACACAGCAGCAGCACACTAGGCACACCACAAAAGAAACTCCACACAAGGTTATATAAAAAAAAATAGCCTTTGTATTATCATAAACACATTAGATCATAACCACACATATACACTGTGCCAACTGCCACTAGGCAATATTCAGAGGGGATTATGTACATGACAGGGCCAATCGGGCCACTGTCAGAACCATCAGAATGCAGGTAGTAAACATAAAACACAACCAGTAACTACTGGTACAATAATGACCTCAGCATTATCACATTAAGCATAACACACATTAGGCCCAAACCTTATTAGCATAAACACATTACGCAATAGGCATCATCCTAAAACATCATAGCATGACATTAGGCATCACAAGCATAAGCACATTATGCAATAAATCCCATTACTGACCCCCGGCCAACTGGCCTTTCACTGGGGCTCAAATGCCCTATGTCCAAAATGTCAAGGCTTCTAGTGGGGCCTTCGAAATGGCCCCCTGGCTGCCTTGGCAGCGAAACTAAAGTGTGCAAGTGCACTGGGGCTTGGGGTGCAACTCACCCCTTCTTCATCTAAAAAGAAATGGCCCCCTCGTTGCAGCTGCCTGCGCTCTCGCAGGGCAGCTAGGATTGCCTCAGGGAGCACTAAAAGATGCTTCCAACTCAGCCCCCCTTTACCGGGCTCCCCCTGGTGCGTCAATAATGCTCCAGGCACTGAAAATGTGCCCCGGGGAATATCAACCCTGATCGGTGTGATCCCCACTCACCGGTCTCTGGTGGCACACTCGGCACTGTGAGGCTCCCAATGCGGCCCCCACTCACCGGGCTCGCTGGCAGGCTTCGGGCCTCATGAGCGAAGTGTCCGTTTCCTCTCCTGGGCACAGGCGGGGCTCCCACCGGCACACAGGGGCCCCGCCTTCTTTGGGTCACAGTTGACCTGGCAGCAGCGTCCTGCTGCCTCGCCTCCGGCTGTTGACTTCCACGAGCTGGCCCCGCCCACAGTCAGGCAGCCTGCCTGGCTTCCGGGTCGCCGTTCTGACAAGGCGGCTCCATGCTCTCCGGCGAGATCAAAGTGCGGGGTGGGCTCCCGCCTCACTGGCAAAACGTGGGGTATGCTCCCGCTTCTGCATGTACTCAAATGCGGGGTGGGCTCTAGCTGGAGAAGCACAGATGTTGGGTGGGCTCCCACTCTTCCCACAGCAGCATGGGGTAGTCCCCATGCCAAGATTCCCCCTGCAATCACCGGAGCAGCACGCTGCACGACGACAGCTTCTCGCTTCCTGGCAATAAGAAGGTAAACTGCTTACGAGGCACTAAAAGTCCAAGGGGCACAGCTGGGCCCAGGCAGGCAAGCACACAGGGTGCTCCAGCAGGGAGGCAGCCCCTCGTGGCGGTTCCTCCTGGAGCCCAGCAGCAACAAGGCCCCCAGTAAGCACAGGAACAGCTTAACATTATGGGGTCACAGCCCCAGTACTTATAGTACCTTTTCCTTTGTTCTGCCCTGGCACAGGGCTGGGGGAACCAGTCGCATCTGGTTCTGGGGGGTGTGGAGCACTTTGCTTACAGAGCTCCCACCCTCCTTTGTTAGGTTGGGGCTCTTTCATCAGACACACCACAGGGGGGCAGGCCAGCATTCACCTAGGCAGGCACAGTCCTATTCAGGGTCAGGGGACTACTTCACCTACTACTCCAAATGCAGATGCCCTATTCAGCCTAGCGCTGACTCACCCTGCCCCTCCTGGAGCCACACACACCTAACCAGCACCTGTCACAAAGCCAGACATGCAATTCACATCAGGCAGGCAGACACATAGCCCACAGACATGCCAACTTCTAAAAGTGGCATTTCTAAAATAGTTATAATAAATCTGCACACACCATTGCGTAGCATTTATTATCACTATTCCAAATATACCAAACTTGACCACGCTGCTCCTCTCATATCAGGAATTACCACTGAAACACTTATCAGGGAATCCCCAATGCATTCCTATGGGAGGGCAGCCTCACAGCAGTGAGACACCAAAATGACTGTCACTACCAGGTCATGTCACACATTTAAGGTACATGTCCTACCTTTTACCTACAATGCACCCTGCCCATAGGGCTAGCTAGGGCCTACCTTAGGGGTGACTGACATGTAGTAAAAATGGGGATCACTGACATGGCACACACTTTAGGTGCCACATCACAGCAGCAGTAACACTGCGCGCACAGGCCCCGCAATGGCAGAGGCCTGGGATATGTTTGAAAGGCTACTTTGGTGGGTGGTGCAATCAGCGCTGCAAGCCCACCTAGCATTTAATTTACCATATGAGATACCACTTTACAAGGGACTGACAGGTAAATTAAATACGCAAAACAGATGTAGACCAATCTTTACCATATTTATCACAGAGAGCACATGCACTTTACACTGGACAGCAGTGCTAAAGTGCCCAGAGTCCTAAAACTATTAACACCATGTCAGCAAAAAAGCTAAGGGGAAGGCAAAAAGTTCAGGGATGACCCTGCAAAAAGGGCCAAGTCCATCACACCCATTGTAATGAATCAAAAGTTTTTGCTGCATCTAGCAGCACCGCAACCCCCAGGAAGTCAGAGTCCAGAGAATGTAAAACTGCAAAGATGGTTTGTAAATTGTGGGGATGAATCCAGATTGATCTGGGAGAATCAGTTTTGGGATCAGTAGCTGCAATCTATTCGCTATAATCTTTGCCAAAATCTTAGTATCAATATTAATTAACAATACGGGCCTATATGACTCGCATTTATTCGCTTTTTTCGCAGGCTTTAACAGTGTGACAATAAGTGCCACATTTATAGATGGAAAGGACCACTCCTAACTCATATGCTTCAGCGTACACATTCAACAGTCTTGGGCTAGTTCCTAAAAATAGGCCTTATAGAACTCGCCGGGTAACCCATCAAGGGCGGAGGCTTTGCATGTGGGAAGGGACATTATAGCTTCCTCCACATCTTCCACATCAAAATAATGCGTTAAATACTCTCTCTGGCCATCTGAGAGCCAACCAAGGGTGATATCCTCCAGATACCAGGAGATCTCAGACTCGCTGACCGTGAATATATCCCCATATAATTTGGAGTAAAAGTCTAATAGTATCTTACTGATTTCCGAAGTGGAGTGTCGCGCAACATCCTCTCCATCCAGCATCTCAACAATATGTTCCTGACCCCTCAGCATTGTAATCTTTTGAGCCAATGAGCGACTGGGCCTGCCACCTTGCACATATACCTTCTAGATCTGTGCAGAATCTCTTGATCAGCAGTGTGGTTATGCTCTGAAATCAGGTCCCTGATTTTGGCAAGTGTTGCTGGCATGGGGCTCGACTCATACTCCCGCTCCAGCACAGAGATCTGCTCTGCCAATCCCTGGATTCTATTTTGGAGATCCTTCAGGGCTCTCGCCTGCGCTCCAATGCACTCCCCGCGAATGGTCACTTCCAAAGTGTCCCCACACTATCGACTAATCCCTCATTGTCAGCAAAAAAGTTCCCAATCCCATTTCCTATTGCGGCCCGAAAGACAGGGTCAGTCAAGGAGGACTGCTGTAGCCTCCACTGAAACGGGGGCCTGGTGCACCCGGGGACACGCAGCTCCTGCATCACAGGTGAGTGATCCGAGAGCGTTTCTGCCAAGTAGCTTATCAAAACCGTCAATGGGCATGACTCCTCTGACGCCAGCCAGTAGTCCAATCTGGACCAGGATCTGTGCACCATGGAAACAAACGTGCTCTCCCTGGCCTTGGGGTTCCGGAGTCTCCATATATCTCTAAGACCCTCAGCTACCATTAGCGCAGACAGTACCTACGCAGCCTGCCTCCTACGCCCCGCTACGCTCTGTCAGCGGTCTAGCCCAGTGTGCATGCATACGTTGAGGTCACCACCCCACAGTACAACTGCAGGTGGAAATAGGGAAATACGTCGCAGACATCATTGAAAAAGGCAGGATCATCAATATTGGGCCCATATACATTAACCAGCAATACTGTTGTGCCTCCCAGCTTTCCCATGGCTATTGCTACTCTGCCCTGCTCATCTACCTCAGACCTAAGCATAGCTAATGGTGTACCTTTCTTAACTAAGATCATCACTCCTATAGAGTAAGAGTAATACGATGCCACCACTTGCACCCCAGACGATCAAGCCCCCACATTATTCTCAGTGTATTTGGTAAGATGCATTTCCTGATTTCCTGGAGAAAAGCGATCTGCACATCCAGCCTATGTAAATAGGCTAATACATTGCAAATTTTATTGGGGTTATTAAGCCTGCGCACATTCCTAGTTAAAAGCTTTCTACTTCTACCCGAACCTGCAAAAGAGCATTTCAACATTAGATAACTCCCGCCCTTTCCACAGACGTTTATCATATTTTCTGAAAGGCTGTTCCCTCTCTACCCTATACCTGCTGATAACCACCCCCATCCCTCCGCCCCCCACCCACTTCAGCACCCCCAACTTGCTAAAGACGTCCCAATTAAACAAGAATAACCCTCCCCACAAACATAACATCAAAAGAGTCAAACGGGGTACACCCATCGGGGATCGCTGCAGTGCAGTTTGCCTCCCCACAGTCCGGGAGGTGGCCAATCTGTTCCATCCTGGTGGTATACTATCAAAGTCATAGTTGCATGGCCTCCACAAATATCTCCATTTTACCAGTGTTGGTCGATTCTGGAAGCCAGGTAATTCTCAGGATGTTTCTTCTGGACTGGGCCTCCAAATCTTAGTTTTTTTGCCTGTATGATCGCCAACACCTTCTCCATATCCAGGGATTTGCTTGAGACTGTATGCAGTTCATCTTCAGCTGTGGAGACCCTCTGTTCCACCTCCCCTATCCTGGTATTTTGTTTTTCCAATTTCGCAGACATATGGTCCATTGGTAGATTGAGGTCATCAATCTTGCCATCGATTGACTGGAGGCTCCGCTGCATCGCCATAAGTGTGGTTTCCAGGGAGGGGCAACCTCCAATGGGGCCTCCGCCTCCGAGTCCGATATGGGCTCCGACTGCGACCTGCCCGGCTTTCGCATCTCGAATGTGAGACGGGTTTGCGATTTATTATTTTTCCCCATATTTCCAAGCCCTCTTATGGCACAGTCCACCTGCACTCATCTCCACACAGTCCACTTGCTATGGCATACAGCGTGGACAGCACCGCCGCAGTGTCTCCTCAGCTCAGGCGCGACCTCACCATATAGCTCCTCGTGCACAGTCTTTTATCATCAACTATAGTCCACCGCCTTGCCAAGTCTCATATCAGAACTATGTGGCCCGCTACTTGTAGTTTCCTCCCAGCCTCCTCTGATTCAGATCTGCTCACCTAGCGTGCCCAGCACTGGTCGATCTCACCAGCCTCCACAGCAATTATCCAGCGCAAGTCCAGCGCAAATATATGTCGTTACTACGCATTCCGTTGCAACGCATGCCTTTACCACGCATGCGTTACAACGGAATGTGTTTTCCACGCTTTCCCATTACCCCGATTTTACCTTTACTCCGCTTTTTCTTTTATGGGGGGGAAACCCCCCCAAGCCCCCTTTCTTCTTTTTTTTTCCTTTTTCCGCAGGTCTCCGCCGACACTGAAAACGGACTGATGCTTTTTTTCGGATTAGGATGACGTTGTTCTGTGATGACGTTGCTTGCGTGGTGAAGATGGTCGTTGAAGCATTACGCGTTCTGAAGACGTTTACGAGGTAAGTGTATCGTTGTAAACGTATTGAGTAGAAAATGCTTCGTGGTAAAGGCTGTTTCCCGTCCAGCGCACACAGCGCTCCACTGCAGTCTCTGTATTGCAAGTAGTCGGTTGTGCTTTTCTTCCCTCAGTGTCCTCTGGTATTATCACACCACTTCGCTCCCTCATCCAGTGCTACTCGTGGATCCTGTTCACCGCAGCATCCCCAGCCCAGTATTGGCCATGGGCCTCCGCCGCACGCATAGGCCGCAGCGCTCGCCACTCACGCTATTCGCTGCAGCTCGTACCTCCCAGTGGGTTAGTCTTCCTCTGTAGGGCGTATTAGAATTATGGCTCTTTCTGCCACCCGATGCCTCAGCAGCTGCACTTCAGGCTCCGCAGGGCAGGCCCGATTCTCCCCTCAGCCAGGATAGGCCCGGCCGCCCAAGTCCAGGCAGGCCCCTGCACAGGGATAATCAGCACCGGGTGACGAGTCGGGTCTCTATCTCCTTCTGTCTCCGATCGGGTCCGGCAAGCGCCCCAGGTTCTCCGCCGCTTACACGTCCACTCTTGGTACAGCAAGTCCGTGGATATCTATTGGAGCGAGACCATTTTTCCGCAGAAATCCACGGCCGCCATGTTGATAATCCGGCCCGCCAGGTTCATAGCAGGATCCCCGTAGATATCAGTTACATCTGAGCCAGCCACAGCCTCACACCTGTCCAGGGACGCCTATTTTATAACTGCGACCCCGATAACACTCCCAATCCGCCTTTATACGTCAAGATATTAGTCGGATTGTGGATCGGCCGGCAGAACTGCAATAATTAGCAGCCATCTTGCCGTGCGCCTTCTAGCACCCCCAAAAATCGAGTCGACAGAGTGGGATATTGGGTGCAGTGACTGTTGGGTGCAAGCAAGAGCATGAAAATTTGTAGGAACCATAGGAAAACGCTCCCTCTGTGTTGTGCGGTGTAGAAAGACAGCAGCGTGTGGAGTTGTGGCTGGGGTTGTGGCATGTAGGGTCACAGCAGGCCAGTGGTGGAAGGGTGGAAGACCAGGCATTTTGGCTCTGGGCATGGTCCAGGCGCGGATGGACACATACGGGTTTGCCCCTGCTGCGCCAACAGTGCAACCAGTATTACACAAGGGGCTTTACAAGCATTTATGAAATGAGACGCTTTGTACCACTCCAACAGCTCTCTTTAACATTCCCTAATCAGTCCTACATCACTGCCTAACCCTACCAAACCATGACTCACCCACTACAACATCCTTCAACTCCAAGAACCTCCCCTCCAGCTTGAATCTCCTACTCAAAAACTGGTACCATCACTCTCCCATTCTCACTATCTTCTGTCTTCAACCACTAGCCAGGCTGCCTCTTCTTCAGCACTAAGGTCTCACTACCACTCTACCAACTTTCAATCTAACACCCCTCACCATCTTCATCATTTCCCTCTCTCCCTCCTTTTTCAGTCACCATTTACTCACCCATTAAAGTTAATGGGGTAACCGTGTGCCCCATAGAACCTGGGTATTATTGATATAGTCTATAATGTGTTCTGTTGGGTGAAGAAATTGCTTGGACAAACTGACACTTACATGACAAACACCACTTATTATGCAGTCTAAATATAGATCTGGACACACCATAAGGTGAGTGTAATTCAATTCATCGTATGTATTTTTCATTTGGTGAGTAAGGCTGTGATACATAGAATGTACAAACAACAATACTTATCAGCGACTAATGTGAAATATAGTGCAACACAATTTTGCAACAATTATAAACTGACAAACATTACATCAATACAAAAATGACTCAAATGCGAAAGATCTCCATCCAAGTTTAGTTAGTTGAGTTCAACAATAAAACTTTTAACAAGCTTTGTCAATAATTCTAGGGTTGCAGTGACTCAGGACGTGAGCAGATAAAGCGTTGAAGTTTGGACCCTGGTGAGTGTGTTAATGGAAAGGCCTGCCTCGGGACAGGTAAAAAAACACGAGGAGACAGCCTAAATAAACAAGCATTTGCTATGCAATACGTCTAGCATTCCTGAAGTTTTAAGCGATTGGCGTTGCATTATTATTTGCAACAATAGCTCAAACTTTCAGAAAAGGGTCTTGACAGATATGAAGTTAAACTGAAGTGAGCACAGTGCTCTGGAACTGTAGCGTTCTCGGTTCTTGTGAATGAAACAAAGTCAAGTAAAAAGACATACAATAAGTATCCAGGTATTCAAGTGTAAACATGGGCTGAGTGACACTGGGTGAAAAATGAAGACTGCAGCCATTACCATTAGATAAAAATGTTTAAAAGATATGTTTAAAAAACAAACAACCCATTCCTTGTATGTTATATACCTGAGCGTATTAGGCAATATATAAATGTAGATATTATTATTAGCAGTAGTGGTAATTAGGCAACACATTCGTAAAAACCCTACATTACCCACTACCATCAAAAAGAGGTTAAGTAAATTTTGCATGGACTCAGAATTATGATAAATTATCTCAATTGTGATTCTCTACTCCATCTAATTTATCAGCAAATCGAAACTTCTTAGTCTCCTGGTTTACATTTATTTAACTAGTTCAATAAATGTTTACAACTTCATAGTGAACTTCTATATTCAAATCATACCTTCTACTATTTGTGGCCTCAGCTACAGTCCGTATTACATGAAAACTAAGCAGTGGCGGCTCCCCCATTGGGGCGTGGGGGCGTCACCTCACTGCTTTCTCGCGGTGCGAGAAGACAGAAACATAAACAGTAAAAACTACCATTTATGTTTCTGCCTTCTCGCATTGCGAGAAAGCAGAAGTGCCTCTGTGCCTGGTTGGGGGCGGGGTGGAGTGGCTTGCCTGACTGTTTGATCTGCCCTGGAGCCGACCAAACAGTCAATACCCGCAACAGCGGGTAAGTCACTCCCCCCCCGCCCTCGAGCAGGACCGCCCACTCTCCCTTTTTCTCTATGCAGAGAAAATCTCCTGGCTGGGGAGCTCTCCTGCTGCGCCTACCCATCACAACACTGCCATTGCAGCATTGTGATTGGCTTGCATAGGGGAGGAAAGCTGCCTGCTGGCTGCTTCCTGTTCCTGCAGCAGGAACACGCGGACCCAGCTGCCGCTGTACAGACGTGAGTCCCATGCTCTCCATGCCACTGGAATCAAGCTAACTGTTCCCATTGGGCACAGGGTCAAGACTGATTTGCATATGGCTGGTTCCAAACTGGAATGGCATGGTGAGCAAAAAAACGATGGATTTAGGCCCAGAACTCGGTACTGGAGTGAATGTATGACATTGTTCTGCATTTGTCACCCAGAGTGGGACGGGTATGCTCAGGCGGGAGTCCCGTGCTCTCCATGCCACTGGAATCAAGCTATCCTGGCTGAAGAGGGGTGTAACCCCGAAACCGGTCCTAGGATGCTTGTTTTCAGTCCAGGGAGGACCTGGCCTGGCAGTTCGGGCTGGACTGTTCCCATTGGGCACAGGGTCAAGACTGATTTGCATATGGCTGAGTCCAAACTGGAATGGCATGGTGAGCAAAACAACGATGGATTTAGGCCCAGATCTCTGTACTGGGGTGAATGTATGACATTGTTCTGCATTCTGTCCATCAATGGTTCTTTTTTGCAGCTGCACCAGTACAGCATGACCGACCAGGAGCGGAGGCGGTGCGGTACCTGGCACTCATGTACGTTTTATTTTAACTGTTTTATTCCCCACTAGCGACCCCCCCTCCCTCCCTCGAGCATGCCCGCCGCCGCTTAACTGGATTCTTTTTAAGATAACCGGAACTTGAATGGTACCACAGACGTTTTCCACACTCAGTGACTAGTCTGTGAAATGCGTGGGTGTATGGATATTTTCTTCAAAATATTTTGAGTGGTACATAACTTGCAGTGATGTATTTTGTGCATCAGGTACATGAGTAGTGTGTTTGGAAACTACAACTTTTATGCACACATAGTGGGGCATAAAGTTTGTTTCCCTTCTCTTTGTGTTCTTAATGCCCGCACGTGATGTGTTTTTTTTTTATTTAACATATGGCTATTGGATACGTTTTTGTTGAAAACCCCAAACCCCCTACCTTCGACCCAGGGGACATATACTTTTACTTTTCTGGAAGGCACTGGGTGTATAGTTCAGCATTGCTATTGTGGAAGGCAAAAAAATACAATATAGTAGAGCAGCCTTAGTATAAGAGTGACGGAGGATTAGGACTCAGAGGTCTGAGGAATTTACATTTATTAGAGAGATAATGGTGAATTTGTTTTACTTTAATGGTTGCTCAATACCTTGCCTCATTTCTTCTCATATCGATCTGTTTGCTCGTGAAAGGGACTAACAAACATTATTTCAGCTCGTCTCCACTAGTACAGAATGTTTTGTGTTGAACATGTTCATTTATTTTGACGATTCATGACAACACTGTGCTCTGGGGTCTCCTTTTCTCTGTGCGAGAGAAGGTGGGGTTCAACCATTTGCCCACTCTTTTTTCAAACTTTTCCCAGGAGAGAGCCCCCCTACCCAAAACCATCTTATAACAGCTGGACTCACTTGCTACGCTTGCTCGCCACAGGGCACTCATCCTGAACCTTTACGCCACACCACTTTCAAATGTCACCAGCCACCACTGAAATAAGCAAAGACTTTATAATTAAATGTTTCTGGAACCGAAAAAGACTTGTAATTCTGTCTCAGAAGCATTTGAACTAGGAAACATTTTCTGAATTGGCCGCTGGTCCCACTGGGAAGTAAATGCGGTCAAAATATTTCCCACAGTTAGCCCTAGAATTAAAATATTTAGATGGCTGTCTAATTAAGAAGTTAACCCCTTTGCTGCCAGGCCTTTTCCCCCTCCTGTGCCAAGCCTTATTTTGGCTATTTGGGGTAGTGCACGATGAGGCCCCTGTAACTTTTTGACCACATAAGGTATCCACGCCAAATTTGCGTCCTTTTCTTCCAACATCATGGGGATTCTAAAGGTACTCAGGGTTTGTGGATTCACCTGGAGGGGTCACAGAAATGTGCCAAAATACAGCAAAATTTTGTTTCTTTGGGGAAAAATGGGAAAAACGGGCTGCAAATTAAAGCGTCTGGGTTTTCCCCTGCAAATGTTATCAAAAAAGGATTTGTGGGGCTGAAATCACCATTTTCCCAGCTTTTAGGGAATGACAGACTATTGACAGAAAACCAACATTTTTTGCACAGTTTTGGCATTTTTCTGGGACATAGCCTATTTTTGCTATTTTTTGTGCTTTCAACCTCCTTCCAGTTAATGGTAGAAATGGTTGTGAACGTAATAATGGATCCTGGAAAGCTATACATTTTGGAAAAGTAGACACAATTCTGAATTAAGCAAGGGGTCATTTGTGTAGATCCATCAAGGTTTCTTTATAGAAATTTACAGTTAAATATAGGAAAAATTGAAAATTAGTTGAAAAAAACAGCCTTTTGTGTCAACGTTTTCACCTGTAACTTCTTCTAATTATGACAGCTGTTTGAAAGCAATATACCGTTACATCTGCTAGACCTCACTGGTTGTAGGGATATATAGGATTTGTAGGTTCACCAAGAAACCGAAGAACCCAGAGTCAAAAACTGAGCAGCAATTTGCAATGGTTTTTTATTATGTTCCGGGTATATAGTAATTATTGTGGGAAAATGTATAAATGGAAAAATCGGTAAGAAAGACACCTATGTATTTCTAAAATGGGAACAAATTATAGAGTTTAGAAACAGTACATATTTCCACATTTTCGAAATTGGGAATACTCATACTAGCATGAGAATTATCGGTCATTTTTCAAAATGACTTCTTTTTTACACGAAGTCTTTCATTTGGAAGGCAGAAATGCATCAAAAATCAATAGGTAATAACAGGTGCTTTACAAATCTGAATTACCCCAAGTCTCCCAATAAAAATGGTACCTCACTTGTGTGGGTAGGCATAGTGCCCACGACAGGAAATGGCTCAAAACCCAACGTGAACACACCACATTTTCACAATGAAAATTGACCCTTTTTTTGCGAAGTGTCTAGCTGTAGTTTTTGAACACTAGCTCTGCAGGCACCTTGTGAAACCTAGAAAACCTATACATTTTTTAAAACTAGACACCCAGGGGAATCCAAGATGGGGTGACTTGACTGCCTCCCACCAGGTTCTGTTACCCAGAATCCCTTGCAAACCGAAAAAAATGTAAAAAAAAAACAAATTTTCCCCACATTTCTGTGGTGGAAAGTTCTGGAATCTGCATGGATCCACAAATTTCCACCCACCCCACATTCCCCAAAGTCTTATGAGAAAAATGGTACCACACTTGTGTGGGTCGGCCTAGTGCCCGCGACAGGAAACGGCGCAAAACGCAACGTGGTCACACCTCAATATCGCAGTGAAAAATGACCCTTTTTTGGCAAAGTGCCTAGCTCTAGTTTTTGAACCCTAGCTCTGCGGGCACCTTGGGAAACCTAGCAAACTTATACATTTCTGTAAACTAGACACCCGGGGGCTTCCAAGGAGGTATGGCTTGCGTGGATCCCCCAACGTTTCCTTACCCAGAATTCCCTGCAAACCTCAATTTTAGCTGAAAACCCCCCACATTTTTCACACATTTTTGTGTGGGAAAGTTGTGGCATCACCGGGCTCACACAAATTTCCCACCACCCAGCAATCCCCCAGGTCTCCCGTTAAAAATGGTTCCTCACTTGTGTGGGAGGCCCAAGTACCCGTGACAGGCAAGGGCCCAAACATTTTTTTCATAGGCAATGTTGATGTCGCATCACTACGTTTTGGGCCCTTGCCTGTCGCGGGTACTTGGGCCTCCCACACAAGTGAGGCACCATTTTTACCGGGAGACCCGGGGGAACGCTGGGTGGTGGGAAATTTGAGTGAGCCCGGTGATGCCACAACTTTCCCACACAAAAATGTGGGAAAAAAGTGATTTTTCAGCTAAAATTGAGGTTTGCAGGAGATTCTGGGTACGGAAACGTTGGGGGATCCTTACCTCCCTGGAAGCCCCCAGGTGTCTAGTTTTCAGAAATGTGTGGGTTTGGTAGGTTTCCCTAGATGGCCGCCAAGCACGGGCCAAAAAGACAGTTGACCCCCTTGCAAAACCAGATCGTTTTGACATAATTAGTTGTTTGTTTCTACAGCGTGAGAATTTCAGCACAATATTGCAAGGAAAATGTGACAGACATTTTGAAGTTTGCAGGACATTGTTGTTAGACCTGGCACCTTGGCGTGAGTTTCCCTTCCACTTTTTGCTGATGTGCCTCATTGTGTTTTGTTGGTGTTAGCTGCTCAGGGCACTGTGCCACTGCTATTCGGTGCCACAGTGCAAGTGCTCACTGTGAAAAGTGTATACATTGATTGGTGTCCATGATTGGTTCATTTGGTTTACTGTCAGCCCCTAGTAAAGTGCACCAGGAGTGCCAGGGCTTGTAAATACAAATACCGCTGGTGGGCTTGCAGCACTGGTTGTGCCACCCACAGAAGCGGCCTAGTAAAATGTGTCTAGGGTCTGCCACTGCAGAACCTGCGCGCAGTCTGGTACTGTCGCGCTGATTGCGCAAGTGCACCCACTTGCCAGTCCCTAAACCTTCCCTTAACTACATATTAGTCACCCCTCTGGTAGGCCCAAGGGCAGGGTGCATTGTAGGCATAAGGTAGGACATGCCCTGATGTGTGTGGCATGTTCTAATAGTGAATTACAGCCATTTTCGTTTTTCACTATTGAAGGCTACCTGCTCTCCATAGGCCAGAATGGGCTGCTGGAATTACTACACGCTGTAATCCCAGTGGACTCATAGAGCATGGTAGAAAGTCATGTTTAGTACGCCTGAACTCAGAATAATAAAATACTTCTTTTAGTAAAGTTTATTTTAATATCCTGTGTTTGTAAATACTACTTTTAGAAAGTTAGTATTTACTGACCTGGCCATTTCAGTCCGCCTCTGCGCTGTGTGTGTGTTTTCTGCCTAGTAACAGGGAAGGAGCAGGGCTGGGGAATTCCAGGAGACAGGCTGGCTGCCAGGTGGTGGATAGAGAGATTACACCAGGATGGGTGGGAGGAGTCCACCCTTGACTCTGAATAGACCTGTGCCCTGCCAGCACAAAGCCGGCTCGGCCCCCTGTGGAGCGGCTGATGTCTCTGCCCTGCTGCTGAAAGAAAAGAGCAGAGTCACCACAACAAAGTGCTCCAAAACTGGACTGAGCCAGGCCCAGGCCCCCTGGCGACAAAGAACAAAAGATTTGCGCTTTAAAAGAAGGAGCCCTGCTCCTAAGAAATCAGATCCTGTTTGCGCCAAGAAGAAACTCTGCCCGAAGAGAAGGACCTGGAGAAGCTGAAGGAGGAATACTGTCTCTCTGCCTGAGAGACTGGCCTGCAGTGGGTGCCTTGCTGCACGAAGGAGAGGAAAATACTTAAGGAAAAGACTTTGCATCAACTTGTGCGTTCAAACAATCTCCAAGGGCTTGCTTGTGAACTTGCTCCCTGATCTGCGCCCCAGGAACAGTGGGCGCTACCTTTCCTGAAGAAGAGGAGAGGTAGCTGGGAGCAATTCCGTGACGCTGACCCCCAGAGAACCTGTGTGCCTCCCTCCCTTTCTCTACACCGCGACATCTGCCACCTGGGACAACCACGAGCACCGCAGGGACCTGCCTACCTGGTCCAAGCACCGCGAGTACCTGCCCCTACGAGCCGTAGCTCGCAGCGCGGAGAAAAGGAAACCTGAGGGTCTATGCACCGAGCCATGGCGACCCCGTGCCGCCGAGATCACCGCGAGGACCCGTGACACTGGTAATCACAGAGAAAGCCGATCGCGCTGCAACGCGCTGAGAATTGCCCAGGAGCTGCTACCCCCTCCTCTGCCTTCTATCGTGTGGCTGAGACCTTCTGCGAGGGTGCCACGAAGCACCGCCGCCCTCTGACCTTGAGGGACGAAACCGCGACGTGGGACCCCTCCCCGTGGAAACCCGAGGCTGCCGTGACCATCCCCATGAGGAAAAGAAGGTATTTGGGACAATCGCGCTAAAAGTACGGCCCGTACTTGCCTACGTACGAGCCGTACCTGCTTTGGAACTATTTGGGCGCTGTGCGCGGAAATACGGCCCGTACTTGCCGTTGTACGGACCGTACTGGCCTCTACAATATTATAGTTCGAGCCGTACCTGCCTTTAGTTGAACCGTACTGGCCTCTGCAATATTATAGTTCGAGCCGTACCTGCCTTTAGTTGAACCGTACTGGCCTCTGCGATATTATAGTTCGAGCCGTACCTGCCTTCAGTTTGAACCGTACGGGCCTCTGCAATATTATAGTTTGAGCCGTACCTGCCTTTAGTTGAACCGTACTGGCCTCTGCGATATTATAGTTCGAGCCGTACCTGCCTTCAGTTTGAACCGTACGGGCCTCTGCAATATTATAGTTTGAGCCGTACCTGCCTTTAGTTCGAACCGTACTGGCCTCTGAAGCAGCGTAGTTCGAACCGTACCTGCTTTGAACCGAACAGCATTGAAAGCTATTGCCGGCGCTCACGCGGGAAGCGTGAGGAACGGCAAGCGTACTCGTGCTCACGCGAGAAGCGTGAGAAACGGCACGACGTACTTAAAAACTGGTACAAAGCATAACAAAGGCGCTACGAAGCACGCAGAACCCCCAAGAAGCTTATTTTGATCAGAACTGTGCCCTTTTTAATAACTGTGGACTACATTTGAACATTTAAAGAGTAACTGGAGTAGTACTTACAAGAGAACTGTATTTTGACAACCTGCCTAAAGAAATCTTTTATATAAAGAACTTTATTTTGATATAAATACAGCCTTGTGTCTTTGTGTGGTGGGGAGGTGATTATTGTGTGAGATATCTGGAACGCTTAACCTAATGCCCTCTGGAAATCTAGCCTGACTGCTCGCGCCACGTTACCTAGAGGGTGAGCAGGGGTTATTTTTAAAGAGGTAATCCTACGCCCTGACTTAGAGGAAAGGGTCCCTGCTTGTCGCAAGTGCATACCTGCGCCAACCAGAGACTCCGGATTCTAACATTGGTGGCAGCGGTGAGGATTAACGGATTTGCGTTCTTGGTGTCTGCGCAGTGATTACTAACCATTGCACAGTGAGGACAGTCCAGTAGCTTGAACCACAGAACTTTTTAAACTTTAATTTCACTTGCCAAAGTAAAGAAAATCCCTTGCGTTTGAAGCCATGCCGGGCTCAAACAGTACAGCATCTGAAGCCTCTGGAAGGAACCTGGAGTGGGATGCGTCCAACCTGGACAACTACAAAAAAGATGACCTCATACACTTCTGCAAGAAGTTCAAGGTTCCACGCAGAGGATGTTCGAACAAAACAGATTTCAAAAAGGTGCTGAGAGCCTGGATGGAATCAAGGAGTGGAGCTGAGGAGGTTGTACCCGAGGATGTTGTACCTGAGGAGGTTGACCTAGTGGAGCCAGCGGAGAGCATCCACAGTGCTGGCAGATGTCTGTCACCAGAGGAGCTGGCAGACAGACAGGCCGCAAGAGAGCAACAAGTCACTTTGGCAAAACTGAAAATAGATGGTCAATTGGAGCTGGAAAGCAAAAAGCTGGCTCTGGAAGAAAAGAGAATGGCTCTTGAAGAGAGAAAGATCCAAATGGAGCACGACGCCAGAATGAGGGAACTGGCGATAAAAGAGAAAAGTTTGGAGAACACTCCCTCTGGTGGCAGCGCAACGCCGGTGCAGGTAGAGTCAAGGGTGTACATACCAAAAGATGTAGTTAAAGAGTTCTTCAAGAATTATGACATAGGGCAATGGTTCCGGGCCTATGAGGTAGCCATGTCCTCCCACCGGGTCCCTGAGAGAGATTGGGGAGCGGGGTTGTGGGGACGGTTCCTCAGTGAGGGGTGGGACACACTTTTAGATTTGCCCTTTGACATGCAGAATTCTTACCCCCACATGAAAGAAGCTTTAATGACCAGATATGGGCTAACTCCTGAATTGTATAGACAGAGGTTCAGGGGGTGCGCCAAGATTGCGGGGAGTACGTATGTGGAGTATGTGACCTTTTTCTGCAGAGCACTGTATGGCTGGGTGAAGGGTAGCAAAGTTGATGATTACCAAGGTCTCTTTGATTTAATTGCATGGGAGCACTTGTCGCTTAATTGTTTTCCTGAGCTACGCCAACACCTGATAGATTGCAAGCTGACTAACCCTAGGAAGCTTGCAGAGGAGGCGGACCGCTGGGTCAGCACCAGGGTCCACAAGGGTCACGTGGGAGACTCCGCCAAGGGTGGGCAGGGTCCCCAGCAGAAGAGTGGAGGGGGACAGGGGAAAACAGAAAGGGTTCCAAAAAGGCCCCCAAAGTAATACCCAAGGGAACCAGCAGAAATGTTCTCAGCCTCCCCCACCCCCGAAGCAGACAGGGGCCCGACAGGTAAACCTGTTCCCAAGGGGCCCCCTCAATGTTATAAATGTGGTGAGCTAGGTCACTTTGCCAGTGATCCCAAGTGTCGCCAATATGTGAAACCCGCACCCACTGGTGCTCCACCCAGGCAAGTGGCTACAGTAGCCTTTGGGGAGGAGGTAGACGTCCAAGGTGGGTGGGACCCCGTCCAGATGACCTTAGTCTCACTAGGAGACAGTGAGATGGTCCCCCAAGCCAATTTGCCCTCTAACACTAAGAAATATGGGCAAGTGGTGACCGTCAATGGGAAGAAGGTAGAGGCTCTTAGAGACACAGGAGCCAGCGTGACTGCAGTGCGTCAGCACCTGGTATCTCAAGAGCAGGTCGTACCCCATGCCTATTGTCGGGTTGTCAATGCTGACAACACAGAGAGTCATTGTCCAATGGCTCAAGTTCCCTTTGAGTGGGGGGGAGTCTCTGGTACTCTGCAAGTCGCTGTGAGAACTGCCATGCCTGTTTACTGTCTCCTAGGTAATGATTTGGAGAGCTCCCCTTGGGAAAAGGTGGAGAAGACAGCCCATCTGCGGATGGTGGGTTTCCCTGATTGGGCGTGCGTGACCACCCGGTCGATGGCAGCCAGTAGGGGTGTTGAAGGGACCCTGGAGCCTGAGGGAGAGGCCCAGGAACCGGCTTTAGGGAGAGGGCAAGGGAGACACGGGCAACCGGCTCCTGAAGTTCCCACGGCCCAGGAGGAAGCAGACCTTGAGGGGGATGCCCTGGAGCCTACCGGGGAACAGATAGCCGAACTGGGGGACCTGCCTGAGCTGACCCATTGGCAGCAAGAAGGAGGCCCCTTCAGGGAGGAATTCGGCAAGGAGCAGAAAGAGTGCCCCTCTCTAGAGGGTATGCGGCAGCAGGCTGCAGCCCAGGCCAATGGTGATCAGTCCGGAACTCACTTAATCTACTGGGAGAACGACCTCCTGTACTCAGAGCCTAAGGTTGCTGAACCTGGGTCAGCCCGTACGCTGGTGGTACCCCAGAAGTTCAGAGCCTTCCTACTGGGGCTGGCTCACGACGTTCCGTTAGCAGAACATTTGGGGCAGGACAAGACCTTTGAGAGGTTTGTCACCCACTTCTATTGGCCCCAAATGCGCAGGAGTTCTGACACTCACTGCAGGACATGCCAGACTTGCCAGGCAAGCGGCAAGAGTGGAAGGAAGCTGAAAGCTCCACTCCAACCTTTCCCTGTAATCAGTACCCCATTCCAGCGAGTGGGGATTGACATCGTGGGGCCACTGGACCCCAAGACAGCCATGGGCAACAGGTTTATCCTGGTCTTGGTGGACCATGCCACCCGGTACCCTGAAGCATCCCTCTGAGGACAGTGACGGCCCCCGTGGTGGGACGGGCACTGATGGGAATTTTCTCACGAGTAGGATTCCCTCTAGAGGTGGTGTCTGACAGGGGGACGAATTTCATATCGAAATATATGAAATCCCTTTGGCAAGAGTGTGGTGTGACATACAAGTTCACCACCCCTTACCATCCCAAAGGAAACGGGTTGGTTGAGAGATTCAACCGAACCCTAAAGGGCATGATTATGGGTCTTGAGGAACCCATGAGGCGTAAGTGGGACGTCCTCTTACCATGCCTTCTCTTTGCGTACCGTGAGGTGCCACAAAAGTCTCTGGGGTTCAGTCCCTTTGAGCTTTTGTATGGCCACCCAGTACGAGGACCTCTTAGTCTGGTCAAGGAAGGCTGGGAGCAATCTCCCAGGAAACCTCCCCAGAATGTATTTAGTTACATGCTGGCCTTCAGGAACCAGACTAGGCGTTTCAGGCAACTTGCTGAGGCAAATCTGGAAGCCAGCCAGGAGGAAATGAAGCGGTGGTACGACCAGAATGCCACTCTGGTTGAGCTTCAACCTGGTCAAAAGGTATGGGTCCTGGCCCCTGTGGAGCCTTGTGCACTCCAGGACAAGTGGACAGGACCCTTCGAGATTGTGGAGCGCAAGAGTTCTGTCACCTACTTGGTGAACTTGCAGTCTCCTAGGAACCCCTTAAGGGTCCTACATGTCAATCGCCTCAAGCCCCACTTGGAGAGGTCCGAAGTGGGCATGCTCTTGGCCACCGATGATGGGACGGAGGAGGAGTCTGAGCCTCTTCCTGACCTCTTGGTAGCCTCAGAGCAAGACGGGTCAGTGGATGGAGTTAACCTCTCACCCACCCTGACCCCTGAGCAACAGGATAACTGCCGCCAGCTGCTGGGGCAATTTCCTGACCTGTTCTCCCTGGTTCCTGGTATTACAGATTGGTGCGTCCATGATGTAGATACAGGAGACAGCTTACCTGTGAAGCACAAGGCTTACAGAGTAACTGACAGGGTCAGAGCCTGCATCAAAGAGGAGGTCTCAAAGATGCTTGCTCTTGGGGTAGTTGAGTCCTCCAGCAGTCCTTGGGCCAGCCCAGTGGTCTTGGTCCCAAAGGCTGCAGCGCCGGGTGCCACACCCGAACTCCGGTTCTGTGTGGACTACAGAGGACTCAATTCAGTCACGAAGACTGACACGCACCCCATCCCCAGAGCTGATGAGCTCATCGATCGGTTAGGGGCTGCCCGGTACCTCAGCACGTTTGATCTAACGTCTGGGTACTGGCAGATCGCCTTAACTGATGGGGCCAAAGAGAGGGCCGCATTCTCCACACCAGATGGGCATTTCCAGTTCCGGGTTATGCCATTTGGGATGAAGAATGCCCCTGCCACCTTCCAGAGGTTGGTCAACCAGGTGTTGGCTGGACTGACCGAGTTCAGCGCAGCCTACCTGGATGACATCGCAGTGTTCAGTGGCACATGGAAAGAACACCTGCAACATCTCTGGGAAGTGTTGATGGCACTGCGCAAGGCAGGCCTCACGATCAAGGCAAGCAAGTGTCAGATCGGGCAGAGGTCCGTGGTGTACTTGGGACACCAGGTGGGGAGCGGCCAGGTGGCGCCCCTACAACCCAAGATAGAAACCATCCTGGCTTGGGAGCCCCCAAAGACCCAGACGGAGGTGAGGGCCTTTTTAGGACTCACTGGGTACTACAGGAGGTTTGTCAAGGGGTATGGCAGCATCGTTGCCCCCTTGACAGAGCTGACTTCGAAGAAGCAGCCCAGAAAAGTGATATGGACTGACACCTGTCAGAAGGCCTTTGACACCCTGAAAACTGCCATGTGCACGGCGCCCGTGCTCTTGGCTCCTGACTTCTCCAAAGAGTTCTTAGTGCAGACAGACGCATCAGAGCATGGTGTAGGGGCTGTTCTCTCACAGATGACTGAGGAGTGCTGGGACCAACCTGTAGCCTTCATAAGTAGGAGGTTACTTCCACGGGAACAAAGGTGGAGTGCGATAGAGCGAGAAGCATTTGCTGTGGTCTGGGCGCTGAAGAAGCTGAGGCCCTACTTGTTTGGGACTCACTTCCGGGTTCAGACCGACCACAGGCCCCTCATATGGTTGATGCAAATGAGGGGTGAGAACCCAAAACTGTTGAGGTGGTCCATCTCCCTACAGGGTATGGACTTTACGGTGGAGCATCGCCCTGGCACAGATCACGCCAATGCTGACGGTCTGTCCAGGTTTTTCCGCCTTAGTGAAGAGGAACTCCCTGGGTAGGGTAGTTCCCCCCACATTTCAGCTGGAGGGGACACGTGTTAGACCTGGCACCTTGGCGTGAGTTTCTCTTCCACTTTTTGCTGATGTGCCTCATTGTGTTTTGTTGGTGTTAGCTGCTCAGGGCACTGTGCCACTGCTATTCGGTGCCACAGTGCAAGTGCTCCCTGTGAAAAGTGTATACATTGATTGGTGTCCATGATTGGTTCATTTGGTTTACTGTCAGCCCCTAGTAAAGTGCACCAGGAGTGCCAGGGCTTGTAAATACAAATACCGCTGGTGGGCTGGCAGCACTGGTTGTGCCACCCACAGAAGCGGCCTAGTAAAATGTGTCTAGGGTCTGCCACTGCAGAACCTGCGCGCAGTCTGGTACTGTCACGCTGATTGCGCAAGTGCACCCACTTGCCAGTCCCTAAACCTTCCCTTAACTACATATTATTCACCCCTCTGGTAGGCCCAAGGGCAGGGTGCATTGTAGGCATAAGGTAGGACATGCCCTGATGTGTGTGGCATGTTCTTTAATTGTGAATTACAGCCATTTTCTTTTTTCACTATTGAAGGCTACCTGCTCTCCATAGGCCAGAATGGGCTGCTGGAATTACTACACGCTGTAATCCCAGTGAACTCATAGAGCATGGTAGAAAGTCATGTTTAGTACGCCTGAACTCAGAATAATAAAATACTTATTTTAGTAAAGTTTATTTTAACCCCTTCAGTGCCCATGACGAGCTGGACTCGTCATGGGCCGCGGTGGCGCTGTGCCCATGACGAGTCCAGCTCGTCATAGACCCCGCCCGCTAATACAACGGCCGGCACAGGGCGGGGAAAGGGGCGGGCACTGAAGGGGTTAATATCCTGTGTTTGTAAATACTAGTTTTAAAAAGTTAGTATTTACTGACCTGGCCATTTCAGTCCGCCTCTGCGCTGTGTGTGTGTGTTCTGCCTAGTAACAGGGAAGGAGCAGGGCTGGGGAGTTCCAGGAGACAGGCTGGCTGCCAGGTGGTGGGTAGAGAGATTACACCAGGATGGGTGGGAGGAGTACACCTTGACTCTTGAATAGACCTGTGCTCTGCCAGCACAAAGCCGACTCCGCCCCCTGTGGAGCGGCTGATGTCTCTGCCCTGCTGCTGAAAGGAAAGAGCAGAGTCACCACAACAAAGTGCTCCAAAACTGGACTGAGCCAGGCCCAGGCCCCCAGGCGACAAAGAACAAAAGATTTGCGCTTTAAAAGAAGGAGCCCTGCTCCTAAGAAATCAGATCCTGTTTGCGCCAAGAAGAAACTCTGCCCGAAGAGTAGGACCTGGAGAAGCTGAAGGAGGAATACTGTCTCTCTGCCTGAGAGACTGGCCTGCAGTGGGTGCCTTGCTGCAAGAAGGAGAGGAAAAGACTTAAGGAAAAGACTTTGCATCAACTTGTGCGTTCAAACAATCTCCAAGGGCTTGCTTGTGAACTTGCCCCCTGATCTGCGCCCCAGGAACAGTGGGCGCTACCTTTCCTGAAGAAGGGGAGAAGTAGCTGGGAGCAATTCCGTGACGCTGACCCCCAGAGAACCTGTGTGCCTCCCTCCCTTTCTCTACACCGCGACATCTGCCACCTGGGACAACCACGAGCACCGCAGGGACCTGCCTACCTGGTCCAAGCACCGCGAGTACCTGCCCCTACGAGCCGTAGCTCGCAGCGCAGAGAAAAGGAAACCTGAGGGTCTATGCACCGAGCCATGGCGACCCCGTGCCGCCGAGATCACCGCGAGGACCCGTGACACTGGTAATCACAGAGAAAGCCGATCGCGCTGCAACGCGCTGAGAATTGCCCAGGAGCTGCTACCCCCTCCTCTGCCTTCTATCGTGTGGCTGAGACCTTCTGCGAGGGTGCCACGAAGCACCGCCGCCCTCTGACCTTGAGGGACGAAACCGCGACGTGGGACCCCTCCCCGTGGAAACCCGAGGCTGCCGTGACCATCCCCATGAGGAAAAGAAGGTATTTGGGACAATCGCGCTAAAAGTACGGCCCGTACTTGCCTACGTACGAGCCGTACCTGCTTTGGAACTATTTGGGCGCTGTGCGCGGAAATACGGCCCGTACTTGCCGTTGTACGGACCGTACTGGCCTCTACAATATTATAGTTCGAGCCGTACCTGCCTTTAGTTGAACCGTACTGGCCTCTGCAATATTATAGTTCGAGCCGTACCTGCCTTTAGTTGAACCGTACTGGCCTCTGCGATATTATAGTTCGAGCCGTACCTGCCTTCAGTTTGAACCGTACGGGCCTCTGCAATATTATAGTTTGAGCCGTACCTGCCTTTAGTTGAACCGTACTGGCCTCTGCGATATTATAGTTCGAGCCGTACCTGCCTTCAGTTTGAACCGTACGGGCCTCTGCAATATTATAGTTTGAGCCGTACCTGCCTTTAGTTCGAACCGTACTGGCCTCTGAAGCAGCGTAGTTCGAACCGTACCTGCTTTGAACCGAACAGCATTGAAAGCTATTGCCGGCGCTCACGCGGGAAGCGTGAGGAACGGCAAGCGTACTCGTGCTCACGCGAGAAGCGTGAGAAACGGCACGACGTACTTAAAAATTGGTACAAAGCATAACAAAGGCGCTACGAAGCACGCAGAACCCCCAAGAAGCTTTTTTTGATCAGAACTGTGCCCTTTTTAATAACTGTGGACTACATTTGAACATTTAAAGAGTAACTGGAGTAGTACTTACAAGAGAACTGTATTTTGACAACCTGCCTAAAGAAATCTTTTATATAAAGAACTTTATTTTGATATAAATACAGCCTTGTGTCTTTGTGTGGTGGGGAGGTGATTATTGTGTGAGATATCTGGAACGCTTAACCTAATGCCCTCTGGAAATCTAGCCTGACTGCTCGCGCCACGTTACCTAGAGGGTGAGCAGGGGTTATTTTTAAAGAGGTAATCCTACGCCCTGACTTAGAGGAAAGGGTCCCTGCTTGTCGCAAGTGCATAGCTGCGCCAACCAGAGACCCCGGTTTCTAACAATTGTGGATAAAATATCTTTTTGGAATTCACAAGAGAGACATCACCATGAACTCCCATGGGTTTACGACAATATCTACAGTTGGTGGGTTATTCTTACATGGAAAGTACACCTTGGCAGAGAAACTAAAGACAAAGATTCCTGCACAACCATCTATTCCTCAAACACACACATACTGGTTGGATTTGGCACGAGGGCGAGTCATGGTTCAGTGTATTAAATTTTATTAACAAGAGATTTCACAAAAATGAAATACACTGTCAATAATTAAATTCACAAAAAAACAAACCAATGACTTGCAGCTCGTGAGCTGTAAAGCCACATCAAGGCACCAACCAATTTACAGGCCATTCACACACCTTTCATACATGATACAAACAAGACCATTCACACCACCACGCACAAAAGCAAAACACATTACAAAATTCACAATAAGGGACAAGGATCACCCTGCGTCAGAAAGACAAATATTACTGCACAGCCATCTAATCCTCAAGCACACACACATACTGGTTGGATTTGGCACGAGGGTGAGTGATGGTTCAGTAGATACAATTGTATAAGCAAGTGATTTCACAAAAATGAAATGCACTGTTAATAATTGAAAGGGCGAGAAACTGAACCATTGACTCACAGCTCGTGAGCTGTAAAGCCACGACAAGGCACTAACCTCTTTACAGGCCATTCATACACCTTTCATACGTGTGAGACATACAAAACCATTCACACCGCCAGCCGCGGGCCCATCACATAACAAAACTCACACCAGCACACAGCGCCATTCAAGGGCCCATCACTTTCACACGCCCACAATCCTGACACAGCAACTACACAGGCTGATGGATTGCGTGGAGTGGCATTCAGCTAGCAGTGTGTGTAGTGACCAGCAGAAAGTCACTACTCACACACAGCCAGCCGAGCGCCAGTCCACACACACCACTAGCAGAGCGCCAGTCCACGCACACCGCTAGCCAAACACCAGTCCAGGCACACCGCTAGCCAAGCACCAGTCCAGGCACACCGCCAGCCAATCGCCAGTCCAGGCACACCGGCAGCCAATCGCCAATCCACGCACACCGCCAGCCAAGCTCCAGTCCACGGACACCACCAGCCCGCACACACCACCAGTCCACGCACACCGCCAGCCAAGTACCAGTCCACGCACACCGCCAGCCAAGCACCATTCCACGCACACCGCCAGCCAAGCTCCAGTCCACGCACACCACTAGCCAAGCACCAGTCCACGCACACCGCCAGTCCATGCACACCGCCAGTCCACGCACACCGCCAGCCAAGCACCATTCCACGCACACCACCAACCAAGTGCCAGTCCACACACACCAACAGCCAAGCGCCAGCCTACACACACCGCCATCACATTTAGGATTTTTTTTGAAAAAAATAAAAACACAAACAAGTCGCAAATAGATACAAATCTTCAAACACAAAATCAGCAACTAAATACATTGCACTAACACCAACCTTGAAACAGAATCAAATTTTCCAAAGACTACATACCAGGCAGTTCACTTTACCACTCATGAATTCTTTTGCGTGTGGTACGCTCTAAAACAAGCAGGGACACACAGTCCAGGTTGAGAAGGACAGTCGGGGCAGTACATACGACTCTCCTTCCGCGTACCTCTTCGCCAACAGACTCTACATCTCCTACTGGGAAAATCTTTTGAGGGTGTGGGAGGAATGTGATCAGGAAAGTGGCGATCTTTCAATCTAGCAACATCCTCCACCACTCCAACTCTAGGAACACTTGCCTGTTCCACTACAACAAGGCTGCCTATTACAGACTCCTGAAACTTAGCAAAAGTCATCTTTGACTCAGGGCAAGAATCCTGGAACACAACAAAAGCATTAAACATTGCCAAGTGGAAAAGATGGATAGCCAACTTCTTGTACCAAATGTAAGCCTTACGAAGAGCAGTGTAAGGTTCCAACCTCTGATCTACTCTGTCAACACCACCCATGTGCCTATTATAGTCTAAAATGCACACAGGTTTGCGCACTTCAGTGACCTGACCCCAAACATTCACAGGTGCAGTGCTTTCATCATGGATGGTAGTCAGCATGTAGACATCTCTCCTGTCTGAAAACTTTACAGCAAGAAGCTCCTCGCAACGCAACGCACTGCACTGTCCCCGCACAAGCTTTTGACAAACAAGTTCTTTTGAGAAACCTTTACGGTTAGAGCGGATTGTGCCACAAGCAACAGTGTCCACTTTGGCCAATTCCCTGAACAACCGCACACCAGTGTAGAAGTTATCTACATATAAATGGTGGCCTTTGTTAAAAAATCCTCTACCAAGTTCCCAAACAATTTTCTCAGTCACTCCAAAAGTGGACGGACAACCAGGGGGGTTAATCCTGGATTCCTTACCAGTGTACCGCCTGAAATTAGAGACATATCCAGTCCTACTGTCACACAGCATATACAGCTTTATTCCATAGCGTGCCCTCTTACTAGGAATGTATTGCCTAAAAACCAAGCGGCCCTTGAACAACACCAAAGACTCATCCACTGCAATTTCTTTCCCAGGAGCATAAATCTCAGAAAATCGATCAACAAAGTGATCAAGGACAGGCCTAATCTTAAAAAGACGGTCACACTCAGGGTGATCTCGTGGCAACGCTAAACCATTATCAACAAAATGCATCAACCGAAGCAGAAGCAAATACCTGTCACGACTCATGACTGCCGGAAAAATAGACGTTGCCATCAAGGGACTGCTAGACCAATATGAAGACATTGATGGCTTCCTTAGCAAGCCCATCAAAAAAGTTAAACCCAAGAACTTCTTCATCTCTTCAAGATTTGTGGGAGTCCACCGGGTAGCTCTAGAGTGTGGCTTCAGACTGGCACTGTTGTCCCTCAAAAACTGTTCGGCATACAAATTAGTCTGCTCAACAATCTCTGCCAAAAACACATCGTCCATAAACAACTGAAAAAAATGTATCGGCAAAAAGTTTCAGTATTCAATCTACACCCTGGAACAACAGTAAACTCTGGCAATGCCGGCTGCACCATCCCTGGGGCAACCCAGAGGTCATCACTTTCAAAGGGAAGCCTTGCAGCCCCATCCTGCAGCCCAGATGCCTCTTGCTGCACTATACCAACGGGAAGCCTTGCAGCCAAAGGCTGCAGCCCAGAAGCTTCTTGCCGCACTACACCAACGGGAAGCCTTGCAGCCCCAGGCTGCAGCCCAGATGCCTCTTGCCGCACTATTGGCACATCAGTCTCCTCCTCTAACACAGGCACTTCATCCGCACTAAGAGTATCTTCATCATCCGATGACTCCATATGGAGAGAAAACTCACTGCCCGAATCGTCCCCTGCCTCCTCTCCCTCAGATGCAGAGTCAGTCTCTGAACCACGGTCAGAGGAAGACTCAAACAGCAAACTAACAACCTGCTGAGCAGTAATCCTGTGGCTAGCCATTATACTTACTAAGATAGAAGACTGCACAAACAAGTCAACAACAACCAACAATGTGCAAACCAAGTAAGTGAAGAAATGTGTACCTTTACAACAAAGATCAATGTACTCAAAAACTATACAATTCAATTACAAGAGACAGCTACACTCACCAGAACCTACTCTGCAGTGACACAGCAAAAACCAACGATATCCAACTAGAAAGAAGAAAATAAAAAATTACTCTCAAGACAACAAAATACACATCGAGCACCAATGCAAACAGTTTTTGTCATTCAAAAACAAAACATACTGCTATTATTACACCATTTGCAAAAAAAATTCATGCAGAGAAATCAAACACATTTACATTGTAAAGAAAAAAGTCTTTTACCAAACTACACAAACAGCAGAACCACCAGTAACGAACCCGCAAACTGGAAAGAGCAAAAGCCTTCACCTAGAACAAAAAAGTAAAAAAAAAAAAACATTACAATTGCAATTCACAAAAAATATAACAAAAAACATTATAATATGCTATGTTACTACCCAAATGGTCAATCGGGTTGTGTGCCAGGTGGGGCAGAAAACAGCAGGAAAAAAACCAGGCTAATCTGTCATTTTATGAAACATTGCCCGCTGGAAGCGACCCTTGCCCAAGGGGTCGCTTCCTTTACTCAAACAATAACATCCCTGGTGTCTAGTGGGCTTTTCTGCCCCCCCTGGGAGCAGAAACGGCTAGTTAGGCGACCGATCTGCCCCCAGGGGGGGCAGAAAAGTCTTAATAAAATTTTTGGCCCCAAGAAAGCGACCCTTGCCCAAGGGGTCGCTTCCTAAAAATAGAAAACACATCCCTGGTGTCTAGTGGGCTTTTCTGCCCCCCCTGGGAGCAGAAACGGCTAGTTAGGCGACCGATCTGCCCCCAGGGGGGGCAGAAAAGTCTTAATTAATTTTTTGGCCCCAAGGAAGCGACCCTTGCCCAAGGGGTCGCTTCCTAAACAGAGAAAACACATCCCTGGTGTCTAGTGGGCTTTTCTGCCCCTCCTGGGAGCAGACACGGCTAGTTAGGTGACCGATCTGCCCCCAGGGGGGGCAGAAAAGTCTTAATTAATTTTTTGGCCCCAAGGAAGCGACCCTTGCCCAAGGGGTCGCTTCCTAAACACAGAAAACACATCCCTGGTGTCTAGTGGGCTTTTCTGCCCCCCCCCGGGAGCAGAAACGGCTAGTTAGGCGACCGATCTGCCCAGAAAAGTCTTTATTAATTATTTGGCCCCAAGGAAGCGACCCTTGCCCAAGGGGTCGCTTCCTACACACAGAAAACACATCCCTGGTGTCTAGTGGGCTTTTCTGCCCCCCCTGGGAGCAGAATCGGCTAGTTAGTCGACCGATCTGCCCCCAGGGGGGGCAGAAAAGTCTTTATTAAATATTCAGCCCCAAGGAAGCGACCCTTGCCCAAGGGGTCGCTTCCTAAACAGAAAAAACACATCCCTGGTGTCTAGTGGGGCATCCCTGCTCCACGATCGCGACGCTGTGCGCGATCGTGAAGCAGGAATGCCCAGCATTGAGACATCAGGGGAGAGGAAATACTCTTTCCTCTCCCCCGATGCCTCAAGGCATCCCAATTCCCCCCCCCGCCACACCGGAGGTAAACACCTACCTTCCTCGTTGGACGCGCTGGAAGAAATGAATTCCAGCGCGTCCAACGCTTCCTGATGACGTCTACGCGCGCTGTGCGCCCTGACGTCATGGGGAAGCGTGGGGGGGCTTGGGGGTGGCAGCGGAAACTCTTCCGCTGCCATCCCCCTCTGTGGGGGCACGATCGATGCCCCAGGTGGGGAGCGCCAGCGCTTCCCCCAGGGGCTGTGCTCATGACGGAGCGGTTCCGTCATAAGCACAGCCCAACCGATGCTCATGACGGAACCGCTCCGTCATGAGCATCGAAGGGGTTAAGCCCCAACTGGTGTCTTAATGTAAACAAATGTTTAGAAATGAATTAGTTCATTAAGCAACAATTCAATCATGAAACTGAAATACATTCAGTCAGGAAAACAATAATACAAGGGTATATTTTTCAAGAATATAGACTTTATATAGAAAATATATTATATAAAGAGTACATAATACAATTCACAAAATGGCAAAAATAACTGAATTGAACATTATTCTATCATGAATACTTTTGCCAAAACCCAGTTCACATATTGGATAGGAACAACATCATTGGTTCGATGGCAGCAAAAAACACTGTTTGTGACACACCTCAGAAATTAAAATTACTTTCAAATCGAAGTGAGGACGACTGGCAAGCCATAGACACCTCTCCGACTAAGTGGACGACTGACACCTCAGTAAACACGGGCGTCCCCGTTTGATGAATAAAGCACCTCTGGTCAGCGGTTGCCCCACTAGCGATCATATTTCATGTAATTATAATTTATGAGGTGTGTCACAAATAGCGTTTTTTGCTGCCATCTAACATGATTCTGGATCTCATGATTAGGCTCTCAAATTATCAGGGTCATCAGCACACAAAAGAACATATGTTCTGCAGATGGTCTTACAGATGTTCCTATCCAATATGTGAAGTGGGTTTTGGCAAAAGTATTCATGATAGAAAAATGTTCATTTCAGTTATTTTTGCCATTTTGTGAATTGGATTATGTACCCTTTTATATAATATAATTTTCTATATAAAGTCTATCTTTTTGAAGTATACACGCTTGTATTATTGTTTCCCTGACTGAATGTATTTCAGTTTCATGACTGAATCGTTGCTCAATTAAATAATTAATTTCTAAACATTTGTTTATATTAAGCCACCAATTGAGGCTTAAGGATACTTTATTTTCTTACATTTTGCTTTGATATTGACTCCAAAAAGAATCCCTTGAAGGCATCATTACCTGATCATTTAGATTACCCACGCCTCCAAGGGTCTATTGGGTTGCCCATTTCTTTGTACAATCTTGATAATCTGGCATGGTACAGTATATCAACAGAGTTTAGCACACCCGTGCGCGAGGCACAAATTCTCTACAGTACATTTCCTATGATACAAAACACTACAACACCTTCCTCCTTTTAAAAAAAGAAGTAAATACCAAAGCACAACTACCATGCAGGATTACATAACTAATATCTAATAAAGTCGTAAAATTTTTAGGGGCCCTTCTGACACGACCACTACTCGTGCCACGCACACTACTGGAATTGGGATCGACCCATTTCTCATTGGATGGCATGTTCTCTTCGTTTTGACTAGACACGGCCTCTCTTTCCACCCCCGACTGTAACCAATGTGCCCAATCATAATCATCCAAACACCTTTTCCTCTGCTGCATGATATTAGCTTGCTCAGTTGTCACTTTCACCAGTTGTCTTTTGTTCCACCAACCTTTACCCACCACAAACGCTGTCCCCTTACTGACCTTGCTCACTTGTTCAGGCATAGAAAATTTAGACTCTCCTTTCCTTACTCTAAGGGATTTCATGATTAAAACCCAGTCATCGACTGACACATCCCCTTTACCAAAGTGACATTTCTTGTCAAAATTGTCTTTCATGACGATTTGTTTCGCAGTAACCCTGGAAGACACCTTTTCCATACTGGATTTGCCACACCCAGACATATCACTCAACCAAGATGGGAACAAGGAAGTATGCACCTCTCTGCCCCTCAACAAAGCACAAGGGGTCACTCCTGTAGTGCCGTGTGGTGAGGTATTGTAGTTCCACACCTTCTGTTCAACAAATTCTCACACATTCAAACCAGAAGCAGTGGTGGTCTGTATTCCCTCTTTTATAACTTTGTTCCCCCTCTCCACTAGACCGTTTCAAGTGGGAGAGTACAATTCCACTTTTAGATGGTTTATATCCCTAGAACTTAAAAATGTACACATCTTTTCTGATACAAAATGAGTGCCATTGCCCATGACTGCAGCTATGGGTGCACCCTCCAATAAAAATATTTTACTGAGAAATGCAATGGTGGAGTCTGTAGCATGTGTTTCTACTAAACTGGTATACATCTATTTCGAAAAATATAATCAACTGCCAAAATTATGTACCTCATATCTGAAGGTAACACGTAATATGGTCCTGAAAAGTCCAACTTCTCCTTCTCCCATGCAGCATTAAGAAATTGAGTCCGGTATAAAGGGGTCTGCACCGAATGACAATACTTGTCAGTCAGGAGACATTCTGGACAACTGTCCACCGACATCTTAACTAACCCCGGGCAGAGACCTCTGCTCCGCCTGCGGAGTGTGTGGAGATTTGCCTCCTCCAACGTTCCGTGGAAAACGCAGAGAAGGCAAATCTCCGCACACTCGCAGCAGAGCGGAGTTGGCCAGCCCCCGCCTCCACCCTCCCCTATATTAACAAATAATTCTACATGACTTAAAATTAAATTAAAACCACTTAACTGCCATGCAGAGTCCCAGGGCTGCCCTTCTCTTCCTCGCCGTCTGGGTAATTCTTTGAGAAAACTGCGCATGCGTAGCGTAGGTCCACGGAGTTTGTTCGCAACCCTGTGGACCTCCGCGTAGCCCCGCTACGCCCACTACGTCCGAAGTTAATCTTAACCTGACTATCCATAGAAGGCCACCAATAATGCTGTTTTATTTTCGTCCTGGTTGTTGTGAAACCCATGTGCCCGAGGTTTGCTTTGTTTATGATCACCTTACGTAGCCGAGCAGGTGGAACAAACCTGTCCCCCGCCGCACTACATCATTTTCTACAGTTAATTCTTCAGCTATTTGTGCGAAAACTTTTAAATCTCCGTTCAAACATCTTGATTCCGGCCAACTGTGGGTGACATATTCGGATACTTTTCACAAAATGTGATCATTCTTGCAGGCCTCCTTCCAACCCTCCTCCAATATTACTGATTCTTACTCTGCCACAGCGTCCACCACTGCCACACACTCTATGTCATCCACCAATGAATCATCCTCATCATCCTTTTCCATCAGCATCCCAGACAGACAATCGGCCCGAAAATTCTTACTCCCCGAGATGTGTTTAATGACAAAATTGTACTCCTGTAATTTGGATACTAATCTTGTGAGCCTGGCCAACATGTTGTTGTAGTTAACCTTACTAAAGATATAGACTAAACGGTTTATGGTCTGTACAGTATACACTTTTTTCAACTC
Source organism: Triturus cristatus (assembly GCF_964204655.1). Taxonomy (NCBI): domain Eukaryota; kingdom Metazoa; phylum Chordata; class Amphibia; order Caudata; family Salamandridae; genus Triturus; species Triturus cristatus. The sequence continues at coordinate 1,030,476,444 of NC_140579.1, read as the reverse complement.
CTCTGACCACTTAAACCCTTGACGCTTCCTGAGTAATGCACATACAGGTTCCACCGTTTGAGCATAACTAGGCAGAAATCTGGTATAGTACTCTGTCAGACCGAGGAACGAATGCAGAGAATCTTTATCTGTGGATTCTTTGGCGTCCTCAATTGCCCTCATCACTGAAAATTGTAGTTTTATACCAGTGCTAGACACAGCATGACCTAGGTATTCCAACTCTTGCAGCACACATTTGCACTTGTCTGGCCTGACCGTCATAGCTCTGGCTTTCAATATAGATAGTACATCTTTTAAAATTACATTATGTTCCTCCAAAGTTTTTGCATAAATCAGGACTTCATCCAGGTACGCTTTACCCTCTTGGTGCCATGAAATAATGTGTCCAAAAGTTTTTGGAACACGCTGCCTGCCGATGCTAAACTGAAAGGAAGCTGCAGAAACCTCTATGCACCAAAAGGAGTCACATATGTTGCCAAATCCTGAGACCAAGCCAACAAACCACTTGGTGGTATGCCGATCTCAGATTGATCAGGGAGAACAACTTGGCCCCTCCAAGTTTTGCCAATAACTCCTGGATTCTGGACAGAGGGTGGCAGTGTATGATAATATTTTTGTGAAGCGCACATAATCAGCACAAAGTCTGATCTCACCCGACTTTTTGCATGCGACCACGATGGGTGCCACCCACTGTGACGAATTCGTAGGATGAATGATCATTTGTGAACATAGGTTTAGCAAAGTGCTCTTCGACTCCTCCCTGACGCTCATAGGCAGCTACAGGCTGAGCGTTAGGTACCAGTCTTATGTGATGCTCCATGCCCTTTACTAACCCAACCTGATCCTTAAATACAGGCTGGAACTCCCATAGAATTTCTTGAATGGAACCATGCATGCAATCCACTTGAAAAACTGGTAACTCCCCCACTCTAACCAGATTCTCATCCTCCGGAACCGGATACAGCCCCATACATGCCAAGTCTCTCCAACCAATAATATTTTTTTCCTTGCACTGCTACATATACTTTTGTCTCCGTTTCTCTACCTAAGCATTGTACCTTGGACACAAAATACCCAATCATTTCTATATCTTTTTCTCTGAATGCTTTAGGGTTCACATCTGACTTAGACAATGTGACCTTCTTTCCCTAATGTTCATAAAACATAGCGTCCCTTAGAAAGTTTATTGGAGACCCAGAGTCTGCCATGACCTGCAAAGAAAATGTATTAATGCTGGCGGTACACAATGGACCCTTGACCATTCTTGAGCCCACCTCACAGTCAAGTGTTAAAATCATGTTGCTGAGTGAATTCGCACAAGCTTCGACTTCTACTTCCACACTACTCGCACTCACTGGTTTCCAATTGCTCCTGCAAACACTCTGAAAATGCCCTACGTACAGCTGGACATCCTGCAAAACTACTAATGTGGTTTTTGAGCCGCATCTGAAACAAAACGTTGCAGATTTCTTTTGTGTGAAACTTTGTGACTTCCCATGCACATAATGAATCATTGGTCCAAATCTGGTGAAGACACCATGCTGAAGCTAGTGTGGAACCCCATGCATAGCTTTACTCAAAATAATGGACCACTCAATGCTCAGGGCCAAATTGATTACTTCAGAGATGGGTTTTTACAGCCTAGTATCCATTCCTTAATCTTCCGAACAACGCAGTTGAAAACAAACTGGTCCCTTATGTAAGCATCTGCTGTGGGACCAAAACCACACATAGTTGCTAATTCCCTGAGCGCAGAAATGAACTTTTCCACCTTTTCATCTTACATTTGCTTTCGTCAATGAAAGTCATGTTGCTCCAGCATGATATTTGGCTCATTTTAAAAATGCTTTTTGAGTCTTGCTATTGCCTCCAAATATACGTTCCCTTGTCTATCACCAGACTGGGCTTGGGGGTGGTTAAATCGGTGCAAGACTGTCAAAAATGATTTGTGCTGCTTGACCCAAACTCCCGAATAACAATGCAAACTTTAGCGCAGGACTTTAACCATTGGCGTCAATAGCCACCAGATGATTTTCGAATAATCTGAACCACTTCGACCATATGTTAGCTGGTCTACCAGGTTTACTAAGGAATGGTGGTGGCTGGGCGATAAGCTCTGGGTTAGCCATGCTAGGTACTGGCCATTCAAATAAGATACCCTGATAGAAACTCCACAAAAAGGGATGCCCAAACGCAAGCAATGTACAAATCTAGAGTTCAAAAGAAACAGCGCTGAAAATCCTCACCTCAATCTTGCAGAATTCAAAGGTTACCTCGGAGATGATTGCTGCAGACACAACAGTCCTTCAAAACTGTTCGACTAAGAAGATGAGGCAGTCGGTTCAATACTCCACCAAAACAGCGGCACGCTGTAACACAACACTTTATTACCATTTCCGACCAATCCAATATGGCCAACACGTTCAACACGTTACACGTCATGAAGCGTTATATTTGCTTTCACCCAATCCAATATGGCCGACACGCCCACGAAGAGGCATCACGTTGGGCGTGTGACGTGTATCAAGGACGCTCGGTGCTCCAAAATTAGATTGATCGCCAACTGAACCAGAAATCCCACTGTCGCAACTCCATAGAAAGAAGGTGCAGGTTGAGATGTCCGTCTTCCGGTAATGCGGCTCCAACCACCCAGAAGTCTGCACCTTCACCACGTGGGTGATGTCAGTGGGTGGAACGGCCTCCTGATCATCCCCAAGATGCAATAAGAGAAAAAGATACCATGAGGTAATTTGAAGAGTTTATTGGAATAGTTCCATCCACGCCACTAAGCGACCTCCTGGCCCAGTGATCGAACTGCAACTCACCAATGTCGTTCAAACCCTGACCAGTGCTTGCCCCATGCTCGGACATGTTTGAACAACAGTATATCAACGGAGCTCAGGCAAATTTGTTCGCGAGGCACAAATTCTCTACAGTACATTTCCTATGATACAAAACACTACATTCAGCGGGCCTCACTGGGTCCCTGTAGCCGGTCCAAGCTCCATAGGACTATTTTGCAAATCATTGTTTACAAATTCATATCTTCAGTTCTACTTATTGAAATTTTGTCCTTTTGGTATTCTGTTATTTATTAAATTAAGTTCTATTTTTCTAACTGGGTGTGGAATCTACTTGTGGCATGCTTTCACTGGTTTGCTGATTGAAGTGTCCCACAAATTATTTACACATTGCCTCTAAATTAAACCTAACTGCTTTGTTCCAAGCTACCAGAAAGTGAGCACAGATTAATTTAGTGTTTGACTGCTTCTCCCCCTGAATTGGATTGTGCTTATTGCATGACTAGGGCTCATACCCCAGTCAACCTATAACCCAATTTCTAACAGTCTTATTTAGAGTTTTGTTTACAAGGTACTTTATCACAAGCATGGCAAATGTTTTGTGTCTGTATTACAAGTGCATTATAGCCTATGGCACTTGTAATGCAGAGGACAAGATATCATCTATCACATTTTGACCGAGTATTCCATCCATCGAGCTCTAAATAAGGTATCAAGTCCTCCGTGTTGTGTGTATTCAGATTTAGGAAGGTCTCATCCACCTATCACAGAGTAGCTTATGGTCACACCTGTCTGTACCATTAATTGGATGGTCCAATTTATAAGTGCCAGGATGTGTGCATATCTCACAACACACTTTATTAAAGCTTTTGTAAGTGTTTAGAATTGTATAATTGAAAACTGGCCACAAGTGCTATACGATCAAAAAGTAATAAAGGTCTTTGAACAAAGGGAAGACTCAAGATTAGGCTACGTGCTTTGATATTGCGTGAGAGACATCGCGGTGTGCTTTTCAACAAACCCAGTATGGAAAAATACTGCAAAAAAGCTGTGATGCATAACTATACAACACGGTATGCGCCTGCCAATCCCACCCTTAGGGTCATTGTTAACATCTATGCAATTCGTGAATTCAGTGCAATAAAGGCTCTCCTTTCTCATGGTGACTAATAGCAGTGACGAAATTCACATCCATAGGATCTTGTTACAAGAGGAGCCAGCATAAGGCAGGTTACGTGAGACACAGGTTTCACTGGTAAACACTCCACAATGACAAGAGTGTCTCCCATTGTATTGGGGCAGCCTTGCTTATTAATAAAGTGTCTGAGTGAACGTCCATATAAGAGTAAATGGAGAAAGGGACTTTCTTTGGTGCATGTTGAAGCTTTACCTCCCTGGTGTGTGGAAGGTGGGAAAAAATTCTGCAGCTCTCCCCCCAGAGCTCTGGTCTCCTTACTGTGGTGAGTCTAACAATACGTGGCTCTGCACCAAGTGGTGAGGCCTACTGCGAGTGGGGACTCAGCAATGAAATACACAGACATAGTGCTATGGTGTGGGCCAAGACCCCGAGCGGTCATGCATGCGCCCATGTATATATCCCCTCGGGCGAGCCCGCCCTCTGGGGTGATACAGAGTGCAACAATGTAGGGTTCAGGCCGGTTGGCTCCAACACTACATCTATGACAATGTTGTTAACAGCAGCAGCCTTAGAAGGAAGAACGAACTACAGCAAAATATTTGGCCCAATTGAGTAATCCTTACAAACAAGCATTGACATAGGTTTCACTCATTTTCTGGAGGCAATGGTATGTACATTTTCATGTACATTTTCAAGCCGGCACCTTCCATAATGAGGCTGCAGTATCTAAAGATGTTACTGAGAGACCCTCAAATTAGGCAAAGATGTCTTTTATACCAGACTGCAGTATATTAAAATTACAATAAGTTCTATGGCATAACGTACCCTTTTAAAAATATGAAAAGCTCCACAGTACTTCAGCCTAAGATACACTCTGCATATGTGAAGGTACATTAGGAATGCGAGGTTAAGTAGGGTACTTTCGGTACGGTAGGTACATCGGGTAATTTATGTATAGCAGGTAGATTAGATAAGGTATGGTATATATTAAGAATATGTACCTATTGTAGCAAGATTAAGTATGGTTGGTTGTTTTGGTTTGGCAGATGTGTATGATAAAGTATTTGTAGGTAAGTCAATCATTGTAGGCAAGGTACTGGATGTATGGTAGATATGGTAGATGAACATGTCAGGTAGGTATGGTATGTATTTACAGCAGGTAAGTATGTAAGATATGGAACTTTAGTTAGCTATGGTAGATAGTTTAGGTGTGATAGGTTATGTAAGATAGGAATGTGTTGCAGGCATAGACAGTATGGTAGATTGGGGATGTTAGGTTCAGCATAGAAAGTATGGTAGGTTGAGGTTAATAGGTATGGTAGTTAGAGACTGTAGGTATGTTTTGTAGGTTAAGTATGGTAAAGTAGGTTAGGTGTGTTGAGACAACCTGATTTTCAACAGATTGCACTATTTAAGCATTTTCTAGCCTTCATACTTCCATACTTATATTAATGAGAACCATTAACATATACTGTTAATAATAAAGCACATATTTGTGCTTGTATATGAGTGTTTTAATATAATCCATGCCGTTAATTGTTTATTCTTCTTTCTTACAATTCACGGCATGAAGTAGATACAAATTCAGTTATTTAAGAGAAGACAAATGATAGTTTATGACTATTCCTGCATTTTGGTGCTTATTAGTATTGTTATTATTACTAGTAGATATAGTATTAGTTCTTCTACTACTAATAACAAATACTAGAAATAATTAATGAAAACTTTAAGTGTGCTAATGGCAAGGTCGGACAGACCTTTAGGGCAATCAGAAGTGCTTTTAATGGGTGGGTACTACAGGCCGACGCTTCCTATTTTATCACTCAGAGTACCGGCACTTCTCTACTGCTGAGGAGAGTACCAGTATGCATGAAAGTAGTCTCATTTGCTGCTAGTGCTGGTGAGGAATAGGCTGTTGGAGTAGATCCTGCTTCTGGAAGCCAAGGCACTTCTGTAGCCCTGAGCTGAACCACAGCTGAAATATTTAGTGATGCCACATTTGCATGATGCCCCTGATATCAAATAGATGCTCAAGGGATTGGATGATGTTGATCATCGAGACAGCAAGAGAAGTCATAGTCATTCTCAATAAAGAGATAGAAAAAATGGAAGAAAAACTAAAAAAAGATAACTCAGTTGAGCTGGGTAGGAAAAAATTGGAAGAAATCTCGCAGGAATTAGACTCATTTTCCGACTACCTCCTTAAAAGAAAGACTGAAAAACTTAGAAAGGACATCAGGCTATTCACACAAGAACGTGCTTATCCATATCTGGCAACCAACTTCTACAACATGCCGGATGGCAATGGCCCATACAATGGCGCCCCACAATGGGGAAACAGACGGATTACCACTTTCTCGGACACCACTGATTCAGATTGAGAAGGGTCTGCGAATTATGAAACGAGTTATAACTCCAATTACCAACCACGACAGGAATCGTATGCTAGACCAGCCATGCCCGACCATTTTTTAGGCAACTGCAGAGGGAACTATCGCCCCAGAACCAGAACACCTCGACAGAGGAATTTCCATCAGGGTCAGGGTCAACCCCAAATGTACATACAAATGAGACACAATCAATACTGGAAAACATAACAAACATACCTGTGTTTAATCTACCTACCTCCAACATTGATCCAGAATCAGTGACCCTTTTGCCGAGGGGCCTTTCCTTTGTTCCTACGACTTATTTCAACAAAATTTGAGTTTATGAAAGATCTTTATTCCTTTTTCAGGAAGATTAGTTTGAGAAAATTCTTCCTCACCAGACCTTCCCCTGATACTACCGACAATCTATGAGGACTTAAGCCACCATCAGATTTCATCCCTAGCCTTGATCTTTTAGGTCCAGAAGTGAGCATTTTTGAGAAAGCTGTCATGATCAAAATTGAAAAGATCATCAAACCTCAGAGCAATTTGCCGTTTGCTGAAAACAGTGCCCTGAAATCCTTGAGAGAGAATAAACAACTAACCATCAAACACTGTGATAAGGGAGGGGGTATTGTTATTTTCAATACCCCCACCTATATTGAGAAAATGGATACCCTTCTCTCCTCCACAAGACACTACAAACGCATTGTTAGGAAACCTGAACCAAAGCAGCGAATTCTACCCATGGTTGAAACTGCGGTTGAGGCTGGTTTTATTTGCACTAAGGAAGCTGAATTTTTGACACCTAGCTTTACCCGAATGCCCATTATTTATGGGGTGCCAAAAACTCATAAAAATACCTCGAATCCGCAGCTAAGACCTATCGTGTCCACTATTGGATCGGCCATGGAGCCGCTTTCCAAATACATTGATTGCTTTTTGAAACCATTGGTCAGTAAACTTGAGTCCTATGTGAAAGACACAGGTTTGAGTGAAAACTATTTTGAATTTAACAGCAATTATTTCCACCAGATACAGGGCGTAAGCATGGGGGAGTCTTGTGCCCCGAGCATAGCCTGCCTCTATATGGGACATTTCGAACAGATTAACATATACAATGAAATGGCTCCCTTTTATGAAAATGTTCGCGCTTGGTCTCGATTCCTTGAGGACATCTTTTTCATATGGGATGGGGACCAAACATCCCTGAATGAATTCATTCTCTGGATTAACGCGGTCGATGCTAATTTGAAATTCACTGCCCACTCCAGCAACTCTAAGGTGGAATTTTTGGATGTATGGATTGAACATAACCAAAAAGAACTTTTTGTTTCTCTGTACACCAAACCGACAGCCAGAAACACTGCTGCAATATGGCAGTTACCACCCGAGATGTCAAAGGGACAGTATCCCCTTTAGTCAGTTTCCCGCTTGCGGAGAAACTGCTCTGATATCAAAGACTTTCTGATACAGGCAGAAATCCTCAAAGAGAAACTGCTAACACGGGGTTACCCGTACGAGAACTCGTTCCCCAACCGGATACCTCCCGTCCTGCCTAAACGCTGCAGATCATCCTCTGTGTGCCGGAACGTTTTGATAAATCCCAGGTAAGAACGCGCTTGTTGTCACGAGCATTCATGTCGACTTTATTCCCTTTACTGTTTATCTGAATTGCGGGCTAGAAAATTGAAAGGTTTCCCTTTCCCCCCCGAGGGTCTGTAGCTAAATAACCTTTGTTTTTTTCCTTGCCCCCTCCATCGGGGATATCATTGGAGTGCGGCTGCTCTCCTTAGCTTTCCGTTCTTCCATTTTTCCGCTAAGACATGCGCAATTATTTATCTCAGCCCTGTGTCTTCGCTACAATACATGACCCAAGGGGACTCCCCACATTGTTATTTGCTTGCGGTTTTAAGTTCGCCCTGTAATGATGGTTCACTGAATATCGTAGGCCTGTGGTGACATTCTTCTGCCTATTCTGTTTGGATTTAGAATTGCTGATTCCCTTATCCTTGACCTCGAGCATCGCTGCCCCGACACGTAACTTGCTTCGTGGGGTATATTCTGCCAGTAATTTTTGCCTGTTGAATATTGCCAAGCACTGATCGTACCGCCCTGCTGGGAATATCGGGTAGGTTTTAGACTCCTGTTCTTGGGTGAGAGTATCCTTAAGAAGTATGTACCTTGAACTTTTTTTGATTCTCCCATAACTCCTCGTTTCATTCTAAAGAATCATTGATATTAGCTTTTGCTGCCTCAAGTGATTCCCCCAAGAATTTCATTCTATATCCAGGTTTTGGAAATCTCCTCTGGCCTCTAGACTAGGGGTGGGCGGAATTTGCGAAATTAACTTTCGCAAATTATCGCGAAAATGTTTAAAATTATCGCAAACAAGCGGAAATATCGCGAAGATGCGGAAGTTTTTTTCCGGCATGTTCGCGATATTTTCTGCATGGTTGCGGGTCGCCAACTTACCCATGTGGTTGCTTGCGGGCGCAGCCATCTTGTTTTGAGTTGTCTCGCGGTGCATGATCGCGAGAAGAAAGACGTGATCGCGCGACGCATGACGTTACTGCGGGCGCGAACTGTCGCGAGACAGCGCAAATGGCTAAAAACAATACAACATCTCATGGAGAACGCGACCGGATCAAGAAAACTTGTCGGCGAACGCAGGGATTCAGGTAAGGTGATCGCGCGCGCGAGAGAATGTATTATTTTACAGCGCGAGCAAGAAACAAATTATCGCCAAGCTGCAGAAACCGGAATTTTTGACATTTTCGCGCTCTCCGCGGAACGCGAAAATGTCAAATTATCGCAATTTCCGCGAACGGAACGAAATTTTCGCCCAGGCCTACTCTAGACCTGATTTTTTAATCCCCTCACGCATAAATCTATCTATTCTGGGTATGTGTCCGACTACATACAACTATCCTCCCCCATCGGGCTAGCTGTATAAAATATGGATATCTGAACAGACTTTTCCCGATTGATTTTTTGCAGATCCTGTATTCGTCTGGATGCCTTTCTGAACTAACGTACAAAAACCCAGTGAATATATATATCTGTATCAACTTGGCAGACTTAAAGTATGTTTCTAAGCTATTAACTCTTACTATACACTTTTGGTGATTTCACTACTGGTCCTCTTTTCTTTAGAGCACGGGCGATATATTTTGGATTCTGTAAATCACTGAACCACTATATATAGAAAGAAAAAAACTTCTTATTTCTCTATAAACACGGATGTTGCTATTCTTTTTGATGAGTATCTTTTCTGAGTTCCTCTTGTTTGCACACGTATCTGGCATTAAATTTGCCCTTTATATTTTCAATCAGTATTTCATTGTTCACTACTGGAGCTGATCTATTGAATGCCTAAAACCTATATGATACAATGTGTATAATTGTATTAATATTTATATTTATGTTATATATGTTTCTTGATTAATTCTAGGTGCATTTTGTGTCCCCCCCCCCCCCCATTACCTACTGGCCTTCGCCCTGATGAAGGTGTGGCCCTGTTGTAGGCCTGACACCGAAATGCGTGTAGGCGTTTGAACTCTTTGCGTGCCTCCCCCCTTGTTACTCCTATATGCCATCAGGATGACGCACGAACAAACCTTCAGTTTAACATCATCTGGCAGCCTTACCATCATGACCGATGTGTGATATTGTGGTTTTTGTGGAATGAATGCATTTTAGTATGAACGTAGTGATGTGTGGGACATTTAAGAATATTGTCTAGGTCTTTCCTTTTGTAATTATGTATTGCCTATGTTTGCAAAACCTTTTGTAATCCTATGTTAATAAAAAGAAATAGGTCTTTTGCTAACCATGGTTGTGGTTATATAGCTTGAAAATCAAAATGGCTCAGCTCCAGTTAGGGATATAGACCAAGGGACCTATGTATTAGGCCATTTGCTCTATAATTTAGGCAGGTGCTTTCTTCCTAGTGTGCATTTGGCCTCATTTGCATAATGTCTGTGTGTTCATCATAATTCTGTGTTTGACATAGTAGGGTCCATTGAGTCACTGTGCTGTCAATCACATTCACACTATTTTGTGCATTTGTGAGAACACAGAAATGGAGGCAGCCGACTGACAGCAGCAATTAAGGAAGCCATAGAAGGTAAGGAGTTTAAAATGGCTTTACTCACATATGTGTCTTTTGTGTGAGAGCCTCCTTATGTTTGTGTGTATGCGGGAAAAGTGCGAGAAAGAGGGAGAGGATCAGGACACTCTGAGGAAGTATTTTAAAGGAAATGTGTGCAATGCTTTGTGTGTGCATGTTTGCTTGTTTTTTCTCTGTGTGCACACGTGAGAATATATAGTATTGTGCCAAATAACAGCAAATAATAGTATGGCATTAAGAAGCTGCAAATTTTACAAAACAAGGAAATGTTATCACATCATCACGTTTGGGTTTCATTTTGTATAAAGAGTTAACCTGTTTTGTTTACATAAACACATTTTTCATGTGTTTGGTTTGTGCTGCAACTGGTATAGATATCACTAAGTATCATCACGTCTTGCCCATCCCCACCCACTCGCCACACATCTGGCTCATTTTATGGAGTACCTGCTCTTACTTTTTCCCATTTAAAGCACTGGCAATTAAGCAGTGTCCAAAGAGCTGGTGTGATAAGTCTGTGTGTGGGTTGGTGTTTTTGGCTGCTTAAGGGCCTGTTTTATGGTCATCTGGTTTTAGTGTTGATTTTCCTGATATTAACACATACATTGCCTACAGCAACCACACATTCTCACATATCTTGCAAAACACTTATGCAGCGTGTCTATACCGTTCAAAACTGCCCATTTTGCAATTCTAGGCCTCTTATTTAGCTATCACATGCACAAATTGGGACTACTTGTTTTTTGGCGCCTGGACCTATTTTGTATCCTAGTCTGGCCCTGCCTGATGGGTGAGAGGGTCAAGAGTTGAAAGTATTCAAGTATAAGCGAACGGTTGGATAGGCAGATCAGAATGCACGGTTTGGACTCGCTGAAGGTGTTGCACTTGGCAGGAGGCTGTTTGATAGTACTGAGCTGTAATAAGAAACGGTTTACAGGATGAAGCTGAGGTCATGCGCCCACTGGCAAAGCAGCCTTGGTCGAGTGCCCACTTTAGCAACATGTAGCCTCTCTCCTCCTGTGATAAATCAAAAAAGTTTTGAATCAGTTGTATTTTTGGGGAGAGGAGTTGGCCTAACGGCTAGGGCGGTCGACCTTGAATCTGGGGAACTGGGTTAGAGTCTCGGCAATGACGCTGAACATCCTGTGATTAAGGACAAGTCACTTAATCTCCCCATGCCTAACAAAAATGAATGTGTTCTCATGTAATGCAACTGGTGCTATGTAAAGGCTCTGATACCCGATTCGGGTCAAGTTCGCGCTATATAAAACTCCGTAAAAGAAAAAAAAGATATATATATATAGCGGCATAAATTCTGTTTAAAACAGTAAACATGAAATTTTCCCTTGGTAAGTACCAAACTGTGAGTCCACTCGCGTTCAATCTAGCAACACTAGTATCACTACAGTGCGGAAAAACACCAAGTCAGAAAAGGGGAGTTCAAAAATTATTTCGTTGTTTTATTAATAATCATCTGTTAAACACACACACATTCTAAAAAAGTAGTAAGTTTAAAAAAAATTAAATAATGCAACACAACTCGAGCTAAAAGATCAATTCCTATGTCTAATAGATAATGCGATAAAAACGATTCTATTGATCATTGATACGGCGCAAATTAAATTCATACAGTCAATAAAAACAAATATAAGGTTGCATAAATCACGAAATCCAGCGAAACGCGTCAACGAGATCAGAAAAAGTGTGGATCTGTTTACATATCTGATATGATTGCCAATCTGCAAATCAAATATCATGTTTAATGTTAACACAGCGCAGTAATGTGTTATATTTGCTTTTATTGGCTTTGAATTTAATTTGCGCCACATCATAGAGAGATAGAATAGTTTTTATTGCATTATCTATTAGACATAGCAATTGGTCTTTTAGGTTGAGTAGTGTTTTTGGTTTTTTTTTTTAAGAAAAGCCTTACTATCGTCTTAGAATGTGTGTGTTTTTAACAGATGATTTGATTTTTTTTTTTTTTTTAATGAAAGAACTTTTGAACTCACCTTTTCTGACCTGGTGTTTTTCCATGCTGTGGTGGTACATAAATTTGCATTTACATAACACATGTGTGAGTGCTGTTGCCAGACTGAACGCAAGTGGATTCACAGTTTAGTATTTCCCAGGGGGAAATGTTATTTTTACTGTTTTAAACGATACCTTGTCTCCTTGTTGTGTGGGGGAGGGGGCGCTCCATGTCTGTTGCAGAAATGGTATGCTTCAGAATGCGTATGTGAACAGCACTATGCGAACAAAACTGCATTTTGTGGCTTAACATGTTTTACAGGTTTGAAACTGTGTTGTTAAAGTAAAATGCTATTCGGTTTTCTAGGAATGCTTCTGACACATTCGGACAAACCTGAAATACGCCATGTGTATTTGTAAATCGCATTATCACTCGCAACAATATCCTGCGATTAACTATTGAAAGTGCTGCCTGTCATGGTTACAGTATCCAGGATAGATACTGCTACTTGCACTCTCTGATTTTCAGATACAGAGAGTACACTCTGGGGGATATTCACAAGGATCTATCGCCGAGTTAACGGCACTTTATCGCAGCCAAATTTGCGATAAGCTTATCGCCCTAATCACAAGCTGGTGTTAACAGCCCACAGCACCAGTTCACTCGCGATAGCAGCCGCAAAAAACATTGCGACAGATGACCCCCGCAACTATCGCTAATGAGATGCAGAGTAAGCGTTCCCGTGCAAAAAGCTGTGTCAACACCCCTCCACAACTTTCACAACGACAAGCCAGAACTGCGATAAGAACACAAAACAGGCGATAAGGCGCATTAGCAGCAGGAAAGTAACACCTGCTCTGACCTGGTGCAAAGTCGGACCACAGCCTGCACCACAAAAGGGAGCCCAGCCACAGCCACATCGGAAAGGCAACAGATGCCACGGAGCCACTGGACATGCGGCCCGTATACCCAAAAGTGCCACAACACCCACCGCCACCAGCCCAGGACCCCAACACCCACTCAGAACCCCCCTCCCCCCCTCCCCCCCACCCCCCCCGGACCACCACAGAGGCTGCGCAGACAAAGACAGCGGACCCCCAGGAAATGCACCAGCCTCACAGACCCAACACCTGACAACGTCATTCCCCACTACAGGCATCAAAAGGACAACTATCCTACGCATCCTGACCAACAACGCCCAACAGGCCGACGGCAACAACACAGCGGACAGCCAACAACCCACCCCACACAAAGCTGCTGGCTGTGCTGCACATGTTGTCCCCTGGTACCCCCAACCAACACCCGCCAGAGGCGGAGGAGTCTCACAGCCAGCCACATCCAAGTCCCTCACACCTGTCCTGGACATCACCAACAGCCTGGTACCCCAGTCCCTATATGTCCAACACAATGCGCAGGTTCCGCTGGAGACCAAGAAAGGACCATACGCCATAGCTGGATGCAGGCACGTGTTGGGGGCAATCCACAGCACACATGTCATACCTGTGCCCCCTGGTGACACAGCACACAATCACCGCAACAGACAGCACACGTCTCACATCAATGTGCAGGCAGTATCCGAACACCGTGGAACCTCCACCAATGTCGACTCCAAATATCCAGCCACTGCGCATGGCCCCTTCATCCTCCGACAGTCCAGCAGTAACCAGCGTTCCCAGGATGGCACCAAGGGAAATGCACAGCCCCTTGGCAAGTTCCAAATGAACACCCCACTCACCTCAACTCCACAACCATGCAGCTCACAACCCTGGCAATGCACACATCACAAAATCACAACCAACATGCAAAACAACATGCCCACCCACCAGACACGACTGAACAACTCACAATGGCAACCTGGGCAAGCAGTGAACATGAGCCATCAATGGCATAGCACCTCAACCACACACAAGCCCAATGTGGGGGAGAGGTGGCAACCAGGCATGTGTGAAGGATGCAGGAGAACCATGATTGGGAAAGTACACAATGCCAAGAGTGGCAGAGATGTGCTGGACAGACCGCAGTATGCCGAACACACCCATATCCATGGCGACACACACCTCTGGTGTATGGAATTTAGTGGACAGTGGATGCAACCATGTCACCCCAGCCAGTGGGGGAGTTCGTGGAAAAGTTGCCTGTTACGTCCCCCCGTAAGCGGAGTGGGAAGTCCCGGCGTATGCCAGGCCAGCGTAGGGGTGTGAATGAAAAGCACGTAGCCTAGGGCGTGGTCCTCTTCCGGAAAACCCAACGTCTCTGCCAGGGCAGCGCCTCTCACCACGCCACGAGGCCGACGCCGTCCTCCTGAGCAGAGTTGCCTGCGATCCTGTGCGCCTGCAGTAACCCGGTCCCTGGACCCCGAACCCGTCGGACCCAGACCTTGACAGCCTCTCAGACCATCACGGCCTCCACGACACAGGCCCGCTTTACTCCTTTCTCGTTGACGTACTCTACTGCCGACTCCGGACTACACCACAGTCAAGTAGGTCACACATTTGGAACTGAGTCTTGATTACACCATGGCACTGAACATTATTTAAGGCAGAGTCCATGTCACTATGCTCCCTTCGATGTGGTGCCACCAACTCTGTGCATACCATTACAACCACACGTGTCTGTGGGCCTATGCGGACTACTGCCCTCGGCCAATGCTGCACAAGAGTAGGTCACAGAATTGGAACTGAACATCGATTATTCAAAGGCAGAATACATATCATCGCACGCAAGGCGAGGCGTAAGAAGATGACGCGTTGCAGTCAGGAGGGAATTGGATCATCGTTACGGAGGTGATCGAACACTACCGACAACTGCTCTGGTGTCACTAACTATGTGCATCGCGAGCCAATGACAGGTGTGTGTGGGCCACTGCTGACGGCTGCCTCCGGCCTACACTGCGGTCCAGTAGGTCACAGAGTTTTGATTTAGCGATGGCGGAGTTTATATCAGTGTACCGGCATCATCGCAGACTGCATCCCCTTTCAGCACCGGTGCCACTAAGTCTGTTCCCCGACATTCATGGACACTCTCTGGTCGTACATTTGTGGCGTCTGAGTCTATGGACTAGGGGCTAGTTTCCATCCTTATGTAGCCGATACCGATTTAGTGGTGAAAACGAGACGGTCGCTTTCCACTCCACCATTTGCTGCTTCTGGATAACATCAGACCTTCCGCATCATGCCCTGGAGTACATCTTCCTCTGTCCCCCTCAAGACTCCGCCACATTCACCTTCGACATCGATGAGGACCCGCTAACTGCGCGTGGACCTACCTCAGTGCACCGGAAGTCACCGTCCCATGGCAGGGTGCCTGTGCCGACCGCTGTGCATCACGGACCACTAACTCTGTGCTGGTCAGGTCCGGGACCGCTTCTTCTAAGATATTGGATGACCTCTGAGGCGATGGCCTTAGAGTCATCGACGCCAGGTGTCTGTGGCCCTGCGCTGTCCGCTGCCTCCAGCCTCAACTGCGGTCCACCAGGGCTCACAAACCAAATCGGGTCCTGACCGGCCCGGACGTCGCATTACCGCAGGAGGCACAAGCCACAACCGCCAGGGCACCTCCAACCGCCATCTGCCAGAGTCAAAACGATGGTCCTGCCAGACTTACGGAGTTGCTCACAACTGTCGTGGATGCCATCATCAGACTGATACCCTGCTAGGCACGCCAGGTGCCACTGACTCAGTGCACCGCAAGCCATCGTCCGTTACTGATTAAGTTCTGTGCTGTGGAGAGGTTGCGCAGCAATGTCACCTCAAGCAGTGTGGGATGCCTGGGACGTTGATGAGGAAGATGATGCAGGTGTAACACACCCCACTGCATCTGGAATATCTCTAAGGGACACAATCCGAGACTTTTTCTTCACATGGGCACGCTCAGCTGTAGTGCCCAGACCTCAGGGCGCTGCAACTCACGGACACTTCCGTTTGCTCATTGTGTGCCCTCTGGACTTGCTCAGGCTACCTCCATGATGCTCCGCAGTTGTCCCTGCGATGCTGGTGTTGTCTGTTCACGTATTCATTGTGTTAACTGTTGTATTTGTTGCCAGCACCAACATCTCCTTGAGGGCTGGCTTGCACCCACTCCACACACATCCAGCATAGGCGTCACTGTACATGTGGCCCTGCCAATAAAGGGGCTAGGCGCATGTGCCCGTAGCCAGTTCAACATAATATTAGGCCTGGGCGGCAAATTCCGTTCCGTTCGCGGAATTTGCGGAATTTGGGTAATTTCGCGTTCCGCGGAGAACGCGAAATTGCCCAAAAATCTGCGTTCTGTGACTTCGCGAAATTTTTTGCTTGTTCGCGTTCTCAATATGCGTGTTCGCGAGATATTTCACCCCGAGCACGCAAACAGCGATCGCGAACAGGAAAAAGTATCGCGAACAAGCACTTCCGCGTGTTCGCGGAATTTCTGCGTGTTCGCGGAGATTTTTTACCATTTCGCGGAGATTTGCGTAACGCGATTACGCAAATTCCGCCCACCCCTACATAATATCTGCGTGTGTCCCTGTGGTCTTGTTGTATGCATGAGGGCCCTGGGCCCTATGACATTACATTGTGCTGTGTACAGCAGATGCAGGCATGTCACCGCAGGCATTGGGTTTGAGCTTGAACATGTAGCTTTGTTGTCACCAACGTGGGTGTGTGACTGATATGTGCGGGCCCCTGGGCGTGGGTGTGTACTGTGAATGTGCATCTGCATGTTTCTCTATGGCAGTGTGGGTCTCCTTTGTGGGGTGTAGGTGGTCCCTGAAGGCTAATAGACACCAACGTATGTGATCTAGTTCGCCTTCCATGGGTTCAGAGCCCACCCACACCTGTTGGGCCACCTCCTTTTGGCGTGCTGACTCATGGCATTGGGGTGCCATGTGTGGGTGGGTGAAGTGTCATGAGCCTGCTGTGCTTACGGGTGCTTCCTGCTGTGTGGTCTGTTGCAGGCTCTGTGTTCTCCTCCAAGTAGCTTTGCTGCCCGGGTCCTGGTGGTGGGTTGCGTGGGATATCCATGGGCTGTTGTAGGGCGTCAGTATCAAAGGTGTGGTGGTCCTCTCCGGCATCACAGATGTGTTGTCTTCTGTGCTCTGCTGGAGGTGTTGTGTGCCCCACGGCAATGTGAAGGGGAGATGCATGTTGACATTGTGTTGACATGTATGTTGGCGCATTGTACTGGTTTACATGCAGACTGTATGACAATGTACATTGTGACTGTTTGGGAGGTGCTGAATACTGCTGCAGGACAGTGTACATTTGGACTACATGACGGATGTGAGGTCGTACGCGTACATTTCCATTTCACAGTTTCCAGCTCTGTCAGATGTAGTAGGCATGTTTCTGTGCATGTGCGGAGCCAGTTGTGTCCTCTGTTCTGCGGTGTCGGCTTTGTGCATTGTACCACATTGTCCTCAATGTGGGTGTGCTGTTCTTGCTATGTGTGTGTGCTGCAGTGTGCCAAGGGGATCAGGGACATGATCCTGGGGGATTGTGGGTGTGCAGTGTGCTACACTTCGTTGTGCATGTGTGCCATTGTGCCCATCTCCCCCCCCTCGTGCCCCCAGTCACTGGTCATCACTCACCCTGTTGATGTTGTGTCAGGTCCTCGTGAGCTGTGTCCGTACTCCCTACTCCTTGCACCGTCTCCACACTGATGACTGTGGCCTCAGTTTCCTCCAGCTCCTCCTGTGGCGCAGGACTGCCAACTCCTGTCGCCGTTGCAGCTTTCCTGTTGGCAGCGGGTTTGTGCCTGGTTTAGGTTGTCACATCATGCCAGTGCCTCTTGGCCTCCTCGGCACTCCGACAGCATTCCAGGTGGTCTACTTGTGGGTCAGTTGCTGGTAGTGTTCTGTCACCTCTGTGACGCTGATCTGGTTTTTCTGTGGACTGCACCCAGTCTTCCTCTCCCTCTTTTCCTCGGCCATCTCCGTCCCCATTGTTCCTTGCTGGTGGTCTGTGGGAGTTGTGGGGTTTGCGTTGGCCTCTGCGCTGGGTCAGGGTGCACCCATGTTGCTTCGTGCTTTGGCTTGTTTCTGGTGTGTTGTTTCTGTGGTTTTTATGGTGCATTTTCCCACCAGACACGTGGGATTTGTAAGCCTGTGTTTTTTTTCCGCTACTTTTTGTACTGCGATTGACCTCATCGCATGATTTTTTGCGTTCGAGTTTCATATTTTTGCGACGTGGCCTTGATTTTTGCACGGCCATTTGACGCGTTATCTGGTGACTATCGCATGCTACCACCGCGTTGTGAATACTTGGTTGGCATGGCGTGATTTTCCCGCGATAGACTGCGATGTTGAGAGTTGCGTTAAGCTACTCTTGCGGTAGTTATCACACGTTCTTGTGAATATACCCCTCTGTATTCCCACAAACAAATGTGCGCATTTTGCCTTGCACTGGACAAGAATCACTGCAGATGAATGAAAGTTTTTCTCAGCAGACAGCGACCTTTCCAATCGCAACAGAGGAGGCAAAGCCTGAGGAGAGCTCCCAGCTCTGGAAAGGATGGATTCATACAATCATCTGCAGCTAAACCAGTCCTGGAAAATGTTTTAATACATGTAATAATTATGGTGGACTGGTGTCCAGTCCCAGATTTACTGGGGCAGTGCAGGTGTTTCACCTTTTGTCCCTGCAGATTTCAGCATATTTAGCATTGCGGGCGGATTGAAAACCGAGGGAGGCAACTTGTTTCAACTGGTGCAGGATTAGTTAGTAGGTTTTAGCAGAAAGAAATGTAACTAACACTGATAATGTTTTTTGTAAAAGTTGCATTTAATTGTCCTTAGTGTTTTGTTTTCTGTGTTTTCTCTCTTTCTGAGAACTGCGACTTAAGCGGTCTGTGCCCACAGTGGATGCAAGGTTTAGTCCAACTTCTGTTTTGTGGACTGTCCCAATGTTTTATGTTTAAAATCTGGTCATACCACCGATAATCCAATAATTGAGGGTCTGCCTCAGCACTCATGGTCATCATTTTACCTATCTATAGCAATTATATTCATGCTCCCTATTGGGGGACAGATTGTTACTCATTTTTTGGGTGGCTTCAAAGCCATCTCTGCACGGTGTCAAAACAGCACACAAATGTAACAGGAGTACAGCATATTTAAAAGTAAAAGGAAGGGCGTCATATCTTTCAACAGTGCTTACAGCTACACCTATAATAATAACATTCGCATTCTTTCCACGGCATGCAATCAGAAGGAAAGAGAAAAGGTAAACACAGGATACTGTTATTCACTTCCATTTATATCTTTCATCATGCGTGTCTGCTCAGTCTCAAACCAAGAACCTGCTAGATGCCGGTCCCCACACGGAAGGTCTCAGACATGTTCCAGCGTTATCCCTAGGGTTAGTAAGTCGTAACCCCTTACAAAGTCAATCAATTAATTAATTTAAAAGAGACAAAGTTCCTGTGTATTGTTCACTTTCAGTTAACTATGATGACACCATTTACGGAGGGGAAATTTTCATACATATATTTATATCTCCGTCAGGGCCCGCTTTAGAGCAGTGCCACCTGGTGTGACCGCACTGGGCGCTGACCTGTGGAGGGAGCACCGACCTCGAGGGGGACACTGTGTTTAGCACTAACTTATGATTGGGGAGATGAGGGGCGCTTTTGCCCAGTGGATGTGAGAGAACCCAAGGAGGAGGTCATGGGGTATGAGGGCGCCAAAAATGATTGTTGCACAGGGCGCCATCAGTGCTATAGCAGGCCCTGATCTCCGTTTCTGGGTTCAGCATGTTTCCTCCGGGCGTCCTGATTGCCTATGGTGCTCCAAAGCAGCGCTCCGCCGCATGCTGCGATTCACATCCACAGTTTGTTCTCTTGTAAAATTATAAGAAAATCACGGGACCAAGATGCTGGGTAAATTTCAATTCATATTTTCCCCAAGCAGAAGAGATATCAACCTATTTCAGTGCAATGTACCTTGATCATGACACCGATCGTACTCTTTTTTTAACTATTTAAACTAATCATGTCATTCGTGAACATTAACATCAAAGTAGGGCTACCTCTAGTCACATTTTTGGCATCGCCAACTTTGAATGGATATTATTTAAATCTTCACGTGAACCACATTGTGAATTCAAAGGCCATTCATATGTGATTAGTACATTTTGGATTTCAAATTCAAATTCCACAAATAAAAAAGGAACAATAATGTAAATACCTGTAAAAAGTATCATTCAAGTATTAGTGGACGCATCGCGCACCAGCTTGTGTGGCTAAACGAGGGGGCAGAAGCGAGGACTCCAAGCCCCAGAGAGCAGCGGCGCCTGCAGCTGACCGCCAGCCCCACCTCCTCACCACCGGGGGCTACTTCAACTTCTTGCGCCTCCCGCTTCGCAGGAGACGCATCGCACACCAGCTTGTGTGGCTAAACGAGGGGGCAGAAGCGAGGACTCCAAGCCCCAGAGAGCAGCGGGGCCTGCAGCTGACCGCCAGCCCCTCCTCTTCACCACCGGGGGCTACTTCAACTTCTCGCGCCTCCCGCTTCGCGGGAGACACATCGCGCTCCAGCTTGTGTGGCTAAACGAGGGGGCAGAAGCGAGGACTCCAAGCCCCAGAGAGCTGCGGGGCCTGCAGCTGACCGCCAGCCCCTCCTCCTCATTACTGAGGGTACTTAGCTCCCGGCATCCTCCCTCGACGCGGGACGCGCGCGGGCGGACGCCGGGCTAAGCACGGGCAAAGGGCGGGCCGTCTGTGGCCATCAGAGGACGAAGGAGGCCGGGCTGAGACATCCCCCTAAGCACCTCAGTAAGGTGAGTGATATTGAGTACTATGGGGAGACGTACAGCTACATCTGGTTCAAAGTCCTCAACTACTACTACTATTGAAAGTATGCTAGAAAAAGCTGTTAGTATGGTCTCATCGGAGATCGAACTGACTGAGAGGAGACATTCTATGGGTCACCCGGCACCTCTATTGCATCCGTCTGGAGGATTTGAGCGGGGTAATTCAATTGCCCCTCTCCCATTATCACCCAATGTGTTAATCATAACACCCAGTAATCGAGAAATGCTGTCTGTGGGCTTTGAGACTGATAAGGACGATGTGGAAATCTCCGATTGCCAATCACGGCCTCAAGTTAATGCTAGTATTGGAAATTTGGCTCCGGTCACCAAAGCAGTGGGGGAAGAGAGGTATGTCAAAACTTACTAGCAGCAAGAGGAAACAGCCTCCCCGCTCAAAAACTCAACCTACACCCTTGAGTCTATGGAGACGAGGATCTACTGCCGTGTCTGTGAGCCCCATTGAGCAAACAAATGTTAGTACCGTAGACTTAATCACATTAGAAGCAGCAGTCAACTCCATCCATACTCAAACTGAGCATACAATTGCCCACGGCACTCGTGAAAGGTCGGGAGATACCCTAATTGACACCATAATGGATTCTGTTTATGACCGTTTAAAAAATTTGGTAGATAAACAATTTAATGCTCTTTTTAAACGTCTGGACAGATTAGAAAATCTGGTTAAGAAACCGGATATTCATAAAAAAGCTGTCACTATTGTTGATAAAATCAGGGGGGAACAGCACCCAAAATCATTGGAGACAATTGATCAGGCTATATCAAAGGAGAGTGGTGATTGTACGCTTCCCATTGTTAATACTGCATGTGATAAGCGTGGCAACTCTAAGAGCAGTTCTTTCCCCAAACTTACCCCCAGTTCGATGCCCTTGTCAAATGCAGCTACTGGTTCCATTGCCCGGTGCTGCAATAGTTTGTCCCGAAATTTAGCATCAGCCACTCCCGTGCCGTCGGCCCCGGTACCTAATAGTATAGCAACTGCTCCACACGTTACCTCTATTTTTGAAAAGCGGGCTGAGAACCCATCTGAAGATGTCCTTCACTTACCACCTGAAGCCTGCCCTTATGTCGTAATTTTAGCTGGTGCCCCTCCCTTGAAGAAAGACCAATCAGAGTTTTGGGAACAACTCAAGAATAAAAGTATTGATTGGTTATCGAAGTATAAGGGCCTAGGGATGGTGAACGCCAATGACATTTTAATGGTGCGACGTGTAGGATGGGTAGGACCCTCAGACAAGAACATTACTGGTGACTGCATAGTTGTGAATTTTAGACGTCCCTCCCTGGTGAAATGGCTATTAAGAGCACAAATCCACCACAACTTTGCCCCAACCCTTATACATTCACTACCCCTGGGTTTTTTCTACAAACCTCCGGGCACACGTAATTTTACTATCCCGACATACACCACACAGAATCGATTTACCGTCATTTCTAGTCTGGATAGCCAGGACTGACTACCGAGTCAACCATCGACTACTGTATTAGACTTAGTAGTACCCTCAACAGTCTGTCCGGTTGCTATTGAACTCAGACCCCTTGATCCTAACCTAAATGTGCTAAGCTGGAACATCGCAGGACTAAAATCTAAACTGAATTCCACAGAGTGGGTTGACCTAGTCAGTAAATATGATATTTTGATGTTCCAGGAGACATGGTGCACAAACGATATGTTCCTTGAAGGATTTGTATGTTATAATAGCACTGTACCCAGCCCCAAAATAGGTCGCCCATCTGGGGGGTTATCAACATGGATAAATATTTCAGCTGGGGGCAGTATAAAACCTCTGGTGACAAATAATGAGAACTTTCAAGCCACGGTTTATTCACAGGGGGCCACAATATGTTTTATTAATTTTTACAATAACGATTTTACATCACTAACAAATAAGAATTTTATTAACTTGTTTGAATTCATTGATAAATCAGAAGACGAGCAGAGGTATGGCAAATTGGACAGAATCTGTCTAGGCGGTGACTTCAATGCACGATTGCATAGTGGTATTGATAATACAGCCATTGCCCCGGTTAGGGTCAACCAATGTAAAAGAGGGGAGGAACTTTGCAATTATATATCTTCCCGTAACCTAATTAATGTAATGGAAAAAGTAGGCGTCGACTCAATTAAGGGTCCATTGCCTACCTATAGAGGACGTGGCTGCTCATCCATTATAGACTATGTTTTTATATCATCTTCACTGGTAAACTTTTTAGCAAAGGCTGAGGTTTTATGTACTAGCCAAGGTGACCATAACCCAATTTTAACAACAATCAGACTTTTTTCTAAAATTACTACCCAAAGGGAAATAGGGGCCAAACATTTGGAGGCATCAACTGATAAACTTAGAGTGATTTGGAAGGGCATAGACAACAAAGCACTATTTGCACGCATGATAAAATCACATCCCTTATTGGTAGAGACGTGCCTATCAAGCAGCACCTCGGGTGCAGAGATTATTGAGGCCTTTAGTGGTTTATGTGCTGGTATTAAACATATAATCTCAAGACCTGTCACCAACTTAAGCCAGAATCCTAGATGGTTTGATGGCATATGCTCGCGGGCTAACAGAGACCTGCGTGAAGCATTAGCGGCCACACCTAGGGGCATAATCTGAGTTAGATCATTGAGAGCTTGCTATAAGAAAGCAACTAAATTACGCTCAGATGAGATATTGAGAGAACGCTTGGATAACCTTGCTAGTGCCCCGCACTTAAGGATGCATCTGGATTCTGGAAAGAAGTTAAAGCCATGAGGTCTATGGGCTCAAATATTACTCCCATGAGCTGTAATATATCTATAGAATTATGGGAGGAGCACTTTGCCAGAATCTATAGAGCCCCCATAAAGATCTCTAATGGCCATACCTGCCCCCTAGTTTTAAAGGTTGTTATAACTGTAGTTGAAGTCGAGGATGCCATAAAATAAAGCATAGGGAATAAAGCCCCAGGCCCGGATGGGCTACCAATCGACCTTATAAAACACAAACCAGATTTTTGGGCCCCCCTTTTATGCAATGTTTTTAATAACCTGACCAATACGGCTATCCCGAGTAGCTGGTCGACTAGTATTATTGTGCCCATTTTCAAAAAAGGTGACCGATCCAATCCCAGCTGTTACCGCCCAATTTCTCTAATAGACAATACCTTGAAGATCTTGGGCAGGGTTGTCTTCAACAAGATTAGGAATTGGGCTGAAGACAACCAAATTTTAAATCGTTGCCAGCTGGGCTTTAGAAGCAATGTTGGAACTGTCGAACAGTGTTTGAACTTAAATTTGATTTTGGGAAAATAAACGATTGCTCAAAAAGTTCCACTCTACTTGGGTTTTATGGACTTAACCTCAGCCTTTGATTTTGTTAATAGATCACGTCTATGGGAGATCCTTTTAAATTATGGGTTGGATGAGGCTGTGGTCCATTTCTTGGCGCATTTGCACAGGGACTTGAAGGCACGGGTGAGGATAAGTAATGATACAGAGGTTTCTGGGGATATTGCCATTGGCAGAGGGGTTAGACAAGGCTGTGTCCTAGTGTGAGAAGTTGGCCTGGCATATGCTGGTCACTAGTTATAGTGGCCACCTTGCACCAGTCCAATTCGACTCTTATGGTAGATAGGTTTAAGACAACCTTTTAAAGAAAGCTATCCTAGTGGTAGCTGTGGAGAGCAGCCTTCAGGCTAAGTCTCCGAGGAATGTAAAGCAGCTTGTTTTACCTTATAATCTCTTGAATTACCAAATGAAAAGGACACCACACAGGTATATATATCAAATATATATGTACTTATTCTTAGATACACTCTACTAATCTCTTTATGAGATTAGAGCCCAGATACACATTCAAATGTCAACACTTCTCAATAAATTAAGCACAAATATGGCTGTAGCCCTAGGGGCGTACCAGACCATATACTAGGAAAATGGTTTAACAAACTCGACTTGCAAAATGAAAAGGCCTAGGGCCTTGGGAATCGCTGGGGCTTCACTTCTGCAGTGTTAGCAGGTAAGTAATCAGCCCACGGGAGACGCGTGCAGTGTCTAAACACAGCCGCGGGTTTCCTATTGGTTTCAATGGCACAAGTCGCGGTTTGTAATTTAAAGTTTTAGGGCACTTCGGAGAAGTCAACAAGTAAGCCACTTACTGGGTAAGTATTTCGAGGGCCAACACACACTTGGGCACCGGAGTGCACAAGTTACCTCACCTAGGTAAGCTGGGTGCATAGGTGTCTTTTGGTGTCGGGTCGCGATGCTGTTTTCAATGGAGATCACTGAAGACTTGCTTGTGACGACTGGAGAGGTGTCCGCTGGAATCCGAAGATGGATTGAAGTTGAAGAGGACCTGAAAATTGAGAGAACAGAGTTCAAAGTCACTTGCCAGTGACCGGTGGCCAGCAGGATGGATGACCACTGATGTCGCGTCGCTTCAGGTCATCGATGGTGATTTGTCTCTTCGCTCACGAGGTCCAGGAGAGATCGACGATGACCAGCAGCTGGATTCGGAGGGTCCCACAACGTCTGCAGCTGATGACGGTGTCGGCAACCGGATTGGAGCCAACAAACCTTGGCAACTGCAAGTCTTGTGTGGAGTGAAGATTGACGGTGATGCAGACCAGCAAGGTCTGATGGACTTACCCAGCGAGGGTAAGTGAGGGCAGGCCCGGAGCAACTAGGAGAACCCTTGAAGTTGATGAGAAAGTCTTCGGGTGAGTCACTAGCCAACGGGTAAGCAACCGCGAAGACGCCTCTGCAGGAAAATTTCCACAGGAGCCCACGGTCACTCGGGACGGGGTAGGCCGCTGATTTTTGGTACCAGACCTGCTAGGGACTTGGACTACAGATGGTTCAAAGCACAAGTTCGTAGAACATTGTTTAGGGTTTGCACTCGAAATCAGAGCATGGTTCCCTGGTATTGCTGTTCCTCGTCACTCGTGGGGTCCAGATGCCACAGCTTTGCTGGGGACTCAAAATGGCCGTCGAGAGGTCAGGAAATCCGCTTCAGGGGATGCAGGGACTTCGGACTCCGGCGGGAGCGGTGAAGTTTGCAACCGTTGATCAAAGTTACTGGTGCCTGCCAAGCAGGGGAGTCACTCCTTGACTCCAAGGGAGATTCTTCAGTCTTCCAGAGATAGTGGAACGTCGAAGGGCCAGGATTCTTCTTTGTAGAGCGTCGTCCAGGGTTAATCTGAATTGCATTGGCAATGCTTGGTATCTTATAGTGAAGATGGGGGAGGGACTAGCTCTATGACCACTCCTCTAGGAGGGTCAGGATAGTGGGTGGTTACACCCAATTCCCTATGTCCAGTTTCGCGCCAGAGCAGGGGCAGGTAGCCCCTGAACCGGTTTGAGCTGGCATGTGCACAGAGGAGCCTACTGCTCCCCCGGTGCAGGACTTCAAAGGCACTCTAAGAGTGCACCCACCCAGCTCCAATACACTAAATCCTGTCTGGGAGGTGGTGACACCTCCCTGTGACAGGATACCCTTTGTTGGGCTTCCTCCACTGCGAGTTTCGGTCAGCAGCAGGAGGGCAGCCCAGTGTCTGTGCTGGTGGCATCCATTTTGTGATGCCAGGGCTCTAGAAGATTTCTACCGTTTAGTACAGTGGGTACATGTCGTCCCCTCTAGAAGGGTGGGATCATACTCCCACACCAGTTACTGGTGTGGGGGTATGATTCCAAGTTGTTTGACACCAAATACGACATGTTTTGATGCAGTCATTCCAAAGTTAGCATTTACCGCGAGGTTATAATGCACTTAAGAGTATATGGTTTAACCGCATCCACAAACAGTAGCAGAGAATAGACTCTGCCAGCTGCAGAGGGGTCCTGCTCATGCAGAAGCACCCCCTCACATAGTAAACCAAGCACCCTGCCCTCAGGATTGTTAGGGCCTGCAAGAGGGGTGACTGATAGGTTTATATGTGTGTATGGTGAGATATAGGAACCTATACCTCTGTGAGGAGTGCTAACACTGCCTCACACAGGCTGCAGTAGCAGGCCTGTGGTGTCAGATTGTGAATGCTTCCCAGGGGTGGCATAATACATGCTGCAGCCCCTGGTAGGCCTGTGAAGTACCAATGCCCTAGGTACCTAAGGTACCATATACTAGGGGCTCATAAGGTACCACAGTATCCAATCACTAGTGCATCTAATATGCACACCAAGTTGTTTTAGAGAGATCAGTGAGACTGGGGCCCTGATTAGCAGTGACCCAGCCAGACTATAGTCAGAAACAAGTGTATACATCAGAAAAAAAGTGGGGGCAACATAAGCGCAGATCCTACTCTCCTACACCTAGCCCCTCTGCTTTTTATTCTTTACATAAATGAACTACATAACCCCCTGTCTAAATTGACCTCTGATGTACCGAAAATTAATGGCAAATTACTCCCCATGCTTTTATATGCTGATGACGCGGTACTCATGGGCCGTACCCCCAATGCACTTCGCACTTAAGTTACGGGGTTCGTGTCCTTTATGGCCGAACTGGACCTTTGCACTAATTTAAAAAAATCTTACATAATGATGTGTGGGCCGAAAAAACACCGCATCAATGCTATAACATTGGGCAGCGTATCACGAACATGCACAAGCACTTTTCCCTACATGGGCTTAGTTTTTTCAGAATCAGGCTCTTGGCAGGCCCATGTAGCCCATAGTAGAAATAAACTTACCAAAGCGGTTAATTCTATAATTAGCCTTCGGCAGCCAAAAGAAGTAGAGGTGGTGCTACCCTTAACCCAGATATACAAATCGCAATGTGTATCAACAGCCACCTATGGTGCTGAAGTTTGGGGGTATGTAAATTGCAGCGGGATCCAAATTGAGAAGAATAGATTTTGCAGAAAAATTCTCGGGGCTCAAATTTCATCTCCAACTTACATATGCCACAAAGAGTTGAACCTACATTATGTGGAGGATTTTATTAGGTCTCGCCCAGCTATATTATGGCTAAAAATATGGCAGAACCCCGCTGCGATTTTAACAAGAGAGATAATTACAGATTGCCTTAAATGTGACAAGGATGGCAGTATACCCTGGCTTGTTGCAGTCAGAAACAGTTTAGTGAGTGTGAAGTTGGAGCACATTTTTTTATGTCCACTAGCACTGGAAGGCACAAGTGTAAAATCACTCAGGGGGGAGCTGTATGATTTGTATCATAAAGAAAGACAGAACATCGAGTATCATAAATCAACGATTGTTAGGTACATGCCCCTTCTGGAGGTACTGAGCACCCAACATCACATGCCACAGAAAAACCTCAGGAAGAACATAGGGAGATGGAAAAGAAGCTTACTCTTCCGCCTTAGGGACGGCAGTATAAAATATTCACTCTGCTTCCCGATAGGATTCAATAGTAACCTTGAGCAGTTATGTTGCCCATGCGGTATTGGCAGTAAACAAACATGGTTACATTTTTTACTTTTTTGCAAATTTTACACCAGACACACAAAACAGTATCTAATCCCCTACTTTAAAGCATGGGCCATCTTTGATTTTAAATTAGCATACCTTGAAATTTTACGGCTAGGAAATGACGATTTGATTTTCCGAGTAAGCACGTTCTTACAAGTTGTGGTTCGCTCACATGCTTCCATGAATGAACTCTAATGTGCTACACATTTTGTAATGCTCCCTAGTGAAATTCACTTTTTATCCTTGCTTTTATAATGGTCATCAATATTACCCGCAACCAATTATTTTGACAATGCTGCTAGTATTGGTAGAATTGAAAATGGGGCCTTAGTCAAATTATATTTGCACCCTGATGCTTATCATTGCCTGACTCATTGCAAGTTAATGCACTTTACTTGTAATATATTGTCGACTTTGCACACTGGACTAAATTTCATTCTTTGTTAGTAATGTTGCTAGACTCTACAGCCTGTCCAACCTTTTTATCGTGTTTTTTACTACTGTAATTTTGTATTGGATGATATTGTATATTTATATGTTTTAAAACTTGTACTGTATTTCCCATTGGTAGTGATAAACTGTGCTTTTATGGATATTTTTTCATATCCGAATAAAGATTATCTATCTATCTATCTATCTATCTATTAGTGGAATTTATCCCAAGTGGGTTTTCCTTCCAGTTACCATTCTTGACCCAAGAGGGCATATTATTTTCCTCATTTGAAAAATCCTTTGTATGTGTTGTTTACGTATTGCATTTATAAATACCAATTACACAAACAAAGAAAGGGAACGAAATGCAAATAATTATGAATAGTAACATTCGTATGTTTGTACAATATATCCCCTGTGGGTTTTCCTCCAAACTACAAAAAATGTTGGAAGGAGAGGAACTGGCTGCAGGGACAAGGGCAGCAGAAACGTCTTTGCAGGAAGTGAACAGGCAAAAGACCGGATCAGGCACTAAATCTGAAAATCAACAACAGGAAGGAGATCTACATTTATTGTTGAAATGAAAATGTTCCTAGTTAACATGAAGGGAAGTTTCAATTCAATTATGGATGCAGAGGAGAGGATTAGGCATACATTTCTTCACTCTTTATTAACGGCACATTCAAAGATAAAGTAAAGAAACACATCACTGAACTGCAACTCCCATGAACACCAGGAGTAACCATGGCCACCAATAGTCCAATCATGTAACAGTCTGATAGTCCATATTATACTGATCATGCGGTAGTCCTTCCTCTTCTTCAATGAAGGAAGTTAAGCCCGTTGGGAACATCTTCCGTTTTAGAATCCGACCCTAAGAAGATATGGAGAAAAAGTAATAAATCCCTCCCATAATTGATTTTCTACCATTGCATCCAACATTCAGGAAGAATTATTGAATACCATGAGAATATCAATAGACATGACAATCAGTATCATACTTTATTCTCGGCATTCCATTACCCACATTATATACTGACATACATAACACGTCTGTTTGTCGGGTGGAAAACAGTGTTCATATTAAACCACAAGCATAACAATACACAGATATTGAGTTAAAATGTCAGTACTTTCCTGATAATCTCGGGATCGTGTTCTCTAGCCTGTAGAATCCATGTAGATCATTGCATAAGTCCCCCCAGAGAGGGTGGCATGGAGATAGTATGCCAGGGGGGGATAATCCTCGCCTCCGTGTCCTTAATAGAATTTAAACTTTCCTTCATGTTAACTAGGACATTTTTCATTCTATGTCAGGACTGGAGGTGAGGATTATGCATTTTTAAAGCTTACTTACCACCAGGTCAGCTGTGTCATGGATTGGTTTAAAGTAAAACATTTTGAAAGTGTAATCGCAGGACCAATCCATCCCATTCATTAGATCTTCCAATGTGCTCCCTACTTGAACAGCCTTGGAAGCCATAGCATCTCTATTGGAGTGAGCCCCAAACTCCCGGGTATCGATGCCGGCCTCTGTCATGATCCATCTCACCCATCTGGCAATGGTTGGAGATGACACAGCTTTGAAGGGTTTTTAAATGACAATCAGCAGTTGCCGTTCCACTAGAGGTCGAACCTCCAATGTCATGTCTTTGTAGGCCTTCAGGCATCTGACCACACAACTTAGGAGTCTCAGGAAAAGCTGTATATGATACTGACCTGGTACTCGTCTTTGTCCTCCTTGAGATGTTGAATGTACCCCACTCTGGGGTAAAGATTCTAGCAGATAGATCTAAAGTTCTCACATCGGAAGATCTCTTGCACGAGATAAGGCAGAGCTGCACTGCCAACTTCGCCGATATTTCTTTCCTGGATAGATATCAATTGTCCTGCCTGGATGACAACTAGCGTAGGAACAAATTGACGTCCCAAAGACCCACATAGCGAGGCTCGGGGGACATGAAATCCAGATCCCCTTGAGGAGTTTACTTTCCATGGGGTGTTCCCCAACCAGGACTTTATTCACCTGTGTATGGCCTGCTGAAGTTGTCGATCTGAAGGAGTTGATGGTACAATAAGCCAATCCTTCCTGTAAACGTTCCGCCAAGAAGTTCACTATGTCAGTAACGCTGGTGACCCCTGGATCCAAGTGGCTCTCCACAGGCCAATGCACCCATCTCCTCCAAGCCAATCTATACCTCTTGGTGGTCCCAGGGGCCCATGCCTGTTGGATAAGAAATTCAGCTCCCCTGCAAAAGTCTGATGTTTTGCCAGCGTCCCCTGAAATCCCCCATGCCATGAGATGAAGAGGTCCCTGGAGAACCTGTTGGTGTGGCTGGCCCAGTGGGTCCAACAGGATCTCCTCGTATGATGGAAATCGTACCGGGGTAGCCTACGCCAGCTCCAGGAGAGAGGGGAACCATGCTTGAGATAGCCGTATCGGAGTGACCAGGATTAGTGCGGCTCTCTGGCGCCGGACCTGTGCTGCTACCCACTGGATGAAGAGTAAAGGAGGGAAGGCATAGACCTGTTCCGTTGACCAGTCCTGAAGGAAGGCATCTACCGCCTCTGCCCCCGGATCCTGATTACAGCTGAAGTAGTCGGACAGTCGAGTGTTCCATCTGGAGAAGAACAGATCCACCTGGTACGGCCCCTAAAGTGCCATCAGTGCCCGAAATACTTTTAGGTTGAGTCTCCAATCGCTGGCATCTGAGGTACCTGGAGTTCCAGTCTGCTACAGAGTTATGCGCCCCCTGAAGATACTCTGCTGTTACGGAAATCTGACGTTGGAGCCAGTAATGCCAGAGGTCTTTGGCAAGTTCCGCTAGGGCTCGGGTGCCACCCAATCGGTTGATATACTGCACCGCTGTCGCGTTGGCCATCTGCAGAAGCACAAAGCATGATATTCTGTCCCTCGTAAGGGATCAAATAGCAAGTGAGCCCGCTAGAAGCTCTAGACAGTTGATGTGGAGAGCTGGTTCCTCATCCGTCTATCTGCCTTCCATGGAGGTCGATCCACATC
The DNA here is from genome assembly GCF_964204655.1 of Triturus cristatus. Taxonomy (NCBI): domain Eukaryota; kingdom Metazoa; phylum Chordata; class Amphibia; order Caudata; family Salamandridae; genus Triturus; species Triturus cristatus. The sequence continues at coordinate 1,030,444,366 of NC_140579.1, read as the reverse complement.
TGGCGCCCCAACCCAGGTGACTGGTATCCAATTCTATCACAAGGTCTGGTTGTGAGCTGAAGATCGCCCGACCGTTCTATGCCTGTGGTCGATCCACCATTGGAGTTCCGTCCTGCCTCCTGTGTCATAGTCACTAGCTCAGAGTACTTGAGTCTTCTCTGAAGATGGGATGCCTTCAGCCTCTGCAGGGCTCTGTAGTGTAGTGAAGATGGCCTGTATTGAGGACGATACCAAACCAACAATCCTGGCCAGCTGACGCAAAGAGATTCTGTCCCGTCTGAGAACCTTCCTCAGTTTCTGCCTTGATCTTGGAAATCTTTTTGTCCAGTAGATTCAGGGTCGCTGCCTTGGAATCTGTACGGAAATCCAAGAAACCAGGTCAGACTTCTGTTGGTTGATGATAAACCCTAAACTCTGGAAAAGAGAAATGGTGGTATTCAGATGAGCCATCAATCGGCCTCAGGACAGATCCATCAGTAAGATGGCGTCCAAGTAAATAATCAACCTGATGCCCAGTGTCAGGAGATGTTCCAAAACTGGTTTGAGAAGTTTGGTAAAGCACTAGGGTGCTGATGACAGGCTGAATGGGTGAGTTCATAATTCAAAGACCTGCCCTGTCCACTCGAATTGGAGAAACCTGCAATGGGGAGGATAGATGGGGACTGACAGGTAGGCATCTTTGAGGTTGAGATGCGCTAACCAGTCATCCTGGAGAAGTAGATCTCTGAGGAGGTGAATCCACTCCATCTTGAAGTGGGGGTAGATCAGCCACTCGTTTAAGGAACTGAGGTTGATGACGGGGCGGAAGCCTTTGTCCTTCTTTTCCACTAGAAACAGGTTGCTTATGAAACCCCCGGGGTGCAGATCGGAATGACCTATCGCCCCCTTGGCCAGAAGGTCCTGAACTTCCAGATAGATAAGGCATGTGTCCTGCGTGGGAAAAACCAGGGGACGTGGTTTTACTGCTTGGACTGGGGTTCGGTAGAATTCTATGTGCTACCCTTGTACAGTCTCCAGAACCCAAGGGTCTTTTATGATCTCTACTCATCTGTGAGAAAAAATTTGCAGTCTCCCTCCCAAACAAAGAGGTGATAACAGAATGGGGCTTACCATTGTATACATTGTTGCTGTTGTGGGCCCCTCCGTGGGCACGGTTGTTTCTTCCTCTTCCACCACGGGAGGGGTAGAAGGTTCCTTGCAGGCAATCCAGCCAGCCATTGTTCCATCTGGCTTGGGCTCTGTTAGGGACTTGATAGGATTGGCGGCCAGAAGAGTGACCCCTGCCTCTTCGGGCCCCTCTAAAATCCTTCCCTGGGAAGATCTTCTTCATAGACGCCAGGGCCTTGTCAAGGGCTGAGAACATTGACACAAACTTCCCCAACTCTGACAAAAGGGTCTCCAAAGAGAGTGCCCTAGGCTATGGGACCTGCCTCCGAGGACGAAAGTTGCCCCAATTTGGGATCTATCTTCAACAGCAGGGAACGACGACGTTCCACGAATAGGGCACGGTTGACATTGCCGAGGAGACAGACTGCCCTCTGCACCCATCCCGCTACATCGTCCATGGGTAAAGGTTGTCCTGAATGCTTTGCCCGTTCTGCAAGCTCAATAATCTTCGTTAAGGGTCCCACCACTTCCAGAAGCTTATCCTGGCAAGCTCTCCAGGATCGGTTGATCCCCTTAGTGGGGTCCCTCATATATTTGCCGAAAAAGGGGCCCAGCTTGGGGTTGATCTCGGGAGTTGCCATTACCTTGTCAGCTAATGACAGTCTGGGATATTCCGCCCTGAGACGGGTGCTCATCTCCTTACTTAGTGGCTAACTGATTTTACCACATATGTAGTCCACCACCTTCTTCTTAGGGACCCATTACGCTGAACGGGATCTATAAATACCATCTGGCTCGAACATATCTGGAGGGGCAGGGTCCCCTTCATAAGAGTCCGAGTTGGATGAGTGCGGGTGCCAAAACCTGCCCAAGTCCTGGGTCTCGTCAGAGGCACCCTCTTCATCGTCCATGTCACCCTCCCCCATGTAGGAAAACCCCTCCTCGGGGTCGAAGTCTGTTGCGATGTCAACGCTCATTGCCCCAGGTATATCCTCCTCCCAGTAGGGTGCTTCCTTGAGTGCGCACAGAGTCTTTGGAAGACTTCAGCCAGTCGGCTAAAGCCCTCCAGGTGCCCCGTGTCACGCTTGCCAGCTTTACGTGGTGAGACTTGGGTCACCCCACTAGGCCCAGACCCACCGTCCTCCAGGACCCCCATGTCCTTGGAAGACCTGGGCAGACTATTTATCAACACTCTCCTGCAGGGGGGGCAAGTACCTGAGAAATGGCATTGGAGAAGAGCTTGTCTACCCCTGCAGGAAGGTGCCAATAGGGGGGACCTTTCCTCCTCAATGGCAAGTGAGGGTGCATAATCGTGGTCCTGCTGGGCCTGCATTGTTGGAAGGTGAGAGCACAAATCCGCCCTGTAGACTTAATGCGGGCAGCCCCCTCGCCGGTGCTCTTAAATACCTTTAAAATATAGACCTCACAATGACCAGGCTCTTACAACAGGTTTCAGGTATTTATGTAACAAAATGTACTGTAGTAATCTGCTTTTAATGTAGTCCATTTCCCTTGCCCTGCTGTTCTCCCATGCTGGTGATGTCATGTAGAATGTTGGGGATGTTGGTTCCTGAAAGAAGACAGTTGGAGAGATGGGCTGAGTAGCCAGGAGGCTGCTCCTGGTGGGGCTTACTTAAGACTTACTAAAGAACCTGTAAGGATACAACTAAGAAATAAACTACGACTACGAGACCCTGTCTACTGGACTTCCTTTTATTTCTACATTGGCGACGATTGGAGAAGCAATTTACGCGTGAAAAGGTGAACAATTTTGAAACTGCAACTAAGGTACTATTTTGAACTATTAAAATTATCTGGCACCTGCCCCACCAGTGACCCCAAGATCGGTCGCCCTAGAATCTATGGTTGCCAGATTCATTTAATTATTGTAAAAGTGCAGAGAAGTTATGGCGTTTTACCGATTTAAATATGAACTGTGGCAAGCTGTGAATAATTCGTGAGGCAACTGAGAGAGAGCCCTAAAGACTTATGAGTGCCATATTCAGCTGTGAAGATCAAGGTCAAGAGCCGGTGTTAATTAAATAAGTGTTTAGAGATGACTGTTGGTGCGTGCGCACTGCGTCCTGAGTCAAGTCTGTTAAATCGAAATCCATGTTTTCTCAAAGAATATCGACTCGACATTACAAGCTGCATGTTCTAATTTTAACTCTAAGCAAGAGCGTTTCACAAGATATTTTTTCCGATTTAAATATGAACTTGAGAAAAGCTGTAAATAATTCATGAGGCAGCTGAAAGTCAAAGAATTCGACATCCATTTGTGTATGAGACTCAACATGACAAGTCACAAAGGTACTTAAGAAGCGTGAAAGTGCATGTTATGATATTTAAGTGAAGGAAGGAACTCGGCATTGGCAATACTGAAGAGAAAAGTGAAGCGTGTCAAGCTCCTTCTTACCGTTGCTGTGGAGAGAGATTCGTCCCATGGGCTGTCATCCTCACACTAATGACGTAGTAGAATCTCCGTGGGTACTAGCGGAGTGGTAGAGTCTTCAGCATCTTACTTTCAGAATGCTCACTGTTCTTGGCGTTGTCCTGACTACATTCATGGTTAAAAGTGCTTTCTGAACGTCATCGCGCAACGTCATGACGCGACGTCAAGCAACCATTTTGTAATTCTATTCTTGCCATGGAAACAAAACTACACCACAATGCCGCAAAACATAAGGTGGGTGAATACATTCAGAGTTATGAATTACTGGGAACATAAGCGCTGGCAGTTATATTCGTAAGCGCGTGTGTTATGCTTAAAAGAAGACAGGTGCGTTAGTGGACACACGAAGAAATGTCAAGCATTGGTGATTCCTTTAGGCTGCACTTTGATACCCCTTCTGTCTACGGAAATCAGTCATAGTCATAACGTCTCAAGGGAGCATGAACGAGCAAAAAATGAGTGAAAATAAGACTTTCAATTCCTTTGCAAGAGTGCCATCTAGTGGATTTTCGAAGTATTTTTTTTCTTTGTGTTTTAGTTTCTCAACATGGATTTATGGAAAGCAATATTTGAATGTAATAAAACCTACTGCAAAAGTGAGAGAACAGAAAAAACGGCATAGCAACAGTGACTGTCAAATCAGTACAAGGAAAGAACAGTACTGTAGAAAAGGTTGCAAGACTAGAGTGTTAACTCGATACCCGACGGAGAGCTGAAACAGAAAGCCTGCTATTGGTCCATAAGCGGTGGATTGCTGCACATAAGTTTATATTGAGATGGTAGTTCCTCTCATCAGTTGGATGTCGTATTGAGATGATTGTCTTTCATTAATTTGATGTGTATTTTCATTTACAGTCTATTGTAGGGAGGAGGATTCCCCCTACAATGGTCATGTCGCAATTCACATGTTATTTGTAATGAGTGTTATGGGTGGAGGATGTCAATATGCTATTTCATATTTACTGGTGAGTTTACTCACATTGCATTCAATAAGAAAAATGTTATTCATTTCTTGAGGTTTCCGATCTAGATAATTTTAGAATAAAGCATTGGATGGTCATAATAATAGTCGAAAGACAGACGGTCTTGGTAACTTACCTTTACATGTGTTTTGGAAGTGGTTAAAGTGTATAGGGAGGAGGATTCCCCCTGTATGTATGCAGAGTTTTTACTTTGATCCTATCTAAGGGAGGTTTCCCATCTAGATGTTTTTAGGGTACTAGGCTTTGATTCGTTTTGTGTGGGTATTTGTGTGTTGGAGCTGGTCTTCACACACTCTATTTTAATCTACAGTGGGGGTAGTGCACACCCTTTACACTGATTCTACCCTAGTTGGTTTTCTTTTGTGCCTAGCATTAGTGTTTCAATCTCGCTACCCTTTTTATATTGTTAGTTAGCTGTGTGTTTGATGGGTATCTCTAGTTGTTACATAAGGTTGAAGTGCGCAACGGACAACATTTTCATTTTATTGGTTATGCGCAATGGTATGTATAGGGAGGAGGATTCCCCCTGTCCAATTGGTGAAGTGTGTATGCAGTAGAGGGCATGTAATACTCTCCCTGGTCCTGCCATTTGTATTGGGAGGAGGATTCCCCCTTTACATTGTGATCGGAGGTGGTTAAGAGTATAGGGAGGTGGATTCCCCCTGTCCAGTTGGTGAAGTGTGTATGCAGTAGAGGGGATGTAATACTCCCTGGTCCTTCTATTTGTAAAGGGAGGAGGATTCCCCTTTTACATAGAATTCGATATTTCTTGTTATTTGATTACACTTACTTATTATTATATTTACAGTAGGTTTCTTGCTAGATGTTTATCTTCCTTTTACTACGCTTATAGAATTGTATGATAATTCATTTTTGTGAATTTTATTATTATATTTACAGTGTATTTCTTGCTTAATGTTTATCTTCTTGTCCTGTGTTTATAGAATTGTATTCTATTTCATTTTATTAATATTTAAAGGGGGGAGATATGTAGTAATCTGCTTTTAATGTAGTCCATTTCCCTTGCCCTGCTGTTCTCCCATGCTGGTGATGTCATGTAGAATGTTGGGGATGTTGGTTCCTGAAAGAAGACAGTTGGAGAGATGGGCTGAGTAGCCAGGAGGCTGCTCCTGGTGGGGCTTACTTAAGACTTACTAAAGAACCTGTAAGGATACAACTAAGAAATAAACTACGACTACGAGACCCTGTCTACTGGACTTCCTTTTATTTCTACATGTACTTTTGGGCTAAGCCCTTCATGTCCTGTGCAGCGCCGTGTCAGGCCAGGATTGAAGGGGAAGCAGGCACTGAGCGAGAGGTCACTAAAATTCCCCCAGCATGACACGTGACGACAGGAGACCCGACGAGCTGCTCTGTGGTGCAGAGCGATGCGCTTGAAAGCGCGAAAGTGTGCCATCTACCACATCCACACGGAATCAAAAAGACACGCTCGGGCCAAAGAGACTACAGCACTGAAATATAAGGCAGGCAAGAGACACTGCGGCAGGAGCGCTCGCAGAATGTTATCAAAATATTAACAATAATCACAATAAATCATCAGAACAAGACCTAAACCTACCAATACAAGTCAGGAAGAAGGAAAGAAGCGACTTAACTGACAAGGCAGCAGTGAAGAAAGAGGAAGGACTGCTGCATGATCTGTATTATATGGACTATCGGACTGTTACGTGATTGGACTATTGGTGGCCATGGTTACTGCTGGAGTTTATGGGAGTTGTAGTTCAGTGATGTGTTTTTTTACTTTATCTTTGAACATGCTGTTAATAAAGAGTGAAGAACGTTATGCATAATCCTCGCCTCTAGTCCTGACATAGATTTGGAGAAACTCACAAGATTGGAAATATCTATAAATAGTGGGAGGCGAGATCTTAAAAAAAAATATTGAATTAGGAAGAATTCCCAGAGGGCTAAAAAGTATGATAACCCCCGAGTTATGAAAACCCACACACAGACTTGATCAAGGAATGGGTGGAGGTGAATAATCAAAGTTCACAGAACATGATGAGAATACTAATTGAGTAGGCAGAACTTTAAAGGAAAACTCTGTTGGATCAAATAAAAGAAATCAGTGAAACCATCACTAAAGAAGAGAATAAAGAACGTGTGGGACAGTTCAAAGTTAAAATGAAAAACAGATGAATAAACACGAAGAAGGAGTTAAACAACGAAAAGGACACAAATTTGTGAGGGATAAATTGGACTACCAAAGGGGCCAAATATTTACCTTTGTGAGGCGCTTTCCAAACAACAAATTTTTAACAAGATAAATCAACTCAGGGATTTCAGTTCAGACACAGAATCAGAATGAGAAGGAGAAAGAGCAGGACATGGAGTAGGAGACAAGGCTAGCACATCTCCGTTTTGAATGTGGCTTCTCACCAATAAGCCACACCCAATCCCTGCACTCCCACCTGGGAGGCAAATATACCACTGCACCTTTGAATAATATACATTTTTGAGCATGTCTTACCACCCCTGGCACAGCAAGACTTCAACACAAAACAAACAGCACCTTTTGAAAAGGGGTTTTATTTACCAAAATGCAAAGACTCTATCACTTTTAGAAGAAGGCTTGGGGTTTATTACATAACACTCTCTAAACAAAGGCTATCTCAGATACCAAATGCATAAGATTCAAATATATGTAGCAAACTTATAATCTAAAGGTACAAATCAATAACTGAGCAAACTTTATTACTGATTAATAAACAAGCAATAACTGATATAAGAGAAAATACACTGGACGTCCTGCAAGAGATCAGAAAGATATATATATTCACTGAAAAAAACATAGGTTTCACACATGTTATAGTTAGCTGTAGATTTTACTGATAAAAAACCAATGAAATTCCCCCGTTATAGTTACTGTAGGCAACTATAACTCACGCGACCGCAATCCTCTGCTGATGCTAATACTGTATTTAGACACTTATTTGCCCATGTCTTCTTCCATTAAATTTTAGCTATACATATATTACAAATATTTTTTTTCCATAAAGACACATATGTCATCAGCAGAGGATTACGGTCGCGTGAGTTATAGTTGCCTACAGTAACTATAACGGGGGAATTTCATTGGTTTTTTATCAGTAAAATCTACAGCTAACTATAACATGTGTGAAACCTATGGTTTTTTCAGTGAATTTGCAAGGTTTTTTAAATGCTAATTCCTAACTATAACGTGTGTGAAACCTATGGTTTTTTCAATGAATTTGTACGGTTTTTTAAATGCTAACTTACTTTACGCCATTCGTGGCGTGCGCGCCCAGTTAACGCAGTTCGTTCCGTGCGCACACGGTGCGCTTCGCGCACCGTGCGCGCACAGTGAGCACGCGGTGCGCTTCGCGCACCGCGCGCCCACTTTACGCAGTTAGTGCCATGCACGCACGGTGGTCACGCGGTGCGCTGCGCGCACCGCGTGCCCACATTATGCGAGATGGGCCATGTACGCACGATGCGCTTCGCGCACCGTGCGCACATGGGGGACATATTATGCGCATCGTTGTGAAATGTTTTGTTTATTGTTTTCATTTGATTGATAAGCCATGCACATGGGGTGGGGAGAGTGTGGATACTTTTTTTTTTTTTTTTTAATTTTTTACCGTACGCGTACGGTAAGCGTAATCGGCGATTTTTCGAAAAATATTTGGCCTTGTGGGTTGTTTGGGGGCCCGTATATCATTGCTGGGTGATTATTATCTCAATATACTGCCCCTTTACACATTTTTGGGCTTCATTTATGCTGCCCCACTCAGAGTGCGAGAGAGAAAATGGCGGCCGCCGCTTCCTGGTTTCTGCCGATTCGAATGTTTACTAAGATCTAAGAGCCAATCAGAATCACGCTCGCGCACGTCACCGTACGCGTACGGTAAGCGCACCGTAAGCGCACCGTAAGCTGGCTCAGATATATATATTGATTTAAAGGCTATTTTCTCAGAATCTACTGAACAGATTTACACCAAACCTACAAAAGGCACTTCCTTGACCTGAGGACTACCTCTCTGCCAAATTTCAAGTAATTCTGTTCAGCCGTTCGGGCTGTAGCTGTGTCTAAAGGTCCTATGGAAAAATGCATGGGAAAAACGCGTTTTGGGACCCCCCTTTTATCTCAGCCCCCGCTTGACGAATCCCCCCGAGACTTTCAGGGTAGGAGCGGAGCGTAGCGCCCCACCTATTTTGAAAAATTCGCGAGGATTCGTCGACCGGCGCAAAAGTTATTCAAAATAGAATGTTGCGGATTTCCTATGGAAACGTGGTCCTAACTATAACTACCTACTGGCGACCGCCAGTAGGTAATATACATATATATATATACACACACTGTAGAGGATCACTCTGGATGTGCACCTCCCACACCACAAAGAAAACACCTCAAACGATGACAGCCACTGGCTCACATCACAATGGCAAAAACCACAAAACTCAATACATCACCTGGTGCATACACTGCCCACTTCTGACCGGGGGAATCACAGCCGGGGTTCAGAGCTCAGCACCAGGGTTCATAGTCCGAGATAGACACTTATGCCCTCGCTCGGAATCCAAACTCCCAGTTTCTCAGCCTGCAACCCTCAGCTTTAAACACACTAGAAGATTCGTGAAAGACCTCCTCCCACCGCCAGAGGAATTTTACCAGAACTGGCCAAGTTCCAAGCAAGCATCCTCATGGCAGTAAGGAGCGCTCAAGTCTCTTTCTCCATTCGCACTTCTTCCAGCCTCTGTCTTGACAAAGCTCTCACAAGGCCTTCCACAGTACACTAAACAAAAACAATCGCTCAGGAAAACAGCAAGACCTTGAATGTGAATAACCCAAACAATTTGCAAGCACTGCTGTGCATGCATCAGCAAGGCAAAGTCCGACATGAGGCCCTGCCAAAGGCAATAGTCAGCACCTATAATTCTCATCCACACAACTTACAAGCACCACTGTGCACACAGAAAAGTTTGAAGCAAGGTAAAGTCAGAAGGCAGGATGACCTGAGGCCATGTCAAAGAAAGACAGCAAGATTACAGGATGGAAGATTAGCAAGTATATGCAGGACCATCCTACATTAAGGCTAGGGTAAAATAACACACTAAAGTCAGTTAAAATGGTGGCGGTCGGAGGTCATCATAGGGTGCCAGACTACAAGAGTGGCTCTTTCATACATTCCACCCCATGAGCTTCGACTATCACCATTCACATATATCAAAAACTGAACCTCTTAACTAAAGACACCACCACTAGTGAAAGCACAAAAACTGCATTCCTTAATTGGAAACACAACTATAAGTGAAAAACCTAATTTCATAACCGAAAGTCACAAATGTAAAAATGCATGTGATAAGCATTACTGGAAAGCAAGTTGTAACTGAAAACATAACCATGATTGAAGAACTGCATTTCAGAACTGAAGAAACAACTAAAACTGAAAGAACTGCATTTCAGAACACAAATGTGAGTAAAGAACTACATTTCCTAAATACATGTTGAGACAGCAACTTATGTGCTGAACTGAAAGCACAGAAATAGCTCATGCATATCTGGATACATGTTTGATGGATACACAAAATAAATGAATCAAGCTTTTGAACGCTCCTAATGTCTCTAATGGTTAAACTGGAACTTCTACTGCTAAGGCAGCCAAACTAATATGAAATTGCCCACTGAAAAATAAAAGCAACATCAACATGTTTTTCTCTGTTCAGTCTCTAGCACAGAAAATATCTGCTCAAATTGCAGCACAACGTCTCAGTTGTACACCTTCTTTTGTGTTCAAACCAACAGTTCATCTGTGTGAAAGACACACAGCCCTTGCATGTTGTTTCATCACATGTTAATAAAACAACTCCAATTGCAGCACATTCTGCTGCTCACTATTCACTTCAAAACGAAGCAGCCTGTCTGTGTGAAAGACGCACAGCCTTCTCGCTTGTCGCGTAATCTCCATCTCCAACACATCAGTACTGTTTGCTCGGCAAAGGAGGACCCCATCCGGTCCGTTCAGCAAAGGAGGACCCCATCCGGTCCAGTCAGCAAAGGAGGACCCCATCCGGTCCGGTCAGCCACAGGACTCCAGCTTCCACTGTCCAGCGATCACTCCAGGCTTGGGGGGGATAAGGAGAAGGGGGGGAAGGGGGAGGGAAGGGGAAGGAGGGGAAAGGGGGGATCCCACTCATACTGGGTCTGGGCATCACGCACACCAAGGCGCCGCAGTATGATGATCTGAAAAAAGAAACAAGCATCACTTTTCTTGCAAAAAACATTTTTCAAAAGCACACGTTTTTTCCTGTCCCCATCTTCAAAAGTACAATATTTTCATTCTTGTGTGCATAGCTCTCCGCTGGCTTTGGAGAATTGTCTGAGAATTCTACCCACGCTTTAGCTTCTGAATCCTTGGTATTGGAATTAAACTCACTTTTTCCCTGCACAGCAAGAAGGCCTGGGGCAGTCTACTTCCTGACTATTTTTTCACTCACTGCTGAATACGTGCTCCCTTTATCAATTGGCAGCAGCCCAAGGCACTTCATCTGCTCTGGTAATTTTCCTTACCCCAACACGCCCTTCACCATCGGTGGTTCTGGTCTGGCTTGTGCATTCTGACACATAAGAATCACAAATCTGAGGAAATCTAGGGGGATATACATCCCTTCATTGTCTGCCCACCTGTTTGTATGGTCTTTATCTCCTAGGTGCTCGAAATTGATCATGCACACCAAATTTGAGTCCTGTATCACCACCTCTGTTAGCCTTTTCATCTGTAAGGAAATTAAATGTGATGTCATGTACAATAACTGACACTCTGGGGAATCCTATATATCAATTTCCACCCCTGGACTTTTCATTAGGACCTGAAAAATCACATTGTATATTTACCTTTCCCTGTACATTACAAAAACTATAAAGAACACACTGCACATTCCTGAATTTACTACATTTCAGTTTCTAAAATAACATTCCTCCCTGTAAAGCAGAATGCATTATTCACCAACATGTCTAAGTTATACCTACGAACAGCGATCGTTAAATCTAAAATAAAAAAACTGGTCTATTCATTTTCCTCACGTTTTCTAAACTCACATTTTTTCACATATGACTCATCCTGGCTGGTCAAAACAAATGGCTAGAGTACATGTTTAATTCTCTCTTCAAAAAAAAAACAACAAAAAAAAAAACGAACTTGTTTTCAAATTGCTTTAAAAATACATCTCTCCATCTAATGTTCAAATCTGTTACAAGGATGGCAAAAGGACACCTTTTAACTCCTATTCTCTGTACCTTTTTCCACTATCAGAAGCTGCTCTCTGTGCGTCTCTCAATCCCCCTTGAGCACTGCACCTCCTCTGTAAGGCTTCCGTGGAACCTTTTGGGCCCCGTGCCAAAAATAACAAGCAGAGCCTTCTTCCTCTGCTGCCTCTAGCCCCCACCTTATCTCCTCCAAGGCCGTAGTGCCCTGCACTCCTGCCAACTTTCGTCTGCTCCTATCTGCTCTGGGACTCTCCTCATGGGTGGGGAGGAAAACTGCGCCTTTGCAAGCCTCCCAAACATCTATCTCCAAGAAGCTGTCTGTCTACTGGGGCGAGGAGCTGGGATGACCCCTCCCGTAGGAATTCCTCCTCAGTCTTCACAGAAAGTCTGACCTCTTCTCAGCGCTGCTAGATGATCTCCCTGCAAGCCTCCCAAACATCTAGCTTAAAGACGCAAGCACTTCACCATCACTAAAATACAGATTGTGTATTTCATTTCTCTACCTGCACCAGATTTTATGTGCCATCCACTCCCAGGACGCATTTCATGTCGGAGACGGAAAACAGCCTCATATTTTTTTTTCCTCAACCCTTTCACCTCTTATCAGACCGAAACAGAATTCACAAGTTAAACATTTTATTCAACACTAATACACCATTGTCTCCCTTTCTTCTGTTCTTATCTCAAAGCTATAAACTGCCCCCTATCAGACCATGAGTCTGTATTTCACTTGTCCTAGTGCACATTTAAAATGCATGTCTGTGCAGCACAAATTCACATTTCTTTTTCCTAACATTCCTCTCATGTTAAATCACTTCCTATGTTAAAATAATGTATACATTCTAATACTTCTAATCAAACCATATTTTTTTACATTTGTTACATTTTACAAATTAAGAACAACCAGGACAACAAGAAACTCATGCCAGGCATTTTCAGAAAAGGACCACATTCATTAGTTTGCCTGGGAAAGCAATTGTAAATGCTCCTTTTTTTTTATAATGTTCTCTAAGAAGCCAAACAATTTCATGCAACGTTAAACAAAGAACATCCCACATTTCAGGCTTCCAGTCAATTCCAACCTTTAAACGCACTGTTCTCCTATTTATTTTTATTTATTTATTTATTTTAGGTTTTTATAGAGCGCGTAGTCACCCTCGAGTATCCCAGCGCTGAAACCTCGGACTCCTAAGGAGGGGGCAAAGAGAGGCTGCTGACGAGTCAGGGGAAAAGAAGAGTTTTGAGGGACTTTCTGAATCGTAGGAGGTTTGGTTCAGCTCTGAGATTCGGGGGGAGCGCGTTCCATTTTCTAGCTGTGTTGACGGAGAAGCGGCGGCCGCCTATGCGGGCCTTCTTCACCCTGGGGACAATGATAAGGTTTCCCTGTTCTGACCGGAGCGCTCTCGTTGGTCTGTATGGAGTGATCCAATTATTCAGAATAGGGGGGCCGGCGTTGTGCAAAACCTTGTGGGTCAGGCAAAGGGCTTTGAAAACGACTCTTTCCCTCACGGGGAGCCAATGAAGTTTTCTCAGAGCTGGTTTGGCTGATGTTCTAGCTGGGGTGTTCGTGAGTAGGCGCGCTGCGGCATTCTGAGTTTTTTGCAATATTTGGAGAGTGGCTTCCGGTGCTCCGAGGTAAATGGCATTGCTATAGTCCAGTCTGGATAGAACTAAGCCTTGAATCAGCAGAAGACGGGACTGGGATGGTAGTAGCGGGAGCACCTTTCTACAAGATCTAAGTAGGCCATAGCAGATGCCAGCTGTTTTCCTAGCCTGAGTCCTGAAGGTGAGATCTGTCTCCAGCCATACTCCCAGACTCTTAACCTCTGTCTTGGGAGTAGGGGGTTCACCCATACAAGCGGGCCAGAGATTGGAGGGAAGGCTCCTAGTTTTGTGGCCTAGGAGCAAGATCTCTGTTTTTGACCCGTTTAGTTTGAGGTCTGAGTCATTCATCCATTGATGGACGTTGGAGAGGCAGTCTCGAAGATTGGCGGGCTCTAGCTTGGGGTGGGAAAGTGTCACCACCAGCTGAGTGTCGTCAGCATAGCTGACGATAGTGATTCCGAATGGTGAGACCAGCTCCTCCAGTGGGGCCATATACACGTTGAAAAGCGTGGGGCTCAATGAGGAGCCCTGAGGCACTCCACACCGGAGGGGGATAGAGGGGGAGCGGCTTTCTCCTTCCCAGACTTGGAAGGAGCGTCGGGAGAGGAAGGATGCGAGCCATTTCAGCGCGCTGTCTTTCACGCCGATGTTATCCAGGCGCTGGGCTAGGACCTGGTGGCTGACAGTGTCGAATGCCGCGCTTAGGTCTAGGAGGACCACTGCCACTGATCCTCCGGTGTCGATAATTTCTCTTGCCCTCTCTACGGCAGCCAGGAGGGCGGTGTCAGTGCCCTGGCCTGGTCTAAAGCCTGTCTGGGAGTTTTTAAGAAGGTGGTTTGCTTCTAGGAAGTGAGATAGCTTTTTGTTTACAAGCTTCTCCGCGACCTTACCTATCCAGGGGAGGAGCGAGATGGGTCTGTAGTTGGATAGGTCCGCGGGGTCTAACGAAGGCTTCTTGAGTAGACCTTTGACGACAGCCTCCTTCCAACTTTGTGGGACTTCTCCTTGGACAAGCGAGGTGTTAATGAGGGCAGTAAGTTTAGCTGTGATGGTCCGAGTGATGTCTTTAGCGAACCGTACGGGAACTGAGTCACTGGGGGCACCACTCTTAGTAGATGCTAGGGTTACTGCCACTTCCTCCTCGGTGACTGGTCCGAATGACACTAAATGAGGTGCGTCGGGTTTATCAGGGGCGTTCCCTAACGCAGAGGATGAATCCTTTACTTTGTCTGGGATAGCGGAGTTGGTAGCAGGAAGGGAGGCGAGAATTTTTTTAATCTTATCGTCGAAAAAATTGGCGAGGTTGGTACATTTTTCTACGGCTGCTTTGGGGTCCATGGGTATCTGCGGGGGGGCTGGAACATGGAGAAGCTCTTTGAGGATAGAAAAAGTCTCTTTGGCTGAGCAAGAGGAGTTCTTTATTTTTTCCTCATAAAAAGAGCTTTTTGCGTTATGGAGGGCTTGTTTATAGGCTTTCATAGCTGTTTGATAGGCGCTTTTCTCCGTCGCCGATTTATTTTTTCTCCATGTACGCTCTGTCTTTTTGCACTCCTTCCTTAGCATGTTCAAGGGCGGGGTGTACCAAGGAGCATGGTTGATCCTTTTTACATGCTTAAGAGAGCTGGTTAGCGGGACAAGGCTGTCTAGGGGGTTGGAGAGCCAGCTGTTGAATTCTCTATCGGCGGTGTTAGGGTCGGTTGAGAGGGGGCCAACGGATTCCCGTAGCTTTGCTTCCCATTCTTCTGGTATTAACTTATGCCATCGTCTAGTTTGTATCCTAGTTTTTTGTTTGGGGACAGGGGTGGACTGGAGGGACCAATGCATAGGGACCAGTAAATGGTCGGTCCATGGGAGGGGAGTGGGATTTTGGGTTTGGAAGTTCCTAATGTTGGTGAAGACAGGATCAAGGAGCTGTCCTTTCTCGTGGGTGGCTTTAGAATTCAGAAGCAGGAGGTCAGCTGACATAAGGTCTGCTAGTAGGTTGGCGGCTGTGTTATCCGCTGGGTCAAGGAAGTGTAGGTTCAGGTCCCCTAAGAGGAGAAAGTTGGGGGTTGATATTGTTTTTAGGAGGATGTGGTCCATCAGGGTACTTGAGAAGTCTCCTAGCGGGCCTGGTGGTCGGTATATCAGTAGTCCCGATATTGAAGTGGTTGGGGAGATCTGGAGGGTGAAATTGCAGTTTTCACAGTCCTTGACCGTGCCGCCGTCGATTCTGCAGCTGAGATGATCTTTATAGAGTATGGCGATCCCGCCACCTCTTCCGACCGGTCTATTCAGACAGCGGATTTGGTAGCCGGGGGGGGGTTGCATTGACCAGGTCGGAGTCGTTGTTGGGGGTTAGCCATGTTTCGGTCAGAAACAGGGCATCTAGCGAGAGGGTTTGGGTGAGGAGGTTTATCTCGTGGGAGTGTTTTACCAGAGATCTACAGTTCAGGAGGCCGAGTCGAAGCGTTTGGCTAAGTTCCGTGGCTTCAGGGGGATTACAGAGGGTGCATCCTGTGAACGGGGTATCCTCCTTAAGGGTGTATTCACACTGCGGATGTTTTTTGGTGTTCCAGTTTCTGAGTGTATCCGAGGTGTAGGATATGCGAATCTGTGAGTTGGGCATAGTGTCTGGGCCTGAGGCCGTTTGGGCCCGGACGGGCGCAGACGGGCTTGACTTTGGCTCGACTTCGGCGCGATGCCGGCGCTCCCGCTGCGCTCGGCCGCTGCGCGTCCGGAAGTGGCACATTGATAGAGGACGGAGAGGCGTGTCCTCGCTAGTGGGCGTGTCAGCAGTAGCGGGCGCGCGAAGGGCTCAGCGCGTTTCCTCACCGCAACAACGCTCGGGATAGCAGAGCGGAGCTTGGCGATTTCACAAAGGCAGCAGGTCAGTGGGTGCTCAGGGTGAAAGTGCACAGTTAAAAGCAAATGAAAACAAAGTTTTTTTAAAAGGTAACAGACAGACCTCCCGGCTTCCGCCTCAGGAGTGCTTACGAGATAATGGCGCGCTTGTCAGTGAGCGCGCTTATGTAGGCGGCAAAAGGGGCGTGGCCTAAGTAGGCGTGTCCTCGCTAGTGGGCGTGTCAGCAGTAGCGGGCGCGCGAGGGGCTCAGCGCGTTTCCTCACCGCAACAACGCTCGGGATAGCAGAGCGGAGCTTGGCGATTTCACAAAGGCAGTAGGTCAGTGGGTGCTCAGGGTGAAAGTGCACAGTTAAAAGCAAACGAAAACAAAGTTTTTTTAAAAGGTAACAGACAGACCTCCCGGCTTCCGCCTCAGGAGTGCTTACGAGAACCCTTCTCCTAGTAACCCTTCCTCTGGTTTTCCTTTACTTATTTTGCATGATACAAACCATATCCTTTTTCTACCACAGTCTGGTCGGTTTCCCACTTATATTTGCAATAATTTATTCTGAAAGGTTAACTTTGCAGAGGTATTTTTGGCTCCACAAACCGTGTCTCTCATGTCTCAAATTCACACTGCAGCTGAACATATTTTGTATGCATTTCTTAATAAACACTTGAAAGGGATCCAGCCCTTTCTGCTTAACGTAGCCAATTATGTATAAGCACTTTTTACAAAACACACTTAAACACACACTCCAATTCTCACTCAGCCAGGCACAATTAGCTCACTCACGGGCTAGCACACCATATGGGCTACCTCCCATCCAAATATATATGTATATCAATTGGTATCTGAGAGTCTGCTTTTAATTTCTAGAAAACATATTTCTTCCCCTTTTAAATCAACGTTCACATCCTGCCGACTACGCCAAAATGTTTTGAATGTGGCTTCTCACCAATAAGCCACACCCAATCCCTGCACTCCCACCTGGGAGGCAAATATACCACTGCACCTTTGAATAATATACATTTTTGAGCATGTCTTACCACCCCTGGCACAGCAAGACTTCAACACAATACAAACAGCACCTTTTGAAAAGGGGTTTTATTTAACAAAATGCAAAGACTCTATTACTTTTAGAATAAGGCTTGGGGTTTATTACATAACACGCTCTAAACAAAGGCTATCTCAGATACCAAATGCATAAGATTCAAATATATGTAGCAAACTTATAATCTAAAGGCACAAATCAATAACTGAGCAAGCTTTATTACTTATTAATAAACAAGCAATAACTGATATAAGAGAAGATACACTGGACGTCCTGCAAGAGATCAGAAAGATATATATTATATATATATATATATATATATATATATATATATATATATATATATATATATATATACACACACAGTAGAGGATCACTCTGGATGTGCACCTCCCACACCACAAAGAAAACACCTCAAACGATGACAGCCACTGGCTCACATCACAATGGCAAAAACCACAAAACTCAATACATCACCTGGTGCATACACTGCCCACTTCTGACCGGGGGAATCACAGCCGGGGTTCAGAGCTCAGCACCAGGGTTCATAGTCCAAGATAGACACGTCTGCCCTCGCTCGGAATCCAAACTCCCAGTTTCTCAGCCTGCAACCCTCAGCTTTAAACACACTAGAAGATTCGTGAAAGACCTCCTCCCACCGCCAGAGGAATTTTACCAGAACTGGCCAAGTTCCAAGCAAGCATCCTCATGGCAGTAAGGAGCGCTCAAGTCTCTTCCTCCATTCGCACTTCTTCCAGCCTCTGTCTTGACGAAGCTCTCACAAGGCCTTCCACAGTACACTAAACAAAAACAATCGCTCAGGAAAACAGCAAGACCTTGAATGTGAATAACCCAAACAATTTGCAAGCACTGCTGTGCATGCATCAGCAAGGCAAAGTCCGACATGAGGCCCTGCCAAAGGCAATAGTCAGCACCTATAATTCTCATCCACACAACTTACAAGCACCACTGTGCACACAGAAAAGTTTGAAGCAAGGTAAAGTCAGAAGGCAGGATGACCTGAGGCCATGTCAAAGAAAGACAGCAAGATTACAGGATGGAAGATTAGCAAGTATATGCAGGACCATCCTACATTAAGGCTAGGTTAAAATAACACACTAAAGTCAGTTAAAATGGTGGCGGTCGGAGGTCATCATAGGGTGCCAGACTACAAGAGTGGCTCTTTCATACAATCTCTACAAGAAGAGTTGTGTTTCTTATGCAGGGATGGAAGAACAAACCACAAGCCACGGAAACAACAATCCCTACAAAATGAAACAGGAAACTTCGAAGAGGTGGGCAAGGGAAAAGATACAGGAGGACGAAGACGAGCAACAAGCAGCACCAAGATGTAATGAAAAACACAGTAATTTACCTTACAAGCACAGGTCTCAGGTTTCGATCACGCCCAAGCAAGGGTGGATTTATTTACATTTGTCCGGAAATTAAGACTTAAAGATCTTCAGTACGAAACCTAATCTGAGACTCACAAGGACAAAAGAGCCTGGAAACCAAGACATTTTACAAGTATTTGGTGTACATTACCAAAGAGATTTGCTAACACTTGAAGGAAATGAGACTGATGCCACAATGAGTTCCACACAGTTACTAGATCTGGCAGGAATAAGTGGAAGCGAAGGGGGCAATTCACAATTTAGAGCTAAAAGCAAATTCATTTCTCCTACTATGCATGATGGCATAGAAGTGTTTTCTGAATCAATGGCATTTGAAATAAAGAAAATGCAATCAGAGATTGAACCAGATTAAAAAATGTCCAAACAAAATGATTCATTCAGACAGGTGGTGAGAAAATGGAGCCTGAATGAAAACTGTGTAGTGCGAGGTTCAGACAAAGGGAGTAAATGTCCTGTGGGATAGGGACATGTACATGGAAGAGGCTAATACACAATTAAATGACAGAGTGTTATGAGAAAATCCCACTAAAGGAATATGAAAGAGTGAGACAAGAGAAGTATAGACTACTTGATGCGTGGAGAGATGCTCAACTACTCAGTTGGGACAAATTGAGCATTTTAAAGAATATTGACCCCAAAATACCTTTGTTTTACCTAATCCCCAAGAGTCACAAAAACAGAACTAGACTACAAGGGAGACCTATAGTGGCAGCTATTGGCAGTCTCTTTGAGAATACTCAGTATATGTTGATCACCTTTTAAAACCATTAGTACAGAATCTCCCTTCATACATTAGAGACACCACAGAGTTTTTCAAAATAATCTTTGATGTCACATGGGAGAAAGGCATGTTAATGATGACACTTTAGAAGGCACTACCCTCTTATCTTTCCTCAACCTCAACTTTACAATGGGTCTTGGGTGTAGCCATTCACGAGGATTTTGCCACATTTAAATTGGGCACTGTCAAATGTAGCGCTGAAAGTCCAGATTTTTCCACCCAAACAGCAACTCATACTTGGTTGTGACATCACTGTACACCAGTATTAGATGCAGAGATGAATAAAGAGGCTTGAATGTCTTGTACCTTGGGTATTGGAACAAAGAGGGGTGGTTTGGTCCTACTTATAAACACATTTCTAAACCAGAACTTGGCCTGTCTTTCAAACTGGAGCACCCATAGCATGGCACAATGAGGTGTGAGGTTTATGCATCAGGCTGTTATCTGCTTCTCTGATGCCGGATAAGGGATAGACGAAAAAGGCAGGTCTAACCAAGAAATGTCCTCACCTTAAGCAACAGAAACTGCATCTCCATAGGAATGCTCTTACACCATCTGGGAAGCTGTCCTCATTCTCCATCTTATGCGATCCAATTGGATTGAGTACTCGCACTCATATACTCACAAAGTACTAATATTGCACATGTGCGACATACACACTACTCATGCACAATGGTTCTGTGTATCCACTCAAGTGTATCTTCGCATTTGAAGTCCAGTAGCCTACTCTCTTATATGCTGCCATCACCGCTTTATGTGCTTCGTTGGGGATAAGGACAAGGACAGTAGTTCTTTGTCGAATATGATGGCATGCTTGGAGATATCACTAGAAGTCCTGAAACTCGCATTGCCAAGAGCAGAACTAGACCTCTGCTCACACACTGGAGAAGGATGACACCAGAGCCAAAATAAAAGGCAGGATAACAGATGCACATACAGTTGGGCAATCAGAGCAGAGAAACAAGTCTATATACCATGCATGGGGCATTCCTGTCCAATATACTGTAAAAAAATATGTAGGTAAAGCATGCTTCGATGCATGTCTAACATCACACATTTCCTGAGGATTAGTTCAGTGCATTCAACAAACATTAAATGTTCTCTTAAAAATGTGTTTTAGGACTGGAGGGGGCAGAGGGTTTAGACTTGCTGTATTTACAAACAAAATAGATGTTAACAAATAGAGCACTGTATATTAAGTAAGCTGAAGGAAGTTGGATGGCAGGCGAGACTTTGTTAGACTATTTCATGTAACAGAACCACCCCGAGCTGCTCGTAGGCACCTTGCATGGAACGTCTTCAACTCCCTCCCATTCAAATCTTATGATACTATGGAATGTCAGCTGAACAAGGACCTTCACGAGTAACCTGATGAGCTGGCAGAGTATACTGGTGGATGGAAAGGACAAGAACACTACACACTGACTGACCGCTGCTCTCAGAAGAACTGGCAGTGCAGCTGGAAGCTTGCCAGGAAAAATACTTAAACGATATTCCACAAAATTACTTGGGGAGGGTGACTATAAAGAAGAAGAGTCCAGACCAGATCGCAATTGTGTCCGGAGAATAGCCAACTATATGTGTGGGTCCTCATACACGCTGATTGAGCTTGAGTAGCACTAGGGCTATCATGATGCTTTTCGGCTGTGAGTGGTTAGCTTGGCTGTACCACATATACAGTTCCTTCTGAGGTGTGTGAATTACTTGTTCATGACGGTGTCTAGCAAGACACCTGTGAAAGTATTTTATTTAAATGGCACTGTGTAGATCGGAATAAACACGTAGGTAGATGCAGCTTTGTGGCAGTCCAGGAGTGAATCACGCTATATCTTGACAATGTCTTGAATGTCTGTGGTTTGTCATAAGTCGTTGACAATGACTATTATACCTCCATTGTGCTTATATGGACAGTTTTGTGCCTTGATCCCAAGTCTGTAGGGGTGAGAGGTAAATGCTTCATGCAGCACTGGCGAAGTGTTATCCCCTAACAATTATCAAATTATCATAAAGGAACGTGTAGGTGAGCATTTAGGTAAATGTGCGATTACTACCAATAATTTACTACCTATAAACGTTTGCCAGTTAACAAGCAACGAGAATGAAAGCGATATTATAAAGTATCTTATTGCAGGCAAAGGAGCTAAGGAGCTAGGATCTGCGTCAGGGAAAATCAAGTGCGGCGAGACCCATGATGTTCCATATTTCTGTTGGAGTCTGAGGTACAACTGCTTCCTTGAATATTATGGTAATAATGGAAATTTTTGCTAGGCAGGTAAACTGATGTCACGCTGCCACACCTTGCCCATTAAGATGAATATAGCTGCCTCGAGTCTGCAGCCAAAAAGTGTGCCTAAACACTAGGGTTATTGATAAAACCATTAGCCTCATGCCTTAAAATTTTGCAAGGGTTTATTGTCGCATGCAAGACGCAGAAGATGCAATGTCCCTTTTGAATGAAAATAAGTGATTATGCTGTATTTGTTCCTGAATAATTGTGTTTGAATTAATTGCTTACACTTATCCAGCGTTCAAAAATACTTGTAGGTATCAAAACCGATGCTGATCAAGTCATAGTTATAACCATAACACATGCTGCTAAAGAAATAGTATTTAATAGCAAGAATGCCACGAGTATTAAAATAGCTTTCAAAATAAAATCCAGGAATGTATTAACGATTTAGACTGCCTCCTGCCCTTACATGGTAGACAAGTGGTGACAACCTATTTGTGATTTCAATAAATGGCCCAAGTGGATTTTGAGGAGTTTAAATTAGACTGCATTGTTCTTCCGGAAGATTGATGACTATTAATACCTTAAGATGGGATGCCAGAAGTATTCCATAATAAATGTGAGTAGGATAGAAAACAGAGGAACATTTATTCCCGTGTGGGGATATCCAAGCATCTGTGTCCCATCCAATTAATCGCTATTCTGCGTCTGACCAGAACCAATATGAGCTGCAACAGTTTATACGCTATTTTCCATTTTTTGGGTTTGCGTACATGGGCCAACAAACATTGGATTGGTTCTTCTCGGATGGGTAGGCCTGTACTCGTCTGCAACCTTTCCAGGACCTGCACCCAGAACTGACGTCTCTCAGGGCATGCCCAGGCCAAGTGCAGAAAATCTGCGTCATCGACCTTGCAACTGGGACACTTACCGTCATTAGAACGCGAGAAATGTTGCAGCTTCACCGGGGTGAGATAGGTGCAGTGTAAACAAGCATTTGCAATGCAATAGGTCTCGCTTTTACGTGAGCTTGAGCTATTGGCATTGTAAATGACAATGCCTTTTATTTAGGTTTTAAAAATGAAAACAAAAAAAGGGCGTCTTTTTAGATTTATTTTAAAAACCTAAATAAAAGGCATTGTCATTTATAATGTCAATAGCGGAAACTCGCATCAATTCGAGACCTATTGCATGCACATCTAGTCCCGGGCCTCTCTTCTGACCACAGAGCGACAGTCACTTATGTGTGGGTTGTATTTAGGATTTTATAGGAGTATGTGTTTTTGAGGCAGAGAGACAGTAAGACAGAAAACCATAAAATAGGCCATTTTGAAGTGGAGTCAAAATGAAGTACACGCAGAAGAAAACAGGAAGTTAATTAACTAAACAAGCACGCGGCTAATGTGAGCGAGCCACGCGGCGAACTAATTAAATAAACAAGCACGACTGCAAACGTGAAAGCGGACTGTGCTGCAAATAAAAGAAAAATAAACAAAATAGTGCTCTTGGCCACGAAAAAAGCAGACCGTGCAGCATGATCAGTAAAAGGCCCAGTTCTTATAGGCGGTAACAAATGGAGACAAGGCGGTATCAAGAAGGGACTATAAAGCTTATTTACGAATAAGAAGCAAGTATTTAAGAAGGACAATGACAAAGCCAATAACCAATATGGGTGGAGAGTGGACGAGGCTTCCGCAGCATACTCTACCACATGCCTCGCAGAGCGAGCAGGTCATGCGCAGTGCCACTAGGCTCAACCTAAAAAAATGTGAGACATGCTTATTGTGCAACATTGCTTGAGTTAACCTCTGGTGATTAATACTGCAGAGTTCATGTTGTTCATACCTCTACACAGTGAAAGGGGGTTGCCACATAATCCGATGGGTATGGAGTAGAAAACCGGGGGTCGCTCTTTTAATCTTTGTAAAAATAATCGACAATTGCACATCTGTGTTGTAATTTGAGTTACAGGCAACTGTGATAATAGAATCTGCGTACTTAACAGTAGTAGAGACGCCACTTTTACTTCAAAAGTCATTCAATCAACCGCATTCAATGTTCAGCATCTTAGTGAACGTAAAAAAAAATCCCCAATGTTTCAAGTTTTCTAAATACAACATATGGAAAATTACACATTTCGTTCAGCCATAGTTCAAAGGAGTAATTGCCATACAATCCCCGATGCCACTTAGTACATTTAAGGATAGCCCCGGTCGCCGTGTATTGCTGATCGTTACGCTGGCTTGTAAAAACATGTCTCGGTGCTTTCTTATTTGAAAACCCGGAGGTGATGTTGTGATGACGGACTAAAGGTGCTAAAACATAAACGCCATATTGGAATGGAGTCTTTTACTAGGAACTCAACTTGATAATCTCGAGCAACGTATTGAACGATACTTAAAGCGCCAGAAATACAAGCAATCGAATTTAAAGAGGAGAATTACTGCACCAAAACCTTGATAATCTTCTATATAATGCTGTTATCACCGAGTGTGTTCCCATGTATTTACGCGGGTTGGAAATACCCTGCATGCGCCATTGTATTGCTCATCAATAATTTACGAGGCGCACCATGAGAAGTAAATCTTGTGGGTGTTGAAAAAATTCAATAACTGTAGGAATACACATCAATAATTTATGGAACTCAAATAAAACATGCATTGGCCGCGCGACAGCGAAAGTTAAAGTGATCGCGTTCGCGATCAAGCGCGGCGAGCAATGCGCTTAATGAGCATGAGGAGGAAAGCCTCTGCTCGTAAGTGCGCGCCCGCACACATGAACTGTAGCTCTAGGCCGGCCATGGCAGCATTTTTTTTTAGCCCCCTCACAAAATGTCTCGCCAGACCAGCGCATGCGCTGGGTCAGGCGAGACCTAAAAATTATAGTGGATCAGTTTGAACCTGGCATTACAGGATACTGTATGTGTGAGTTCACAAATAGCTGACCACGTACCATCCTCTATGACAATATTGAGGTCCCTCTCCCAAGCTGCCCTGCTGTGCTGCTTCTTGCCTCATACTGGAGCTATATCACTTGTAAAATATGAATAAAACTAAATAGCACACGAATTGCTGAGCAAGATTGCATATTGGCCTTTTTATCTTCCATAAACTATGTCAACAAGCACATCTTGATCAGGAGGTGTTGTTGATGCAGGATGATATCATCTTTGCAGTTGAAGGGTGCTTTTCTATAAGCTGGTGTAGTTTGATTGTGTTTTTGTCTCAGCCCGGGAGGAGGAGTTAAAGCTGGGGATTTGGTTGACTGTTTTCTTTGTATTTAATGATGTAGACACGAGGTTGCAACATACGTTCTTTGACTCTACTAGTACTGTATCATGCATGGGGTGAATGTTTGACATTGTGCAGCCTTCTATCCATCAATTATTCTTTTAGCATTTGGCACCCCAAGTGGGACACGTATGCCCAGACGTGGGTCCCGTGCTCTCCGTGCCACTGGAGTCAAGCTAACCTGGCTGATGAGGGATGATGCCCCGAAACCAGTCCCAGGATGCTTGTTTCCAGTCCAGGGAGGACTTGGCCTGGCAGTTCGGTCTCAACTGTTCCTATGGGGAACAGGGTCACGACTGATTTGCAAATGGGGAGAGGAGTTGAACTAACAGCTAGGGCGCTCGACCTCAGACCTGGGAAACTGGGTTCGAGTCTCAGTAATGACGCTGAACACCCTGTGATTCTGGGCAAATCACTTAATCTCCCCGTATCTAACAAAAAATGAATGTGTGTCCTCATGTAACGTAACTGGTGCTATGTAAAGCGCTCTGATACCGGATTAGATTCGGGTCAAGTTCGCGCTATATAAAACTCTTCCAAAAAAAAAAAAAAATGGCTGGGTCTGAACTGGAATGGCATGGGGAGCAAAAAAACGATAACTTTAGGCCCAGATCTCTGACCGTGGGTGAATGTTTGACATTGTGCAACATTCTGTCCATTAATTGTTCTTTTTGCATTTGGCACTCCGAGTGGGACGGGGTAAGCCCGACGTGGGTCCCATGCTCTCCATGCCACTGGAGTCAAGCTAGCCTGGCTGATGAGGGATGATGCTCCATAATCAGTCCCAGGATGCTTGTTTCCAGGCCAGGGAGGACTTGGCCTGGCAGTTCTGGCTGGACTGTTCCCATGGGGAACAGGGTCAAGACTGATTTGCATATGACTGGGTCTGAACTGGAATGGCACGGGGAGCAAAAAAACGATGGATTTAGGCCCAGATCTCTGCACTGGGTTGAATGTTTGACATTGTGTAGCAATGTGTCTGTCAATTGTTCTTTTTGCATGGGGCCGCCAGGCAGGCAGGGGGCGTGCAAGGGTGGAGGGAGCGGGGAAATTGGAGAACAGGTGTGGAGCCTTTCTACATACAGTAAACAACTCGAACTTACTGCCCACAAGACACACCCTGCAGCACTCAACATTATCACATGGAACATTAGGGGATTAGGTACACCAGCCAAGAGGCACTGTGTCAACTTGTATTTAGCGGGATGCTCAATCTACTTTGCCATACAGCAGGAAATATAGAAACGCAACTGATGGAACTGGATGTTAAATGCTTGTGAACCGCAAGGAAGGGTCAACTTTTTACACCTATTCTGCATATTCCAAAGAGGTCCTAATATGGGGGTTGCCAGGGGTGCCATTTCAACAATAGTGGCAAAAGTGGACCCAGAGAGCAGATTTTTATTTGTAAAGGAGGTCTCTACTCCCTGAACACAGGCCAGGTACAGGCACAGGCCATGCACAAGCACAGGCCAGGAGACACACCTAAACTCTTTCTCAGACCAGTTGGAAAGGTAAAGGAAAGGTGCAGCAGCAAACCGGGTGGCAGAACTGTGAGACTGGCAGGCTAATTGGAACCTACTGGATATGTGGTGACAGGCCTACCCAGCCAGGGGTAACCCAAAGTTCAGACTAACCACAATTGAGTGCGGGTCAGATACAGTTCCAAACAGGTTTAGCTGGAGTTTTACCGTCTCAAGCTGAGCGGACTGCCCCATTCACTGGGGAGACAGTCTCTGGGAGCAGGTAGAGCATCAACAGCAATGATCCCGTGGGTGCTAAAAGTCAGTCGGGCATCACGAAGGGCACACAGGGCATCGTGATTGCCGATGCTTACTCTGTGAGGATACGATGATGCGCCAGCTCATCCTGATTCTCACCCTGATTCTCCGAGTGAGCAGCGTAATCCCAGTATAAACAGGCCCATTTACGGTCACGAAGAGCCCAAAAGTTTGATTTCAGGGGCCCAGGAGCTGTAGATGATGAAAGCAGTTTCAGAACCTACTCCTGAGACCCTGAACTTGGAGGGTACAATTGAGGCAAGGGCAGCACTCACAGACAGCATAGCCCAGCAGCACCAGCAGAATTGTAGGAAGTCTTTTGTGTCCCCGAGTCTTCAGAAGAACAGGAGACAAGCCAGTAAGCCCTTGGAGATCAATTGAGGGGAAGGTAGAGTCCAACTCTCCTTCCAGCACAGCCAGGGAGCACCAGGAAGCATGGCAACAAGTAGAAAAGCAGTCCAGTTGAGTCCTTTAGGCAGCACAGCAGTCCTTCTTACAGAGGTTCAGTTCAAGATCCAGATGTGTTTAATTTGATGGGGTCAGAGACCCAGTACTTAAACGTAAAAGTGCCTTTAATATAGAGGTGACTTCAAAACAACTCTCTGAAGTGTAGAAGGATCCCTTTTTAGCCCAGTCCAGGGGGTAATTCAGTGCTTTGTGTGAGGACATGATACTGCCTATTCAGATGTAAGTGGAAGCCATCTCTCCTCCTTCCCGCCCAGTAAGACCCATCAGAATGCAGATGAATGCTCTGAGTGCAGATAAGCCTCACCTTCCTCTGTTTGTGCTGCCTAGAGGTAATGTACAACGTGCAGCTGTCACACATCCCAGACGTGTATTAAGACAGGCTGTCAAGCACAAAGAGGAGAAAGTAGAGAGAAATGTCCACATTCTAAAAAGTGGCATTTTTAAATCAGTAATGTTTAATCCAAGTTCACCAGTAATGAGGATTTATCATTACCAATTCAAAATGTACAAACATGAAAATGCGACTCCTCTTGTTCAGGAATTACACCTTCAAATTATATTAAGGAATACCCAATGCAGGACAATTAGAGGGATAGGCCTCACAGTAGTGACATATGAAATAGGTTGTTTGTCACTACCAGGACATGTAAAACATAAAGGTACATGTCCTACCATGTTTTACTTAAATAGCAGCTTCCCTTAGGATTGCATAGGGCCTACTTTATGGGTGACTTATATGTAATTAAAGGGGTGTTTAAGGCGTGGCAAGTAGATTTAAATGCCAAGTTAAAGTTCCAGTAAACTGCACACACATGCACTGCATTGCAAGGCCTGAGACAGGTTTGAAAGGCTACTTCTGTGGGTGGCACAATCAGTACTGCAGCCAACATATAGCATTTGAAGTACAGGCTCTGGATATCTGGTATACCACTTTACAATGTACTTATCCGTAAAAGAAATAAGCCAATCAGGTATTCACCAATGTCATCACCTTTAGGGGCGATGCACAGGCTTTTTAGAATTTGTCAGCTGTGGTAAAGTGGGGGAAAGACCACCCTAAGGATGACAGGGCTAACACGTAGCATCTAATTTATTTTTTATCTTTCAGAACATTGATCGCCACTCCATCATCTGTGATCCCACACTCCTCTCTGCCCACCCTTCAGACGTGTGCTTGCAGGAGATTCCTCCTCTTCAGTTTTCTTTGCAGTCCAACCCCAACTCTCCCTTTATTAATGTGTCTCCATAATTCACCACTTTGTCACCACCATCCTACTTCATCTAACGCTATTGCCGCACAACGCGACTCAACGTCCCAAAAAAGCAACAGTACCCTAAAATATTCATAACTCTCCTATCTCACATTCAATCCATTTAACATCTTGAGATGGAAATGAAACAAACAAATTATGTTTCACATTCTCCGCGCTCTTTGATTTTATTTTGATGAGACAAACCTGTCCCTTACTACATCAAGGAGTTTGCCCGACTCACAAGTCCCAGAAGATCAGCAGGAGGCCCTGGAGTTTTCCTTGGGGGAGGTGATAAGTGTAATAGGCAAACTTTCAGTGGGAAAGGCCCCGGGACTTGATAAATTACCGGGGGATCTTTTTAGACATCAACCTGAAATCTGGGGCCCCTATCTCCTTGTCGTATTTAACGCTATCTCGAGAGGCATGGAAATTACCAGCACTTGGCTGGGGGCAGAGATAGTCCCGATATTTAAGAAGGGGTCACCTCTGCTCCCAGTCAATTACAGGCCAATCAGCTTAATCGACGTCCAACAAAAAATATTTGCAAGATTGGTCCTGGACCATTTGTTGACGTGGATGGAGGATCACGATGTACTGAGCCCCTTCCAGGCGGGATTCAGAAGGAATACGTCCACTATGGATCAAATCTTCCGACTGATCCTACTGTACTGGAAGACGGTAAAGGTAGAGGGTGGCAGCCTCTATATGGTCTTCGTGGACCTCCGGTCCGCGTTTGACCTAGTTCCTAGGGGGAAACTGTGGGCTGTCCTCCAGGATCTGGGCCTCACGCATCAGATTTTAGTGCTACTTATGAGATTGCATGAGGGGAACTTTGCCCAGGTTCGTTGTGGCAAGAATGGGACGCTGTCACCAAGGTTCCCCGTTGGCAGGGGGGTGAGACAGGGTTGTGTCTTAGCACCGACCCTGTTCTGCCTTTATGTCAACGGGGTAATCTCTCATCTGGACAGTGTCCCTGACAATGACGCACCAAGACTGGCTGGCAGGAGGGTGCCGGCGATCATGTTCGTGGATGACACCCTCCTGCTTTCCAAATCTCCCATGGGGATTGAGAGGATATTGAACGGCTTTGGGGACTTCTGTCGGAGCAGAGGCCTTGAGATCAATGCTGACAAGACAAAATTCATGATCTTTAACCCGCCAGTGTATACTCGCGCTAATCCATCATTGGGTGATGTATGCTTGGAAAGGGTTACGACCTTCCAGTACCTGGGTGTTACAATTCATGAAAATTTGTCATGGGGTCCACAAAAGGCCAAATCCCACATGAGACTTTCACAGCTGTCGGGTGCCATCTTAAAGGTTTCCAACTCATCAAGCTTTAGACCAGTGAGTCCTGCCCTGGAGGTCTATAAGACGCAAGCAAGGGCAGCTGTTCTCTATGGGGGTGAGCTTTGGGGTCACTGTGTTGCCCCTGAAATTACTAAAGTTGAGTCCAAATTTGCAAGGCAATTATTATCGCTTCCTCAGAGCACTCCATTAACACCGCTGAGGTTAGACCTGGGACTGTCGCCTATTGCAAACGAGCTAGCAGTAAAGCCCTTAAGGTTCTGGCACAGATTATGGACCACTCCAGATCTTGTAAACTATAGGGACGAACTCAAACAGATCCTTAGTCTCAATTGTGTAAGCAAAATCCCCTGGCTTGCATTTATTAAGCGTGAACTTCTAAGTCTAGGACTACAATCCATGTGGGAAGACCCAGATAGGGCATGTGGCCGGATATCACGGAAGATGTTTACCAAAATTTACAAAAGGGCAAAAGCTGGAACTTTTAATCACGGCCCCTAATGTGGGTTCCCTTACTAATTCTTTTTTAGAATTTAAAAATTCTTATTATTTTGAGGACTTCATGGATGTTGTCGTCTCGATTTTAACGCGTAAACTTTTTATCCAATGGCGACATGGCACTTTACCCCTCACGGCCGTCACAAGTAAGTGGACGGCCTCCTCTAATAAGTCTTGTCCGGGCTGTAGCTGTGATTCATGTTCTCTTCTTTTGTCCAGCATATTCTAAACCAAGAAAATATTGGCTGATCCCATTGTGCAGAAATCTGGGTTTTAAACATTGCCTAAATGCTTTTAGAATTTTTAAATCTAGTTCATCGAGCCCTATTGTTTTTGCACTCTCTAAATTTTTGCTAGCTATGTGGTGCAAGCGGCGTAAATTAATTGATATTGATTGCTAGCTTTAATGTTTTTGAAATGAGTGTCTGGAACTTGTCGCATTTTTACATTTTTGAATAAGAGGGTATTTTTGCCTGTACGAAAATATTGCCATGTGTATACAAATGGATTTTAAATGTTACTTGCCTTCCCTTTTCCCCTTCTTCCCTTTTCTGTTTTACTCTTTTATGGCCAAATTGGCCGAAATAAAGAATTTTTGGACTTTGGTAACCCCCTACACCATCCTCTCTGTAGCCCTCCTGTCTCCCCATCGTTATTGAAATTAGGATTTACTAGGCTTCTATCTCATGACTCACCGTTCTTCTTATATGAATAACTTTCCTTCACTGTTCCTTCCCTGATCGTTCTTTTGTCAATACTTTCTTCTCTAATGCAACTAAGGACTGCACCTTCCTAAAGCATTTCTGGAGGGATGCAAACTACAATTAATACAATAAAATGAGGTAAAACTTAAATAACACATTTTACTGGTTAATACAACGTTGTGCGAATCTGGCTACTGACATTTCACTAGTATACTGATGAGGTCTACATCAGACGCACTACTTTTATTCTGGGCAAAAATGAGTGCTGTCCAATAATTTAACGAGGCCGTGGTTAGGAATTTTGCTGACAGCTGAGCAATATCAACTCTCACATGCTGGACACCTCTTTATTTCTGAAGGATGGTTGAAAGATTTGGGAGATTTCAAAACAATAACATCTTGCTTTGGTAACTAACTACAATTTAATTATTTTTTCATGAAGGATTATGAGTACACACATAGAAACTGAAAGGAGTCCCTTTTGTATTGTAAGATTTCGCTATACGACGTTATCAGAAAAAGAAAATAAATAGCTCTCCTTATTGCTTAGCAAAAAAGAGCAATGTACTGGTATATTGCTTTCATAGGTAAACATTCATGCGTTTAATTGGCACAGCCAATTATCCAACTTTTATTTATATTTGCTTAATGTAATATTTTTTGTATTTCTTTACCAAAATGTGTAGATCATGTTCAGGACATACATGCAAACAAATCTGTGCTTAATTCAGAATATTGCGGTTGAATTGTAAATGTATAGGTTCATTTCCTGGGTTCCTAAGTACAACAACATTGAGACCATGACCACATAAACAATGAATACCCAGTACAACAAGCATTGGAAGAGCCAACATGGCTCTTCTATGTAATGCAAACGCAGAGCTATTTTCTTTTCCAATGTATTTTGATGGCCACAGTGTGTGCACATACATTCTCACACATGCCGTAATTATTTTGTTATACGTTATTATAATTTCACTGTTACAAAATGGGTAGAAGAGGAAGTACTGGGAATCAGATGCATTATAAGTCTTTGGATCAACATGTTGCAGGTCACCCCTATTCCAGCGTGTATTTTTGGCAGGTGTTCACTACAGCCTATCATGACTCTTACTCTCACCTGTAGACCCATCTATACAATATATTGTCACTCAATCTAATTTCTATTCAACCAATCAGGATTTGTAAAGCACTGCAAATTACCCATGAGGGTTTCAAGGCGCTGGAATTGCTAGCTGCTTCGTCGTTATCTGTTCATTCAAACAGCCAGGTCTTGAGTGCTTGGGCAGTCCTAAGGTGCAGTGGAAGGTCGTTTCATGCCTTGGCCCCAAGGTGGGAGAAGGAGCGTCCTCCACTGTTGCTTCAGTGGATCCAGGAGGGGGGGGGGGGGGTGTTCGGGAGCATCCTCCACTGTTGCTTTGGCGGATCCAGGGGGGTGTCCGGGAGGAAGAGGTAGGCAGAACGCAGGGTCTAGTTGGTTGGTGGGAGGTCATTAGTTTGTTAATGTATGCCTGTCCTTCGTTGTGCAGGGCTTTGCATGTGTCAGTCAACAACTTGAACTGGCATCTCTTCTGGCTAGGGAGCCAGGGTAACTTGAGTTGCAGTGTGAAGTGGGTCCGCTGGGGAAGTCAAGGATGAGTCTTGCTGCTGAGTTTTGAATGGTCTGTAGGCTCTTCAGGAGCTGTGCAGCGATTCCTACGTAGAATGTGTTCCCGTTGTCCAGCCTGCTGGAGATGAGGGCCTGAGTGATGGTTCTTCTGGTGGTAACCTGGAGATCTTGAGGAGCATGTGAAGGTTGTAAAAGCAGGTGGATGAGACTTTGTTTATCCATTTGTTCATAGACAGCTTGCTGTCCAGGATAATTCCGAGGTGTGGTATGTCAGGGCGGGGGATGAGCTGATTTCAGTAGGGCACTCCATGTTGTTCCATAGCGAGGTGTTGTTGCCAAAGATGATAACCTCTGTCTTGTCCATGTTGAGCTTGAGACAGTTGTCCTTAATCCATTCTGTGACGTTGATCATACATCTGTGGAAGTTGGCTCGGGTGGTGGAGGGGTCATCTGACAATGAGAGGATGAGCTGGTTGTTGTTGACATAGGAGATGATGTTGAGTCTGTGCGATCTAACTGTGTCAGCCAGGGGGGTCATGTATGTGTTGAAGAGGGTGGAGCTGAGGGACAATCCTTGGGGGAGACTGCAGATCTTCTTGGGTTCTGAGGTGAACATTGGGGGCGGATCCTCTGGGTCCTTCCAGTGAGGTATGAGGTGATACACTTGAGGGTGTCTCCCTGGATTCTGATGTGCTGGAGTCCGTTGATCAGAATATGATGGAAGATAGTGTCGAAGGCAGCTGACAGGTCCAGGAGGATGAGGGCTGCTGTTTTGCAGCAGTCCAGGAGGGCTGTGATGTCGTCTATGGCTACGGCTGTCTCGGTTCAGAAGCCGAATTGAAAGTGGTCCAGGTGGTTGTTTTGTTCCAGGTGTTTGGTCACTTGCTGGTTGTGAGAAAGTGCCATCTTTCTTGCATGGTATGCCCCCACTTTTTGCTGAATTGCTGAATGTACTTTGACTGAGTGTGCCATGGACTCCTGCCAATCAGGTGCCCAGGGCCTATGTTCCTTCCCTAAAACAAACCAAACCCAAATCGGCAAACCCTGGCCACATGTCAGCCCCTGGTAAATGGTACCCTAGGTACCCAGGGCCTTGTGACCAGGGAAGGCCTCTAAGGGCTGCAGCACTCCTTGTGCCAACCTTAGAGGCCCTGTACCCTTACACACACACACTGCCTTTGCAGGCTGAGTGTTTGGGTGCAAGACAAACACAAAGTCGACATGACACACATCCCTGTGTGCCATGCCCATCACCTACACTGCCATGGCATACATCAGCCACCCCTCTAGCTGGGTGCCTTATGCCAATGGTGTGGGCACAGGAGCAGGAGCCCTTTGCCCCTACAGTGCCCAGGTCCATTCCTGAGCACTGTAAGTGCAGTGCTGCCATTTAAGAGTACATGGGGCTGGGAGCTCGTCAAACACGACCGGCGGTAATCGCCTCTTATACCATTCGAAGATTTAACCAACAAAGAGGCAGGCGCCGGAGACTGGAAGGCAGGAAAACAAAGTTTTATTCCGTCGGAGTAGAACACATCAGATCAGACAGCAAGGTATTGTCACGAGGTGCTCTAACCACATCTCTGAGGCCTGGCCTCTTATACACAGGTTTATGACTTTATTGCAGGTTTATCATACATGGCACATTCTTGAGATCGCTTTGATACATGAAAGAACATCCTCAGAATCCCTACTTCAAGCTCGTTCCCACACATATCCACAGTGGAAGTCCCCACCCCACCCACAGTAGGAGATGGCTATCACACAGCTGGACATTCCGCCAATTCCCGGGGGTGTGTGCGACTGGTCGGGTCTCAGGGGGTGGGGGGCCTTGATCTACTGTAATCCCTTTGATGTGGGGTGTTTCCCTTACAGTAGGGGCAATAAACTGCATCCGCAGGGCTAGGTGATGGCCTGGGATCGGCCCGGACAATCGGGCGCAGAGGAAGGGGGTTATCAAAGAGATGTATGACCATGTATGGGATGTCGGTCAGGCGTGGGATGTGGTTCATGGCAGGGTCGCGCAGAAGGAGAGGGTTTATGGCACGTGTATGAGAGAGCGGGGGTGGTCAGCGCGTGGGGGGGATGTTCGCAGCGCCAGAGGGACGCGCGGGCGATCGACAATGAGCAGGGAGAGAGACCATGGTGCCTAAAATGGCTGCCATGTGTTTTTGCGTGTGGTGCTGGGGAAAGACAAGATGGCGCAGATAATGTTCAGATACGAACTAAATTTCCACAGTCCTCCCTTTTAACATATCTCGCCAGCTTGCTTAGTTCGGATCTATCCCCATAATATTACGCATTTCTACCTCATACAAAGCTTTCATACGTTCGGCTTCAAAGTCCAGAGTCTTAGGACAGATACAGTTTGCAAAAAGTGAACACAGAGGTGGCAAGCATTGAATACCCAGGCAGCATCCACATAGTATCACGATTGGTATCAGGATAAACGTAAACAACCTCCACCCCCAACTTTTAATAGTGTCCCAAAACCAACTCCCAAGCGACCATCCTTCTTGCTCCTGATGAACCTCTGCGGAAAGTCTGTGGAGGTGTTCAATCGCCTTGTAGACTGAGGGTGAGTTATCCGGTACGTAGGTACAACAGCTGGACCCAATGATGCGGCATGCTCCTCCACGATCGGCCAGAACTACGTCTAGAACGAGGCGGTTCTGAAGAGCTACCAGGCGGACGGCCTGAAGCTAAGCGGTGTTGTTGGTGAGGATGCCGGCTGTAATGTTCATTGTGGTTTCGACCGCCTGGGTCAGGTGCCGGATGGCACGGCTGTTTGCCATTGGACCCCACAGTGGAACAAGTCCCTTTACTGCATCCATGAACTGTGCTCCAGTGGAGTCGGCTTGTACAATGTCCTTTGCACGTTTCTGCCGGTGATGGTTTGCTGGAGCCACATATGTTGGAGGAAGGATAAAAGCGATGTAGCAGGTGCCTCCCCACCCTTTCGGAAGCCAGGTGTAGGCCTTAGTACCACAGACGAAGTACATATTTGGGGAGGTAACAAAGGAGGGTGGGTCAACTGAGTCCAATGTTCGGGTGATGAGACAGGAACTGTGGCCCACCAGCTGCGTTCCCAGACCTTCGATGCACACAAGACCTGTGATGTTGATGACGGATAGGGCCACTGTTAGGGTGGCGGCCGTTCGTTTCCAGAGGTAAGAGAAGGTGGGTCTGGCTGGGTTGTTAAACACCTGCATTTCGACTCGCTCTTTGGCAGGGATGTCCATATGAAAGGAAGTGTTCGATCTCAGAGGACAGAAGGGAGCAGAAGTTTTTCCAGTTCTGTTCAGCCAGAACCCATGGTAGAAGTGTGACATAGTTTTGTCGGAAGTGGCATTGTCCTTGTAGCTTTCTTGCAGGAGGATTAGCCAAGCGAGGCAAGAGCCATGGACAGAGAAGGGCGAAGGGATGAAAGGGATAGAATGTCCAGTGGCATGTGGCAGCAATCCACAGATCCAGCAGTTGGTTGCATTGGCGGCAAGATTGTGTTGGTGGAGCAACTGTACAAAAGAGTTATTCCAGAACTCCTTACGCCTTTCTCGGAGTTGGGGTGAAAGTGAGATCAGATGGTGTTCTTTCATGGTGGTAGGTTGGACAGTGGTCAACAATGTCTCATGAGCGGGTGCACTCTCTTCCACGATCCAGAAGGTGATCATGAGGAGAAGGCAAAAGAGTAGGGTAATAAAAAGCGCGATAGTCTTTGAGCTGTGCATTTTGTCAGTCTTTGGGTTTTTGTAGTGGATATTCGGACGTCCGGTTGCTTCCATCATCTTTATGTCGGGCGCTTCCATTACCTTCAAGGGACTCGGTAGCGGGCAGAAACACAGACTTTGTCTAATTTCTCTTCTGGAGGCCTTTGAGGTGATTAGGCTACCGGTTCGAGATTTCAACTTAGTTCGTGGTCTGCTTAGCCGAAGTTCCCTCCTTTCGTCGCAGGTTATACCCTTCTTTGGACGGCACAGTGGGATCGGGATATTTCACTAATTCAAGTGTCTTTGTGTCCGGGTAGCAGCTCAGGGATGGTCGGCCTTCGTCCAGGAGTTCTTCTTGGCCGGCGATGTTGTCGGTTGTCGTCAGGGTCGGTGATACCTTTTTGCAATGATGTGCGTGCAGCCAATTGCGCTTCCCCTCCACTCGAAGAGCTGTTCGGGTGGTGATCAGGACTTGCAGGGGGCCCGTCCACCGGGGCTCCAGACTCCTTGCACGTTGGAAATTACGTACTAGGACGAAATCTCCGGGTTGGATATCGTGCCCGGGGCCCCTGGAAGCATCGGGAATGGCTTGCAGCACCTGCTGATGGATAACAGACAACGTTTTAGTTAGGTTGTACAAATAGTCAGACATGAGGACGTCCGGGACGTCGTGAATGGATGTTGGTTTTGGTGCGGTCCAAAGGTTCATGGGCCGCCCGAAGACGACCTCGTAGGGGGTTAAGTGGTGTTTGGTGGGAGTGGAACGCATTGATAGCAATGCTAGCGGGAGAGCGTCTGGCCATTTCAGTCCTGTGGTGGCAACTATTTTGGCTATTTTGAGCTTCAGTGTGGCATTATGTCGCTCAA
Organism: Triturus cristatus; assembly: GCF_964204655.1. Lineage (NCBI taxonomy): Eukaryota > Metazoa > Chordata > Amphibia > Caudata > Salamandridae > Triturus > Triturus cristatus. The sequence continues at coordinate 1,030,407,180 of NC_140579.1, read as the reverse complement.
CCAAGCCTGCAGATTGGGGATGGAAGACCGCATGTAACTTCTGTTTTACACCCAACCCTTTTAAGATGAGTTGGATAACTTCGGCTACAAAGTGTGGGCCGTTGTCGCTCCACAAAATTCGACAAAGGCCGTAACGGGGGAAGAATTCTTTCAGCAATACCTTTGCGGTAGTCATAGCAGTGTTGTCGCGGGTCGGGTAAGCTTCTACCCACTTGCTGAAAGCACACACAAGTACACAAGTACGTACTTCAAGCTTTGGCACCTTTCTAACTGGATGTAGTCCATCTGTAGGACCTCAAAGGGATGATTAGGAACCCCAAACCCTCCCCGGGGTACAGCAGTTCCTTTACCAGGGTTGTGTTGGAGGCATACCAGGCATTGTTGGACCAGACGTTTGGCTGAGTCTGGGATCTTGTCGTTGTGCCAAACCTTGGAGATGAGTTCGATCATGGGGGCAGACCCTATGTGTGCGGGGGAGTGTGTCATGGTTAGCATGGGAATCAGGAATGAGTCAGGTAGCAACCATTTGTTCGTGTCTTTAGTTCGCCAGCAACCGTCATCGTCCTTCAATCCCACCCGTGCCCATTCAGTCAATTCGTGCGGTGAGCTGGCTAATTGGATGTCCCTAATCGTTTCCCTAGCATCCTTCCATTTCTCAGTTTGTGACCTGGTCACGTACATGCGTGTTGTTGACCTATTCTCCGCTGTGGTTCGGCCAGTGATGTCAGCCAGCGCATTTCCCTGTCCTATAATGTCCGTCACCTTTTTGTGTGCCTGGCATTTGATCACAGCTAGCCGTGTGGGGAGGAGGACTGCTTCGGTCAGGGCGGAGACTAGATCTCCATGTAGGATGGGTGTGCCATGGGAAGTCAGGAATCCCCTCTCCTTCCATAGGAGCCCAAAGTGGTGAACCACCCCGAAGGCGTACTGGCTGTCGGTGTAAATGTTTGCGGTTGTCCCCGCTGCTAGGATGCATGCTCGTGTGAGAGCAATCAGTTCAGCCGCCTGTGCGGATCGCTGTGTGATGCGGGCTGTCTCAACAACTGTTCGGGCTGTGGTGACTGCATAGGCAGCTGAGGTGGTGCCATCGGGGAGCTTGATGCATGAGCCATCTACCCACAGTTCTCCGTCAGGGTCTGGGAAGGCAGTATCTCGGAGGTCAACCCTACTCTTAGTCTGTTCGTCGGTGAGGGTCACGCAGTCATGTATAGGGGGCGCATTGGGGTCAGTGTCAGGGAGAGGTAGCAGAGTAGCTGGATTCAGAGTGGTGCATCGTTTCAACGTGATGTGGGGTGCAAGCAGAGTCAGTTCATAACCAGTCAGTCGTGCGCTAGTCAGGTGTTGAGTCTTGGTCTGGTTCAGGAGGGTGTCAACCGCATGGGGTACTAACACAGTGAGGGGGTTCGAGAGCACGATCCCCTCACTTTGCCGGATAGAGACAGCAGCGGCGGCTACTGCTCGAAGGCAGGCGGGCAGAGCTCTGGCTACAGGGTCAAGAGTGGCAGAGAAGTAGGCACAAGGGCGTTGTTTAGGACCTATGGACTGGGTTAGGACAGACAACGCGCATCCCTCCCTTTCGTGGGTGTAGAGGGAGAAAGGTTTAGTGTAGTCTGGGGTTCCTAGGACTGGTGCTGAACAAAGGGCATTTCGCAATTCTTTGAAGGAGGACTGGCATTCGGGTGTCCAGGGGAGGGGGAAGGGGGCGTCTTTAGCTAGCAGGGAAAGCAGAGGTTTTACAATAAGGCTGAAGTTTGGTAACCACTGTCGACAAAAGGAGGTAAGTCCGACCAGAGACCGCACTTGCTTCTGAGTTTTGGGGACAGGGGTTTCTAAGATGGTCTGAATTCGGTCAGGTGTAAGTTTCCTCCCGTCTTTGGATAGGAGGTGGCCTAGGTATGTCACTTGGGGTTGGCAGAATTGTAACTTCTTCCTGGAGACCTTGTGACCGTTCTCCGCAAGGAAGTGGAGGAGGTGAATGGTGGCTGTGACTGCAAGTGGAGTGGTGTCGGCCGCCAAAAGAATATCATCAACGTACTGTATTAGCACCACTCCATCTGGTAGTTGGACTGCATCTAGTTGTCTCTTGAGGGCTTGGCTATAAATGCTGGGGCTCTCAGTGTAGCCTTGGGGTGCCCTACAGAATCTGTACGAACGGGCTTTTAAGGTGAAGCCGAACAGGTAGCGGCTGTCTGGGTGGATGGGGATGGAAAGGAATGCGTTCTTGAGATCAATTACGGTAAAGGTGGTGGCAGTGGACGGAATTAGGGTGAGGATGGTGGTGATGTCCGAGACCACGGGGTACTGAGGTATGACTACTTTGTTAACCTCTCGCAAGTCAACAATGAAGCGGTATGCTTTCTCATCTCCCTCACCTTGCCTCTTTACAATGGGTAGGATAGGGCTGTTGCAAACATTACTGACTACTTCTTCTACCACTCCTGCATCGACTAGGGACTGGATGATTTCCACCAATGCCTTCTCGCCTTCGGGCGATATCCGATACTGTGGAAGTTTTGGGAGCACCGCGTCCGGTCGGACAGTTATGTGTACGGGGTCGATCACCATGCGTCCTACGTCCGAGTCGGTTTTTGCCCACAGGTGTGAGGGTAACGTGTCGAGTAGGGACAAGTCAGCATCGGTTATGGAGAACATACGTCGTGTGAGACAAGACCTGAACAGATCCGGGTTATCGTGCAGGATGACTCGCACTCCGTCTGGGGAACATCTGATGGTAGCTCGGAAATGTTTTAGCAAATCAAGTCCCATGATAGCATCGGGGGTGTTGGAGGAGAGCAGGAATGTCGTGTCAGTGGTGTTATCTTCTAAGTCAAAGGAGATTGGTGCTGACAAGGGGTTAGTGGAGGGCGTCCCATCGAAGCCTATTGAGGTTACGTGTGAGCCAGACAAGGGTTCCCCTAGGAATCAGTCGTTTAGATAACGCACTACGTGTCGCCCCAGTATCTACCAGAAATGGAGACTTTGTGCCCAGGACCTTAGCAGTGACGTAAGGACCTTGCTGGTCAACACGGAGTTCGACTGGATCCCTCCCTTGCCCCTGGCGGTCCTATGCAAAGTCATGGGTGTTTTCGTAGTCGGACTGCTGGCACTGGTTCTGTCGGGGGCGATCAAAGGTGTTTGGTCTGCCTGGCCTGTTGTTGGTGGTGTCGTTCGTGTACCCTCGTCCCTGTCCTCTACTTCTGGGGTCATATGCTATGTCTCTGGTGTCTCTATTTTTGTTCATCTCCAGAAGGACCGGGCACTGGGATTTCCAGTGTCCGAACCCGCTACAGAACGCACATTGGTTCCCGTCTAAGTCTCTTCGTCCAGTGTAAGGTGTGGGTGTATGGTCTCTAGGGGGTAGCTTTCTAGGGGCGGTTGGTTGGTAATTTCCTTTAGGGGGCTCCCTTCCTATGGTCACCCCTTGCAACTGTGCTATCATTACCCTCTCCTTCAATTCCTTTTTCTTTTTCTCGGACGCCCTATCGTTCTCATTCTTTTGATGTTCGTAGTATTGGGCCATCTGGAGGATAGCAGCGGGTTTGGAGGCTGCCCAACTACTCTCGCTGGTCTGTAGCTTCTGGGAGACTTCTTGTGACAGACCCTTCACATAATTCTGGACAAAGAGGTGATGTCCGGTTGCAGTGGTCATGTCCTGGCCACTATAATCGGAAAACACTGTCTCGAATCGAGAGAAGTATTCAGACACATCCTCCTGGGGTTTCTGGCGACAAGCCGTCACTATTGACCAGTCTACCTTTCTTTCTGGGATTAGAGTCTTCAATTTCTGTACGATCTTGTCTGGGAGCTCCAATATGGCTTTTAGGGGTTTTTGTCCAGGTTCTCGCTGCTTATCTATGGTATCGAGTTGTACCCAGGTATATCCGAACGGCTGAGCATGGTCGACTTTCCGGATTTGCTTCCACACATCAGCCGGCAGACATAACCCGAAGAACAAATCGATATCCGCTAAGGTCATTATGGTTGAACCTAAGGCCGTACCTAGTTCGGTGTAGAAGGCCGTCGGGTTCTTTCTTAAGTCAGGTAGGGTTTTTCTAAAGGTCAAGATGTCTTGTCGGTCCCATGGCTGGTAAACCCAGTTATATACAACCCTTCCCTTCGCATCTTGGTGGTTGATGTCGTCGTGTGTTCCCTGACCTCGTGGGGGGACCCAGTAGGGGGGCGGCTTCTTTGATGGGCATCATGGTATCAGCCTTCCCTGCCTGGGGTTCAGTCGCTATGGGGGTCTCTGCTTTGGTTGTCTGTCTGTGTTCTTTAAGATGCCGGAAGACTTCGAGTGTACGAGTGAAGAGGTTCGTCACATCGCCCTCTCCTTCCTCCCCAATGTCTACCTTCCTATACAAGGTCGCTAAGCCTTCGGGACCTCTATCTTGGTACCTATCCTCATAGGCATTCAGGGTGTGATAACAAAGTCGTACGACAAAGTGTCGTCTGCGGTTGTCGGCATACGAGTTATACATGTCTGTTACATACTCCTCACGTTCCTTTCGTTCTACTAGTGTCCTTACTACCTTATCGATTCCGGCTTGTTCATCCTTGGTTAGTCGATTCATTCTGGCGGAATCTTTCTTTCTCATCTCAGGGTCATCTAACGTTATTGCTAACGTTGTGTTCAGTACGAGAGGCTCGGCCGGCGCGGAGGCCGTGAGGACCGAGGCCCTGGTACTGCTTTCACTTGCGTTTGGGGGTTGCGGGTGCTGTACTACAGGTTGGGAGGGGGCGTATGGAGGGGGCATGTAGATGATCGGGGGACCTAATAGCAATTCGTCATTCGCTCGTTGCTTGGAAGGTAACTCAGGGTAGAGCGTAGAGGAGGTCCTAACAGGGCACTGGCCTGATGTTTCAGACTCTTGTTTTAGTTTAGCTTCCTTTCTCTCCTTTATCTCTTCCTCTAACTTTCTAGCGGCAAGGTGAGCTGCCTTTCGTAATTCCCTTTCTGCTTTTACTTCTTCCCTCTTTTTCCGTTGCATTGCTTCTTTGCGCCACATGCCGATACTGTCAAGCATAGTGGGCGTCGTTTTATTACTACGTAGAGCTATTTCTAATGCTTCTATTTTATGATCATCGAAGGATCCCATCAGTGGCCACTGACTCTCGGGGTCCCTTTTTGTATATTTATGCCATAGTTTGCTATAAGCTACGGCGACTAGTCCATATTTAGTGAACATGTCCTTATTAGGGGTGCCTTCCAGTGGAGCCGGATGGTTCACCTCTAATAAGCGGTCCGGGCAGAACCAACTACCAATCAGTGGGGAGAAGATAGGCATGACGGGTTACAACGGGGACAAAAGTCTGCACTACCTATCTTTACACTGCTTGCAAAGACTAGACAGAATATCTCTGTTCCACGTTATTTGTAAGCAGAGAATACCTCCAAAGAACCAATATCGAACAACCAGTGTTCGGACAATCAATCAGTGGGGAGATAAAAATAGGCACGACGGGTTACAATGGGGACAAAAGTGTGCGTTACCTACCCTTCACTATTTGCAAAGACTAGACAGAATATTTCTATTCTATGTTATTTGCAAACAGAGAATATCTCAAAGAGCACTATTCTTCAAAACAATCAATGTTCGGACAATCAATCAGTGGGGAGATAAAAATAGGCACGACGGGTTACAATGGGGACAAAAGTCTGCGTAACCTACCCTTCACTATCTGCAAAGGAAGAGAGAGTATTTCTACTCTTCCCCGTTTGTAGACAGCGAATATCTCAAAGAGAACAATCGATAAGCAATACTAGTATTTTCAATCAATCAATCAATCGTTTCGCAATTTGTCGTGTTTCACGTCCTTACCCGGACCGTATGGACAGTTTCTCGTCTTCCGCCTCCAGCGCCCGATCGTTCTCTACTCTCCGTATTTGCCGCGGCACTCCTGATGGTTCCCAGTCAGGACCGTAGATTACTCGAGAGAGGTCGGTTCGGAACCAGTGAAGTTCGGATGATCGGCTGCCAGACGAGGGTCTATCGGGCAGGAGCTCTTTCCGATCGTTGCAGTCGTTCACTCTGTCGTCGGGACCTCTCCCACTGGATCCACGTGTCGCTGATGGGCCCCACGCTTGGGACGCCAATTGTTAAAGGGTAGGGGCAGTTGCAGTCGATAACCTTTCAAGTATTGCCCGGCGGTAATCGCCTCTTATACCATTCGAAGATTTAACCAACAAAGAGGCAGGCGCCGGAGACTGGAAGGCAGGAAAACAAAGTATTATTCCGTCGGAGTAGAACACATCAGATCAGACAGCAAGGTATCGTCACGAGGTGCTCTAACCACATCTCTGAGGCCTGGCCTCTTATCCACAGGTTTATGACTTTATTGCAGGTTTATCATACATGGCACATTCTTGAGATCGCTTTGATACATGAAAGAACATCCTCAGAATCCCTACTTCAAGCTCGTTCCCACACATATCCACAGTGGAAGTCCCCACCCCACCCACAGTAGGAGATGGCTATCACACAGCTGGACATTCCGCCAATTCCCGGGGGTGTGTGCGACTGGTCGGGTCTCAGGGGGTGGGGGGCCTTGATCTACTGTAATCCCTTTGATGTGGGGTGTTTCCCTTATAGTAGGGGCAATAAACTGCATCCGCAGGGCTAGGTGATGGCCTGGGATCGGCCCGGACAATCGGGCGCAGAGGAAGGGGGTTATCAAAGAGATGTATGACCATGTATGGGATGTCGGTCAGGCGTGGGAAGTGGTTCCATGGCAGGGTCGCGCAGAAGGAGAGGGTTTATGGCACATGTATGAGAGAGCGGGGGTGGTCAGCGAGTGGGGGGGATGTTCGCAGCGCCAGAGGGACGCGCTGGCGATCGACAATGAGCAGGGAGAGAGGCCATGGTGCCTAAAATGGCTGCCGTGTGTTTTTGCGTGTGGTGCTGGGGAAATACAAGATGGCGCAGATAATGTTCAGATACAAACTAAATTTCCACACCCCCTTAAACCTAACCTACAATCCACGTCTGCTCTGAGGCTCCCTAGGCTGCCACCCAGCAGACATGTTGCTGGACCCCTGGGTAGGAGAGCCCCTGCTCTCCTGGGCCTGCAACAATGCACATCCTGGGCGAGGTGCTAAATCTCCTCCCCCAGGATGGGCAGGGGGAAGCTTCAAAGGCATGCCGCCTCTGTGAGCTTCCCCAGGCTACTGCAACCCCCCACTCTGGCGGGAAGCTTTGGCCGGAAACCCCAAATAAGGACAGGGGATGTGCCAGCCTGCCAACCCCACCCCTCAGGTGGGGGAGGCGAGGTGAAGCACATCTCCGGGCTCTCGCCATCTTGAAGATGGGGAGCCCTACCCTATCAGGATTAGGCTACTGCCCCCTCCCACAGGATAGGGGGTGTACCCACCCCAGGACAGGGACCCATTGGTCCCTGTCCTTCACTTACCTGTAACTCCCCTAAATCTAGTATTTAGGGGCACCCTGAACCTTCCTTCCCCAGATTCCAGATTAAAAACTACAAAGAAGAGCAAGAAGAAAGAAGACCTGCCCTGCAGCTTCTAAAAAGAGGAAGACACCAACTGCTTTGGCCCCAGCCCTACCGGCCTGTCGACCCTCGAACCTGCTCCTGCTCCAACCCGGCATCTCTTGTGGCCAGCAACCTCACCAACCCCGGAGGACCTGGCTACCTTTTGGCTCTAAGCCCCTGGGACTCCCATGAGTAGAGGCTCTACTCAAAACCTACCTCTAATCCCTGGCAGCAGCCCGGAACCGCGAACCCAGCACACTCTGCACCAGCCAAGCCTGGCCAGTGCTGGAGTGAACAAAGACCCCGAGGACGACCCCACGGCGACTGTGACCCCGAGTCCGGCACCCAAGGACCTCCCTCGACACTCCTGAAGAAGCCTGCAGCCTCAGAACAAGGTGCCCCCCTACCGCGATCAACAGAGGGTAAGATTTCCCGACACCAAAAGGCACCCTTGCACGGGGCGCCCCGCGGCCCCCTGTGCCCCATCCCGGGGTACCTACCTATCTTCCAACTACCCAACTTACCTCTCGAAGTGGTGGTGGCACCTGAAGAATCCTCGTCCCCGAGCTTGCAGTCTTTTTCTAAACCGGAGATTTCCCATTGAAATCAATTGGGCGCCCGAAGGCTCAAAAGCACCCTGCACCCAACCGCCCGAGTGGCCCTGGCAGTGAAAACTACACCTACCTACTTCCCCACTTGCCCTGAGTAAGTGTCCAGGAGCCCAGCTCCCACAGCTGCGTGGCTTGCCAGTCAGCAGCCACCAACCAAGGCCCCCCTATCCCTAATAGGATAACATTGGGCCTAACTCTCTGCACCTGGCCGCCCTAGAGTCGCTGAAGGTGAACCAACTGTACCTACCTGACCCTGGGGGACCCCTGAGTCTAAGCCCAGAACCTTAACTCTGCCAGTCGAGTACTTCCCCTTAAACCGATAACTCTATTTTCCTCATAGGGTAACATTGACTGGCTTTTTCCTGAAATTTCTTCTAAGTGTGGACTTTTCAAATCTTAAAATATTCACCAAAAATCAGCCGAGTAACGAAAACGAAATTACTCACCTGCTCTTGGGTGAGCTCCCAGTGCTGGATCTTGGTGCACAGCACTGACTCTGAAAAATACTTACAACTGTACTTACCCGTAACCCAATTTTCTTCCATAGGAAATCATTGACTGTTTTTCTGTGAAATTTCTTCTAAGTTTCGATTTCTGCAATCTTTAAATATTCTTCAAATATCGTATAATATCTGAAAACGTAATTACTTACCTGTTTTGGATAAAGGTCCCAGTACTGAGTCTAGGCACCAAGTACTGTATTACAAAAGTAACGAGAACATACTGTACCTGCAACTTGATTTTTCTTCCATAGGGAATCATTGACTGTTTTCTTTGAAATATTTTCTAAGTGTCAACTTTTAAAATAGCTAAATATTGTTTAAAAATCATTACAGTAATTAAGTCGACTTTCACCACTTGATTCTGAGTACTGACCCAGGACTGAATCTAGGATCCAGTCCTGGAATTCCAAAAGTAATCTAAAAAGTAATCTGTTGCAAATAACTTGAATTTTCCATTGAGCTCAATGCATTGTTGTGTTTAAAATAGAGTTGCCTATTGCAACCACTTGTAACTGTTTACAAAAGTCAATTGCATATTGCAAAAGTATTTATATGAAACATCTCATTCTGAGAAAGTATATTTTAAATCCAAGTGTTGGTTCTAAAATAAAACAAGCATATATTTTTTATATATAAACCATTGGCCTAGAGTTCAGTTATTGAGTGTGTGAGACCATTTGCTGATTGAGTGTGTACAACAAATGCTGTACACTGTCCTCTGATACTGCCTTACTGCTCGACCAAGCTACCACTTTAGAGAGTAAGGTTATATCTAACTTTAACCTCTGTCAAACCCTGGGGGATTGTGGGCTCTGTACACCCTGTACCTATTAAGGAACAGTATATACAGAGCCACTTTCTCACACTGGTTGATGGTCTTTGAGAACCTTAGCTGGAAAGAAGCAAGAAGATGGGTCGGTAGTTCTTCAGTTCTGTTGGGTCAGCGGGTGGTTTCTTCAGCAAAGGTTTTACTTCAGCATGTTTCCAGCCCTCCGGGAAGGAGGCTGAGGTGATGGAGGCATTCAGGACTTTCGTGAGCTCGTCGCCAATCGTCTTGCCCCTGAAGTCGAAGATGTGGTAGGGACAGGGGTCCAAGGGTGCTCCTTAGTGTATGGAGTTCATGATGGAGATTGTGGCTTTGTTGTGAGAGGATCTCATCGGGTGAGAAGGTGTTCTGGGTCTGTGTTTGTGGTAGTGAGCAGACTGATGCTATCGGCGGGAGGGGTTGGAGTTCGAAGTTTTCATTGATAGCTGAAATCTTGAAGTTTAAGAAGTCCGCCAGGGTATCACACAGTTCTTGGGAGGGGTTGAAGCTGGCTCTTCTGGCAGGTCCATTGGGTTTGATTGGCTCGGCTGGGGGCACATTCTGTGATCCATAGGGAGCAGTTTTTCACAGCCTGTTCGGGGTTGGATGCTGTGTCTGAGAGATGGGTATTGAGTGCATTGTTCTTCTGATGTATTTTCCAGATTCTGCACATGTTAATGGGGGTCATGGTTCTGTGGTTGGTGGGTCCTAAACGGTGAAGTTTACGCAGTAATGGTCGGTTCAGGTGAGCTGTGATGTGTTGTTGTACTTCACTCTGTAGCTGGAAGTGAAAATGGGGTTGAGCGTGTTCCCTGCACTGTAGGTAAGGGTCGATTGGCCAATGTTGCTCATGAAGCACGGTCCGTTGATCCTGCTGCTCTGTATGCGAGGGTGCCTCTGATGTTGTTTTTAGGTCTCGCCTGACCCAGCGCACGCGCTGGTCTGGCGAGACTTATTGAGAGGGCTCCAAAAAGTGCTACAAGGCCAGCCTAGAGCTACAGTGCATGTGCGCGGGCGCGCGCTTGACCGCGATTACTTTGACTTTACCGGCCACGCTATGGTCTTGGTCTGTGGCTCTGTTATAATGACAGTTGCTGGAGCGCCTTTCATATTATCGTTCCGCTCCCCTTGTAGTATTGCAAATGCAATAATTTTTGCTTGATGTCTTTAATTAGGAAGGCAAGGCAACGAGTATTCGAGCCTTTCTTAAGCCCACCCCCTCGCGACAAGCACGGGAGAACATTAATTTCACTCTTAATGTTAATACGCCAGGGTAAACTCATCATCACCATTGTGTATTTTTTTTTGTTTAATTTTTCTAAAACATGGTTGTTTTGACAGTGTAACATTGCAATATTGTATATTTGTAAACAAAACACGGTCCGTACCCATGATTTGCTGTGAGGTTTTTGTACGCTTTTTTCTAAGGAGGTGAAGAATATTTCCTATTTTTAGCATATTACTTCTCTGTGATTCTCCTAGCAGTGCTTTTAGTTGTAGAGCGGTGTGTTTATGGCTTCATAGCATGTGTTTTTTTATTTGTATTCAGCAAGCAAGCACTGTGCAGTGGAATGAGTGTGTGGACAGGTTCTTGACGGAGTAATAGAGCTTGATTCTCTAAATAACGAGCAAGGTTTGCTCTCATGTACATTTCCATTCGTTTGACTTTTTATTTGTAAAGTAGTTTTCTCCACGAGTGCCTGTTTATGTAGTGTACAAAAAAATGTTAAATACATTTTTTTGTGATATTTCAGTTACGTTTGTGCAATAGACATATAAAATGCAATGGAACAATTGGAAAACAAGCACTGGCAAATTCAGTACTACTTCCCTTTTTGATCTATTGGCTTTGCCAATACTTGTTGCTGATGTTGTGCACACTGACAAAAAAGGAAAAGGTTCGAAGACCCAGCTGCTCTTGTACCCCAAGTTTCTGAATTATACCTCTCTAACCCTCCCCATGTTCTACCTCCTCTCTGCCTCTACCTGGTGCGTATCATTCTACTACAGTACTGTTTACATTTCATCTGTATATCTCCTCCATCTACTTCACTTCTCTCTCAAATCACCTCTCTACCTCTCAGCCCTCTCCCCATCTCACTACTCTACCACTTCTCTGTACCTCATCTTAACCTAACGCTCATCTCTCACCTCTGATTCTCACCGTTCGCATCTTCACTTCTCCACCTCCTCTTTCCATTTCACCATCTGTTCCTGGTACTTCATCTCTCATTACTTTATCCATTTCTTGCTATGTCTCCCATTAACTTTTGTCTCGCTTCTCTCTGCATCTCAATCTGTTTCAACCCACCGTCTCTAAGCCATAACTTTTTCTACTTCACTCTCTGCCTCTTTTAAGCTTACTGGTTACTCTACCTCACCTTTCACCTCCTCGGTCTTCCCTTTACTATTTACCTTTTTTTCTGCCTTACTACTTTCTTTATCTGAATGTCTTTCTCTACCACTTCTCATTTTGTTCCTCTTTACTGCTCCCGCCTATACTTAGCTCATTGTCACCTCACTACCTGTCTTCCCCATCTGTCTCTCAAATGACCTTCCTCTCTATACTATTCCATCTGCCTTATCCCAAAACCACGCCTGTCTCTCTGCCTTTCCGTATCCTTCTCTTTAGCTACTTCATGTTTCTCTCTTTAGCTTATGTCACTCCCTACCTCATTTACCCCTCTCTTTACTATCACTTTACCAATCTTTTTACCGCTCTGTCTTTTGGCTGTTTTCTGCCCCCTTCCATTTTTCTCACTCAACAGTCAGGTCTAGCCACAGAAACAGACAGAACGGAGGAGTAGAGGGACATGACAGGGGTAGAGAATTAAGGATAAGATGTTCAGGTTCGACCAGATGAAATGGTGAAAATTGTAAGAGCAGTGCTTTGATTTTCACTGTTGCCGCGAGCATGTTAGTTGTGATCGGTGCTTTATTTATACGTATTAACCAATGAAACTGCAATTTCAAGGGCTGTGTGCTTGTGTCTTTTCATATTTTTTTTATAGAGTCCACTAATTAACCACTGCAATAAAATTATCCTTCGTGTATTTCATATAATTGAAACAAAAGCTGGTTAGACTCTGAATTGAACTTGAAATGTTGTTGCGAGACAACATCTCCATCCAAACACAAAATGGCTTTATCAGTGCTTGCTAAAGCATATTCTTTTAGTACTCTTTTGCTGGAGGACACCAAGTAGCATTGTCTTTTAAATGTCTTTTTCCTGCACTCGTTAATGAAAGTTTAGCATATCTTTCAATATTACTTGACAACACAGGAGTGTGAATTTGCAGAAAATGCTTTTAAAGTTGTTCTCAAAAGGGACCCTCAAAATACGTTTTGCCTAGGTGACAAACATCCGTAAGTTTGCATGGCTCTTAAGGTCCTGCCTGTGGGACATTCAGCCTATATTCCTTACTCCAAAGCTCCCAGAAGCCCGTCCCTTGCTTGTGACAAGTTGAGCTCTGCCCCTTCTGAGTATTTGTGAAGGCACGCCTTTGTACGTCACCAGCTGCTTCATTTCCTGCAGCTCTCCAATTGAAACTGAAAGTTTTGAAAACTGGAGAGCCGATCATACTCGTAGAATTTACCTACGCTTTGTTTGTCATGCTTCTGGTCAAAATCACTTTTAGAGCCTTTCATCTTTTAGGGACAAGTCTGCATTTGTGGTCAAGAATGCATCTGCTGGTCTGTGCTGCTGTGTGAAACTCCAAAAACAATTTTTATCCTTCACAGGTTTGCCATAATGTTTCGTTTTCAATTTGCAAAAACTATTTTTTTCCATTTCATTTTATTTCAGTTTAATTGAACGTGACTGTCTCATTGTATTTCTTGGTGGTGTTTCATTAAGCTTTCATTAAGCTCCTGTATAACCAGGCGTGTCTCTTTTAGTAATGCATGCATTTCCTTTGCCTCTGATTTCTCAAGTGGTAGTTGGAAAATTGAAAACACTGGTGAACTCTAAATTGTATCAAAATAGGACCATTCATTATATGTAACTATTCATGCATATTACTGTATTGTTCGTTTTGGTAAACAAGTAGACATACATGCGTGCAGCATTGGTCCTCCCAAGCGATACCTACTCTTTTCATGGGAGGGAAGATTAGTCCTGTGGCACATGTTATCTTTGCGTTATGTTTTCTTTAAGCTTATTCACAAAGCTGTGGACCGAGGTGTCATTAACTATATAAGCGCCTTTCAACCCAATACCCCAAAGAGACGGGTCTTTTATGATGTTATTAAGCACCTCACTATATGTGACTGTGAGGATATCTGAAAGTCCTGAAATCCCAGAACTCGTGGGTTTTAGACCTCAGTGGTCTCAGCACACCCACTTCCTGTGGTGGGTTAGCACAACCCTCCTCTTCCGGTAGGTGCCGGTTTTAGAAGCTGCTCCGGTCCTAGCTCTTGTGTGCAGCTCACAGAGGAGGAGGCAGCTTGTTAAATCGCTTGTGTGTGATGGCAGGTGCCAATCTCTTACAAGAAACTATGCGGGAAGAAGCCCTATGTTTATCTTTTGCAGCGCTACTATTTATAGGTTTTACATTAATGTACATTGTACTTATATCATACATCGTTTTCAACAATAAAATGGTTGCAAATTACCTTTAACTATTTATTATTTTTTTTGCAGATTTCTGCGCTGGGGTGAATGTTATCCAAAAAGAACAAGCATTGGCATAGCCAATAGGTCTCGCCTTTGGGACTTTATAAGTGTTTAGTTATCCAGCACAATATCCTTGGTGCAACAACTTCAAGTGTTGCATGGCTAAACACTTATAAGGTCCCAAAGGCGAGACCTATTGGCTATGCCAATGCTTGTTTGCATTTGTGTGAAGTTGGAAGTTGATATGCTCTGTTATCGCGATCGAGTCATTGGAGGAGGTTGTGCAGCCGAGGGTGTGCTCGTAGATGATGGCAATCGCACCTCCATGTTTGTTAGTTCAGTCTTGGTGTGTTATCTTGTAACCTTTGGGGATGGCAATAGTGATGTTATAGTGATGTCTGGAGCGGGACGGGTTCAGATAGGTCTCTGTGAGGAAGAGGACGTCTGGAGTGAGGGATGAGATCATGTTCCAGATCTCCATGGTGTGTTTGTTGTGTGATCGTGTGTTGTGTAGAATACCCTCTAGCTGTGTCATGGTGGTCTCAGTCGGCATGGTGAACGCAGTCGCGCTGCCGGTGTTTTCGATTTTATTGGTAGCCTCCGTGTAGCAGGTGAAGTGCCAGTGCTGTTGGAAGAATGGGCCTCTGGTGGTGCATGGGGATGTGCGGCAGCTGTTTTTTTGTTGGTGAGTATGGGGTACGGGGCTCTGAGGTCTGTGGTGGTGCAGCTGCATGGAGTGGAAGAGACAGGTTCCTGGCATTGGACGCAGTCCAGGCACGGATGAGTGCAGACTGGCTTGCCCTTTGTGTGCTGGTGGTGCACCCGCTGTGAGAGTCCGCTGCATGGTCGTGCTGTGACCTCCATTAATTGGATCTTGGAAAGGGGGCAGGGCGCTTGTTTGTGAGAGCAGCAAAAGGGGCAGGAAGGAGCAGGCGGTGTGAGGGCTTTCAAAAATGTCACAGAACAGGGGAAATAAGAGTTTAACATGCACAAAATATGAACAAATGTTACTTACCTGTAAACTGTGGTTCGCCAGTATTGGTGTCTTTCATAGATTCACATGCTTGAATATTCCCAGTCGTCGAAGTGGGAGTCCCACGGTATATAAAAAGCAATAAGTGTCATGTATATACATAAACATACATAACCACATAATAGCATATACATATCCAAATAAACTTTATATACAATTCAGAAATAACATATCAAGTGAAAATACCATAGGATAGTATTGACACATAGGAAAGCATTGAGAAAAAGAATCACTTTACTGACATATCATTGTCGTTTTATAGTCCAAACTCCAGCCAATCAGACGCAAGCACCCTCTAGTACCTTCTCCTCAGAGGCTCAGGCCCTCAGATTTTCGTAGCGCGAGAGTGACAAAAGAGCCGAAAGAGGAGAAGAGAGCCTCTGAGGGGAGGAGGGTGGGTCGCATGTGAATCTATGAAAGACACCAAAATTGGAGATCCACAGTTTACAGGTAAGAAATATTTGTTCTTCTCCAGTATTTGGGGTGTCTTTCATAGATTCACATGCTTGAATAGAATAGTGAGCAGTAAGCAGCAGCCGGCTGACAAGGCCGTAATAATATTGCATGAAATACAATGACAATGTATTTAATACGCAATTGAGAATTCCCAAGGAGGAGGGAAGTAGCAGAGGCTCACCTTATTTAAACAGATTCCGTAGAACTGATTGTCCCACAGCCGTGTCCGCTTCATTAATCGATTCCAGGCAGTAGTGCTTCGTGAACGTGTGCCTGCTGGACCACGTAGCGGCCCGGCAAATCTGATGGATGGGTACACCAGCGAACAGGACAGTGGAAAATGACATGGCTCTCGTTGAATGAGCCCTTACTCCTGAAGAAAGAGGCTTGCCAGCCCCTTGATGGCAAAAGGAGATTGCTGCAGAAACCCAACGGGCAATCGTGGGCTTGGTAACAAACTGTCCTTTACAAGTGCGTCCGTAGGCCACAAACAGCTGATCCGACTTGCGAAAGGATTGTGTTCTGCTGATGTAAAATTTAAGACATCTCTTTAAGTCCAGAGAGTGTAAACTCTGCTCCGCCGGAGACTGCGGATGTGGGAAAAAGGTTTTTAAGATTACTGGTTCATTGAGATGGAAATCGGATGGCAATTTAGGCATGAAAGCCGGATTAGTGCGGAGAGTAACACAGTCCGATCTGAATTGAAGAAACGGAGGTTGTATTGTAAAGGCGTGAATGTCACTGACTCTGCGGGAGGAAGTCAGAGCAAGGAGGAGGGCAACTTTCCAAGTAAAGAATTTGAAATCCGCCGAGTGGATTGGGTCAAAGGGCGCCTTCATGAGCTGAGCCAATACGATGTTCAGACGCCACGTGGGTGGAGGACGCCGAATGGGCGGGAACATTCGGAAGAGACCCTTGAAAAATTGCTGTATTACTCTAGATGAATAGAGAGAGGACGAGCCGTCCTGCCGAAAGCGAGATATTGCCGCTAAAAAGACCTTTGAGGTAGAGTGTGACAGTCCAGACTGCGCTAACTGCAGGAAGAATGGCAGAATGTGTTCGGGGAGGCGTGCACTGGATGTATGTGAGCGGACGCACACCAAAGACAAAATCGCTTCCACTTTAGCTTATAAGTTTTCACTGTGGAGGGCACCCTTGCCTTAGCTAACACCTCCCTGCTGGCTGGTGGAATGTTCAAATGAGCTCAGGTTCCAAGCCGACAAGCTGAGTGAACTGGGATTCGGATGGCATATCCGCCCGTCGTTCATTGTTAGAAGGTCCGGCCTCGGGAGAAGAAGGATGGGTTCGCACTGGGAGAGGAGGAGCAACTCCGAGAACCATGCCTGCCGAGGCCACCGTGGAGCTATGAGGAGCATCTGGCACGGTTGCTGCCGCATCTTCCGCAACACTCGAGGAATCAGAGGGATCGGCGGAAAAGCGTATGCAAATATCCTGTACCAATTTATCGAAAGGGCATTTCCGCACGACCCTTTGTGGGGAAACCAGCTTGCGTAGGACTGGCATTTGGTATTCTGAGGGGTTGCAAAAAGGTCGATAGTCGGGCGACCCCAAAGGCCGAAGACAAAGTCTAGAGTCAGCTGATGCAATTCCCACTCGTGGGTCGATGACATTGACCGACTGAGTGCATCCGCCAGAGTATTGGAAATGCCGGGCAGATGGACTGCCTGGAGCGTAATCCGATGGACTATGGCCCAACTCCAAATCCTCTGAGCCAGACGGGAAAGCAGCGGAGATCTTGTACCGCCCTGCTTGTTCAGGTAGTGCATGCAGGTGGTGTTGTCCGTCTGAATGAGGACTGACTCCCCCTGGAGCTGGAGGCGGAAGGATTTCAACGCCAAGAAAATGGCCATCAGCTCCAATCTGTTGATGTGCCAGAAATGCTGAGCCGTTGTCCACTTGCCCTTGACGGATAAATCTTGACGATGTCCGCCCCAGCCTTCCATGGATGCGTCCGTGGTAAGAACGAGTTCTGGGGCTGTCGTTAGAAAAGATGTTCCTGCTGCGATGTAGGAAGGACGGGTCCACCAATGCAGCGCCTGACCCATGCGGGGTGTCACCACAAGCTGGTCATTGAAGGAACCGGAGACCTGACGCCACTGCTTGTCCAATTCCTCCCGAATGGTACGACTCCTCAGTCTGCAATGTGGGATCAAAGCGATGCATGAGGACGCCATCCCCAGAAAAGACTTTAATGTGCGGACTGAAACTGACTGCTTTGCTGCGATGGAGCTTACAAGCTGTCGAATCCGTGCTTGACGTTCCGCAGAGGCAAAGGCCATAGCCGTGATCGTATCGATGGTAGCGCCGAGAAAGGTCTTGAACAGAGCTGGCGTGAGCTGAGACTTTTGCAAGTTGATCGACAAGCCCAGAGACTGAAACAGATTGAGACAGCGCTGAGTATCGAGGGCCGCTAGGTGGGAGGATTGAGATTTGATGAGACAATCGTCCAAATACGGGAATATTTGTATGCCCGTCAGTCTCAAATGAGCCACCACCGGGGCCAGGATCTTTGTGAAGACCCGCTGAGCTGAGCAAGGGCCGAAGGGCAGGACCTTGAATTGGAAATCCCTGTGACCCACACGAAAACATAAGTACTTCCTGTGGCGTGGAATTATGGGCACATGGAAATAAGCATCCTGAAGGTCGATTGTTGTCATGAAATCGCCCTGAGAGAAGAATTGAAGGATGTCCTTTAGCGTGAGCATGCGGAATGATTGGTCCTTGAGAAATTTGTTGAGCGACCTTAGATCGAGGATGGGGCGCCACTCCCCAGATTTCTTTAGTATGAGGAAAAAGCGGGAATAGAACCCCAATCCCTTTTTTGATTTCGGAACCACTTCGATGGCCTCTTTTTTGAGCATTATCTGAATCTGATTGAAAAGTTCTTTGAGGTGAGCGGGAGGAGGTCCGGATGGAGAGGTGTGTGAGGGGAACCTTCACAAACTCTAGGGCATGGCCCCTTGAAATAATGTCCAGAACCCAGCGGTCCGAAGTGATTGAGGACCAAGTTGAAAAGAACTGGGAGATTCGCCCTCCAACAGGAGAAAGGGGAAAACTGGAAAGAGGGGACGTTTGATGTACCCAGTCATTGTTTTTTGGAAGAGTTTCCCTTGTAATTTGACTTTCCTCTATAAGATTTGCCAGACTGCTGTCTGTAAGACTGTTGTGGCTGTGAGGAATAACGTTGTTGTCCTTGGTTGTAGGAGCGGTACTGGGAAGAGGACCCACGAAAAGAAGAGGAGGTGCCGCGGCCGCGCGCACCCCGAAAGGGCTGCTTCCAGAACTGGAGAGTGCCGAGGGAGCGAGCCGTCTCCGTGTCCTTCTTGATGGCTTGCAAAGCGTCCTCCGCATGCTGGCCGAATAAAGATTCTCCGTCATACGGCATGTCCAGAATCTTGGCCTGTACCTCCTGACGGAACGAGGTGGAACGAAGCCAACCCTGTCGTCTTAAAACAGCCGCTCCAGCCAATTGACGAAAACCCGTGGAGGCAATGTCGACGGAGCAGTCGATGATTTCGGAGGATGCCCTCTCACCCTCTTGCAGGATCTTTAGAGCTTCCGCTCTAGAATCTTCCGGGATAAGCTTAACCAAAGCCGCCATGTCCGACCACATTTGTCGATCGTAAGGACCGAGGATGGCCAAAGAGTTTGCTGACCGGACTGTTGTTGAAGCCATGGTTGAAAACTTTTTGCCAATGGCATCCAGGCGGCGGCCGTCACGATCCGGAGGTGACGAAAGCGGAGACGTGGATTTTTGGAGCGACGTTGCGCCGCCTGGGTGATCACCGAGTCTGGCTTAGGCTGAGACACTAAGCAAGCTGGGGAAGAGTCCGGGGCCTTGTACTTCTTCTCCAGTCGCGGGAGGACAGCCGGGATGGAGTTAGGCGTTTTCATCAGTTTAATGCCCTCGTTCCAGATAAAGTCTATAATGGGCACGGCTCGTATCTGCTTCTGCGGCTGGGACTTGAAGTCGTACAGAAAGCAGTCCTCCTCCCTAACCACCATGGGAAGGTGAAAACGTTGAGCTGCCCTGTCCATCAGTTGATGGAATCCTGATATGTCAACAGGTGGTGAATTTACTGGCGATGTTGGAGGTGATGCCGGCGAATTGACTTGATAGTCACCCCAGTCCACCATAGAGTCGTCATCATGAAGCTCTCCCTCCTCTGTATCCAGATTATCCACCACCTCATCTGTTGCAGGGGGAACCAATGCAGGCGCGGATGGTGTCGGCATCGTTGGCAACACAGGGGTAGACGGAACAGCAGATGGCGTCTCACGTGGAGAGCTATGAGAGGAAGCCGGAAAGCGCCGATTATAATCTTCCAACATGAATTGAAGGTTGGAGATGAGCGACAACGGAAGCTGCGCCATGGGAACTTGTGCAGGGGGATGTTGCTCCTGCTCCTGACAGTAATAGTCCTGCGAATAATCATCCTCTTCAAAATCTTGGCATTTAATGTGCAGCTCAGAAGGACTACGAGCATCTCGAAAAGAGGGCTGAACATCGTCATCAGAGTCCGAAACCTCCTCAGCAACCGTGGGGAATAGCTGATGAGATGGCCGAGTGACTGGTGCATCATAACAGAGTCCAGCACAGCGTGGCGACGCTGCAACAAGGAGGTGTCCACCGACACTGATGCTGGTGTAGACATTGGCACCAAAGGCTTCGTTGCAAAATTTGACACCTCCGTCGTCGAGACGATCGTCAACAAAGTCGCCGTCGATGAAGTCGTCGTCGACAAAGTCGCCATCGACGAGGCTGCCGCCGTCGACGAGGCCGCCGTCGATGCCGTCGACGAGGGTGCCGACGACGAAGCCCGTGCCGACGAGACTGCCGTCGACGACGAGCCCGCCGTCGACGACGATGCGGTGAGCTTTGACGGCGATGACTTCTTCTTCATTATCGTCGACGAAGCCTTAGACGTCGACGGAAGCGCCAGCTTCCTAGTCGTCGACGAAGAAGATAGTGGAAGGAAATCTGCTCGACACCGTCGTCGACGAGGTTGATGAAGTGGCAGATCTCGTCGACGGAGGGGCCGTCGACGCGCCCGTCGACGGTTTTGCGCGTTTTTGACTAGAAACATGCGCTGACGGAGTCAGAGACGCCTGAGAGCTAGGTCTCGGGGGCGCTAGCGTGGTAACAGAGACTTGGCCTGTAGACACTTCCTCAAGATGAAGTTTCTTCTTTTCCAGAAAGGGAGACGGCAAGTCCTGAACACTACCACGCTTGGAGGAGACTCCTGTTCGAATAGAGGCTACACTCTCCACCTCAGAAAGGGGGTTATCCGTATCCTTCAGTTTTTGTAGCCACAATAAAAGGCGACCATCCCTGTCCTTCAAAGTCTTTTGGGAGAAGGTTCTACAGATTTTACAGTTGGCCACCTTATGGTCAGGGTAAAGACAATAGATACATTTTTCATGAGGGTCCCCAGAAAAGAGCCTTAACTTCCCACAAGATGAACAGGGACGGAAAAGAGACTTCTTACTTGAAGATATGATGAGAAAAACTCAAACTAGACCAAAGAACTGAGCAGAGCTCAGGAAGACTCCCTTCACACGACGTGCGGTAGAAAATCTGAGGGCCTGAGCCTCTGAGGAGAAGGTTCTAGAGGGTGCTTGCGCCTGATTGGCTGGAGTTTGGACTACAAAACGACAATGATATGTCAGTAAAGTGATTCTTTTTCTCAATGCTTTCCTATGTGTCAATACTATCCTATGGTATTTTCACTTGATATGTTATTTCTGAATTGTATATAAAGTTTATTTGGATATGTATATGCTATTATGTGGTTATGTATGTTTATGTATATACATGACACTTATTGCTTTTTATATACAGTGGGACTCCCACTTCGACGAAGGGGAATATTCAAGCATGTGAATCTATGAAAGACACCCCAAATACTGGAGAAGTACAATGCAATGGACAATGGACAATTTGGCTAACAACGCTGGATGAGCTGGATAAACTCCAGTCTTGACCTTCAAAAACAATTCACTTCTGTAGTTAGGGCAGTGGCATGCTACTTCAGTATCTCTCCTTCATTCTGGGCTACTGTGGCTTCAAGACAGACGTCGGGAACACAGTCTGCAACTGCTTATGGCTAAAGAAGGTTTCAGTCTATTCCTTAATCACATTATCAACTCCATCAATTTCAGAGTTCTTGCAATTAAAGAATATAGGTAAAGGCACAGAAATGAAAAAACTAGAAAGGGCTAAAGTGAACACGTTTGAAACTTGAGCTTCTGCTTTTAAAGAAATGTTGAGAAATACCCAATTGCTGTCTGAAACTATATTGGGAGGAGAAGAACACACATCTGCCACTTTGCTCTAATTTCTTGTTTTTACAATTGCTTCAGAAATCTGTGTGTCCCCCATTATGGAACTCTGGCATCAGATATTTTCTAGTGCTATCTGCATCTATCACAGAATGCAGTTCCTTCAAAGGGGAACCAAATACATATTTTGCAATGAATGGGATTTATGCCATGACTACGTGGCATGCCACAGGGGAAAGAAAACAATGAGATGCACTACATTTATATCAAGGCAACAACAATCATTGCCGCATTCTGTGCCTAGGGAGTATTAGGCATTTAGATCTCAGACAGCCATTGTTGCACTCTATAGTAATTACCAAACAGTTTTAGTAGTTCCAGTAGGTTTATTTTCACAGTATCTTCTTTACATGTTAACCTCCAGCAAACTCAAGGAAAAACTGTCTTTCACAGAACTAAAATATGACATCATTCTAAAATGAACATCCATTTCCATGGAAACAAAAGAACATCTCCACATATCTCCCCCCGTATACAATAATTAATAAAATGAACATAACAATAATACATTTAATTAATACAACATTGGCTTGTACTATTACGAAAGAACTCATTTGAAATGTATAATCAAAATAATTTATACTGAATAGTTAATCAGGATCCTAATCATTATAATTAAACATTATCACCAGGATCCTTGACTTTACAAATACTTCCTTTGCTCCAACACCTTCCGTCACTCAATTGAACAACAGATTTAACAACAACTGCTCTCTTGGGTTTATCAAACTTACTCTCACCTTTTCTTACAAAACCAAATTTCTTTACAGCCACCCAATCACCAAAACTGATATCCGAATCCTTGACCGCCCTCCTTTTATCATAAATGACTTTGTTACGTGTGAGAAGTTGGCCTGGTATATGATGCTCACTAGTTAAAGTGATCACCTTGTACCATGCCAAGCAACCCTTATGGTGTGGTTGTAAGTCAACCTTTTCGGACTAGCTGCCCTAGTGGTAGCGTAGGCTAAGCAGTCTTTGAGGCTAAACTCGTGAAGCGTGTTAAGCCAGCTGTTTTACCAAATGCAACCCCCTTTTATACCAATGAAAGGACACCACACAGATATATATTCAAAATATATATGTATTTATTTCTCAAAGTAACCCCTAGTCTCTTTATGAGCACAGGAGCACAAATCGTCAAACAAGATTATCACAGAATACACAGAAGTTGCACGTTATATGGATAGGCCCTGGTGGCCAATCAAACCATATACTAAAATAGTGGTATAAGTACCACGAACAGAAAAGGGAAAAGGCCTAGGGCCTCTAGAATCGCTGGGCCTACAAGGAGCTAACGTCAGTTAGTGACCAGGAGGTCCACGGGTGGCGTGTGCAGAGCAAATAGTCACACGCGTGCTCCCATAGGTTTCAATGGGTGCGTAAAAAGTACAAAGTTACTGCAAAGAGGATCTTCCGGATGGACTAGGAACTCAAGATTTGGAACACAGGCACTAGAGATGTAATACTACACTTGGGCACAGGTGTGCCAGCTTTACCTCACCCACAGGAAGCGGGTGCATAGGCCTCGAAGTGCGTCGGGTTGCTTCTATCTGTTCCGTGGAGCTTGAAGACAAAGATGCTGCAGGCGGTCGGTCCGGGAGAGATGCAGTGGATCCAAGAGTGGATCGGAGATGTTGAAGACCTGTAAGCAGAGGGGACAGTGTTCACAGTCACTAGCCAGTGACCCGCGTGGCACCAGGTGGGTACCAGGCGATGTCGGGTGCAAACAGGTGATGAGGGGTAGCTTGTCTCCGCAGCCACGTGGTCCCTGAAGGTCGACGACGTCCAGGAGTCGGCTCACGAGCTGTCCCACGCAGGCCCTCGCTGTCGGCGGTGTCGGCGACTTGATCGAAGCAAACAAGCCTTGGCAAAAGCAATTGTAGGAGGATTCGGAAATCAGCTGTTGGTTCTGACCAGCAAGGTCAGAGGGATTGCTCCTTTGGAGGGGAGCAAGGGCCAGTCTGGCGCAACCAGACCAGCAGTGTATTTCGTAGAGTTCGTCGCCAAGATGGCCACTAGCCAGCGGGCCAGCAACCGGTTAGGCGCGTCGAGTGGCAAAATGCAGAAGGGCCCCACGCAGATCGTGGAGATGCTGGAGGGCTCACCTTTGGTGCAGATGCTGCTCGGGGGTTGGGCTTCTCAGATCCCAAAGCACAACT
Organism: Triturus cristatus; assembly: GCF_964204655.1. Classification (NCBI taxonomy): domain Eukaryota; kingdom Metazoa; phylum Chordata; class Amphibia; order Caudata; family Salamandridae; genus Triturus; species Triturus cristatus. The sequence continues at coordinate 1,030,383,144 of NC_140579.1, read as the reverse complement.
TCGAGGGAGCCTCGGTTGTTGCACTTGTCAGCTTGTCGTAGTCGTTCCAAGATGGCTGCCTCCACGTGTCTCGGTGCCTCCACGGGTCTCCTCTTTTCAGGGACTGTGGATCGGGCGGTGAGAGGTCTGGAGGTCCAGGTCTTGTCAGTCTCTGGGCTCGGGCTCCGGCGGGAGGCGGCGGCAAAGCAGACGTTGATGCGCTGGATGGTGCTTGCGTTAGCAAGGTGGTCACTCCCTGACCACAGGGGAGATTTTCTTCAGTCTTCTGTGCAGCAGAATGTCGAAGTTCCCGTCTTCTTCTTAGTTTCAAGTTGATTCCAGGATGTCTGAAGTCTTAGGACACAGCTCCTACCTTTAAGCGGATTCTAGGGGCCGGACTACCTGCTAGGTCCCTCCCTAAGGGTGGGACCAGGAAGGGGGGTGGTTACACCCCCAATCCTTTGTCCAGCTCGCCCCAGGCCCGGGACTGGTGTGCCCCAGGACCGGTTTGAACTGGCATATGCACCGAGGCTCCTTGTGAGCCACAGGCATGTCTGGTTTCTTTCAAGCCCTACCTGACCAATACACAAAATCCTGTCTGGGGTGGTGCATGCACCTCCCCTGGCAGGAAACCCTTTGTCCACACCTCCCAAGCTGGAAGGACTCCCAGCAGCAGGAGGGCAGACTTGTGTCTGTGGTGGCAGCATCCATTTTGTGGAGCTGAGGCTATGTCTGATTTTACCCGGGTTTCAGGCACTGTACATGTCGTGTCCCTCTAGAAGGGTGGAATGCTAACCCCGTCGCCAGAATTGGCGAGGGGTTAGTATTCCAATTCGTATGACACCTTACTTGACATGTTTTGATAAAGCCAAACCAAAGATAGCATTTAACCGCGAGGTTCATAATGCACTTAAGAGTATATGGTATGACGATATCTGGAAACAGTAGAAGGAAGTTGTTCCGACCACTGCAGACAGGCTCAGCTCATGCCAGAGCACCATCTCACATGGAACCAAGCACTCTGCCTTCAGGATTGTTAAGGCCTGCCATAGGAGTGACTTATAGGTTACCAGGTGTCCCATTTAAGTTTAGGTATAGGTATACTACACCTAAGTAAGAGGTGATTACACCAACTTACCCCAGCTGAGTGATCACCCAGTTGTGTCAGATTGTTAGGCCAAGCCTGGGGTGGCATAATACATGCTTCAGCCCCTGGCAGGCCTTGGATACACCAATGCCCTGGGTACCTAGTGTACACTGGTACAGGGGCTGACAGGGTGATCCAACCAATTGGGTATGTACCTAGGGTACATGGAGTCCATTTTACAGAGAGAGCAGATAGCCTGAGAGCCTGAATGGCAGGATCTCAGGCCAACTAAGTCGAAAAACCAGCTAGACACTAGGCAAAAATTTGGGGGTAACCATAGTCAGATATCCACCTTCCTACACAACCCCCCCCCCAAACGAAGGGAGATAAGGCTGACCTTGACCAGGTAAGCCTATATTGCCCAAGTGGCCATATAAGGAGGAACCAGCACTGGCATGGTTACCCCCTGTCTCATGGTCCACTAAGCAATCCCTCACCCTAAGGGTATCAGAGGGTCTCCACCATAGGGAATCTCTACCTGTGGTGTGTCTTGGCAAAGTAAAAGGCTGGTGTTGAGATGGAGTACTGAAGTGAGTGTCCTCAAAGTGAGGCCTCAGCTTCCTCCAATCATCCTCCACCATGGATGCCTTTCTTTCTTTAACTGAGTTGCACTGTGCTCTCAGGGTCAGCCTCTGGCTACCTAAAGCTGGAGGCTGGGTCCCTTTTGTGGGCTTACTGGAGGGACAGGTCAGGTTTGGGGCCCTAAGGTCCCATGTTTGCCTGTGCCCAACAGAATCCCCCTGGGGGAGGTCCCTAACTACCTGTAAAGGAGATCCCTCAGGAATGTTTTTACCCATCACCTGACTAGGGCTACTAGCCAGGCAATCCTCATTCTTTTGATGGGGGGGTTCTTGTGGACAGGGGCCCTCTGGGGGTCCACTGGCCTCCCTGACCTCTGCAGCCCTGGGCTGACTGAGGCAGGGTAGAGAGAGGCAGGCTACCTGCACCAGACTGGATCCCACCTTGGAAGGGGCCACTGACATCAGAGGCTCTGCCAGGCCAGGCCTGGCTACCTCTGGGGCAGTTCCTTCACAAGGGGTGAGGTCAGATCCCTGAGGAGGCTGACCTTTTCCTAATGTCTGGGGAGAGGGAGACTTTTCTTCCTCCCCACTACTCTCAGTTTGTGTGGAGTGATCCATTGTTTCAGGCTTCACTACACCTATGTCAGTCTGAGTATAGGCTGAGACCATTACAGCCTTGCCAACCTTTTCAGGGGGGCACTCAGTTTGTGTTTGAGGTGTGACTGTCACAGCTCTGCCAGTCCCTACAGGGAAGTCTGTCTGTGCCTGGGCTGTGGCTACCACTGCCCTTCCAACCTTTTCAGGGAGGAAATCTATTTGGACAGGGGTTGTGAATGGCACAACCCCCCTACCCTTTTGTGAAAGGCCTACCATTTTAGAATGGGTGTCTTGTTCAACTCCAGCCCAAGCTGAGAGTTCTAAGTCATTCCCCAGTAAGCAGTCTACAGGCAAGGTTGGGGACACTGCTACCCTTTTAGGGCCAGTGACCCCTCCCCAGCTGAGACATACCTCTGCCATGGGATGACTGTTCTGTTTGCCATCAATGTTAGTCACCTGGTAGGAGAAACCGGGCAAAAGCTGCTCAGAGGGAACTAGCCAATGGGCCACCATTGTGATGCTAGCCCCAGTGTCTCTGTAGGCCTCAGCTTTTGTACCATTGATGTAGGGCTCCTGTCTGTACCTACCCAAAGTGTTGGGACAGGCAGTGAAGTTGGCAAACCCCATGCCACCATCACAGACAAGAGTGGTTGCTGTAGGGGAATTGGCTAAGCCAGGGTCCCCCTGTGTTCCCCAAGTAAACCCACCCAGATTTCTGGGGGCACTCCCACCACCTGGGGGATTACTGCTGACAGTAATAGGTGGTGTGACAGGAGTAATTGGAGGAACAGTTTTGTTTTTAGCCCTTGGGCAACCGCTGTCAGTTTTCCAATGCCCAGGAGTTTTACACTCATGGCAGTAGGGCTTTTTAGCTGTGGTAGAGGAGGGAGCTTGGGACCCACCACCCTGTGTGGAGTTTTGGGGCCCTGAGGAAGGTTTCTCTTTTTCTTTATCCCCACCCTTCTCTTGAGGCTTGGTGGTATCTTTCTTTTGGTCACCACCCTGGTTTTTAGGCCTGATCCTGGTCCTGACCCATTTATCTGCCCTCTTTCCCAATTCTTGGGGAGAGGTCAAATCTGAGTCTACCAGGTGTTGATGGAGAAGCTGGTTTTGACAATTACTTAAAATCTGCTCTCTCATCATCAAATTGTACAATCCTGTATAATCAGACACCTTACTTCCCAGCAACCAACCCTCCAAAGCCTTAGTGGCACATTCCACATATTCAGACCAGTCCTGAGTCTGTGTCTTCTGGGTGTCTCTGAACATTAACCTGTACTGTTCAGTGGTTAAGCCTAACCCATCAACTAGGAAACTCTTCAGGACTCTGTAATTTCTGACATCCTCTTCTCTAACAGTGAGGAGTCTATCTCTGCCTCTCCCCTCAAAGGAGAGCCATAAGATTGCTGCCCACTGGTCTTCAGGAACCTGCTGCACTTTGCAGGCTCTCTCAAGAGCAGTCATCCATTTGTGGATGTCATCCCCACTTTTGTAGGGGGGCACAATCTTGGACAGGTTCCTATTGTCAAAGACCCTATCTTTGTCCCTAGGGACATTGCTGCCACCAGTGGGTATAGACCCACTCTCTCTATGCTGCCTAGCCTTGCTCAGTTTTTCTTCCATCAGGGCTACTTCTAGCTCCTGCTTCCTGATCCTCAGCTGGGCTTCCTGCATTCTGGCCTCATGTTCCCTCCTCTGAGGGGTGGTCAGTCTCCTTCTGGAGTGACCTTGAGAGCCTCTAGAGCCATGGGAAGCATTGGAGTCACCTGAGCGATTCCTTTGCCTTCCAAGCCCTGTGTTAAGTCCACTGGGGAGATCCAATGGGGTGAACCCACTGTCAGTCCCCAATAGCCTTAGTTTAGCTGGGCCAAGTATAACACTTGGCACTGGGCTAGTTCTCCCTTCATCCCCACTCACATCTGTATCCCCATCACTTTCTTCCTCTGTGGTAGGCATCCCATCTAAGGGGTGACTATTGAAAGGGGGTACCTCTGTGACATCTTCAGAAGGGGGGCCTCCTGTTCCTGACCCTAAGGGGGCTAACTGGGAAGCTTTCCTGAGTTCTCTCTGATTCTCATCATTTTGTAAGAGTTCTCTGAGCTCAGCAGAGGTAGGGTTCTTGGGCTGTTTAAGGCCTCTAAGAGTTGCCAAATGCCTGAGCTCATTCTGGTTAAGGGTAGCAAAGCTGGATGTTGCCCTCTGGGGGTCACTCTCAACAGAGATGGGTACAGTGGACCCCTCTGCCCCGGCCATTGCTCTTAAGTGTGGGTGGATGTGTTGCAATCTACCTACACTTGTGTTTACCTACTAAACCTATCTAGTAGTTGTAGTCAGGGTGTGCTACTCCCTTTGCTCTACAACAACTAAGTTCAGTAGAACTTATGTATATCTAATCTTGTTTTATATGTACCTACAGGTACCTATGTGATCTTTCAATTGGTAACCAAGAGATTACAATGGTAAAACACAGCAAGCTCAAATCCAACCGCTGCTCACCAATGTGAGAAGTTGGCCTGGTATATGATGCTCACTAGTTAAAGTGATCACCTTGTACCATGCCAAGCAACCCTTATGGTGTGGTTGTAAGTCAACCTTTTCGGACTAGCTGCCCTAGTGGTAGCGTAGGCTAAGCAGTCTTTGAGGCTAAACTCGTGAAGCGTGTTAAGCCAGCTGTTTTACCAAATGCAACCCCCTTTTATACCAATGAAAGGACACCACACAGATATATATTCAAAATATATATGTATTTATTTCTCAAAGTAACCCCTAGTCTCTTTATGAGCACAGGAGCACAAATCGTCAAACAAGATTATCACAGAATACACAGAAGTTGCACGTTATATGGATAGGCCCTGGTGGCCACTCAAACCATATACTAAAATAGTGGTATAAGTACCACGAACAGAAAAGGGAAAAGGCCTAGGGCCTCTAGAATCGCTGGGCCTACAAGGAGCTAACGTCAGTTAGTGACCAGGAGGTCCACGGGTGGCGTGTGCAGAGCAAATAGTCACACGCGTGCTCCCATAGGTTTCAATGGGTGCGTAAAAAGTACAAAGTTACTGCAAAGAGGATCTTCCGGATGGACTAGGAACTCAAGATTTGGAACACAGGCACTAGAGATGTAATACTACACTTGGGCACAGGTGTGCCAGCTTTACCTCACCCACAGGAAGCGGGTGCATAGGCCTCGAAGTGCGTCGGGTTGCTTCTATCTGTTCCGTGGAGCTTGAAGACAAAGATGCTGCAGGCGGTCGGTCCGGGAGAGATGCAGTGGATCCAAGAGTGGATCGGAGATGTTGAAGACCTGTAAGCAGAGGGGACAGTGTTCACAGTCACTAGCCAGTGACCCGCGTGGCACCAGGTGGGTACCAGGCGATGTCGGGTGCAAACAGGTGATGAGGGGTAGCTTGTCTCCGCAGCCACGTGGTCCCTGAAGGTCGACGACGTCCAGGAGTCGGCTCACGAGCTGTCCCACGCAGGTCCTCGCTGTCGGCGGTGTCGGCGACTTGATCGAAGCAAACAAGCCTTGGCAAAAGCAATTGTAGGAGGATTCGGAAATCAGCTGTTGGTTCTGACCAGCAAGGTCAGAGGGATTGCTCCTTTGGAGGGGAGCAAGGGCCAGTCTGGAGCAACCAGACCAGCAGTGTATTTCGTAGAGTTCGTCGCCAAGATGGCCACTAGCCAGCGGGCCAGCAACCGGTTAGGCGCGTAGAGTGGCAAAATGCAGAAGGGCCCCACGCAGATCGTGGAGATGCTGGAGGGCTCACCTTTGGTGCAGATGCTGCTCGGGGGTTGGGCTTCTCAGATCCCAAAGCACAACTTGGAGGGAGCCTCGGTTGTTGCACTTGTCAGCTTGTCGTAGTCGTTCCAAGATGGCTGGCTCCACGTGTCTCGGTGCCTCCACGGGTCTCCTCTTTTCAGGGACTGTGGATCGGGCGGTGAGAGGTCTGGAGGTCCAGGTCTTGTCAGTCTCTGGGCTCGGGCTCCGGCGGGAGGCGGCGGCAAAGCAGACGTTGATGCGCTGGATGGTGCTTGCGTTAGCAAGGTGGTCACTCCCTGACCACAGGGGAGATTTTCTTCAGTCTTCTGTGCAGCAGAATGTCGAAGTTCCCGTCTTCTTCTTAGTTTCAAGTTGATTCCAGGATGTCTGAAGTCTTAGGACACAGCTCCTACCTTTAAGCGGATTCTAGGGGCCGGACTACCTGCTAGGTCCCTCCCTAAGGGTGGGACCAGGAAGGGGGGTGGTTACACCCCCAATCCTTTGTCCAGCTCGCCCCAGGCCCGGGACTGGTGTGCCCCAGGACCGGTTTGAACTGGCATATGCACCGAGGCTCCTTGTGAGCCACAGGCATGTCTGGTTTCTTTCAAGCCCTACCTGACCCATACACAAAATCCTGTCTGGGGTGGTGCATGCACCTCCCCTGGCAGGAAACCCTTTGTCCACACCTCCCAAGCTGGAAGGACTCCCAGCAGCAGGAGGGCAGACTTGTGTCTGTGGTGGCAGCATCCATTTTGTGGAGCTGAGGCTATGTCTGATTTTACCCGGGTTTCAGGCACTGTACATGTCGTGTCCCTCTAGAAGGGTGGAATGCTAACCCCGTCGCCAGAATTGGCGAGGGGTTAGTATTCCAATTCGTATGACACCTTACTCGACATGTTTTGATAAAGCCAAACCAAAGATAGCATTTAACCGCGAGGTTCATAATGCACTTAAGAGTATATGGTATGACGATATCTGGAAACAGTAGAAGGAAGTTGTTCCGACCACTGCAGACAGGCTCAGCTCATGCCAGAGCACCATCTCACATGGAACCAAGCACTCTGCCTTCAGGATTGTTAAGGCCTGCCATAGGAGTGACTTATAGGTTACCAGGTGTCCCATTTAAGTTTAGGTATAGGTATACTACACCTAAGTAAGAGGTGATTACACCAACTTACCCCAGCTGAGTGATCAGCCAGTTGTGTCAGATTGTTAGGCCAAGCCTGGGGTGGCATAATACATGCTTCAGCCCCTGGCAGGCCTTGGATACACCAATGCCCTGGGTACCTAGTGTACACTGGTACAGGGGCTGACAGGGTGATCCAACCAATTGGGTATGTACCTAGGGTACATGGAGTCCATTTTACAGAGAGAGCAGATAGCCTGAGAGCCTGAATGGCAGGATCTCAGGCCAACTAAGTCGAAAAACCAGCTAGACACTAGGCAAAAATTTGGGGGTAACCATAGTCAGATATCCACCTTCCTACATTACGTCTTTGAGATTCCATCGCCTTTGCCAACATACATTCACGATCAACCCACACTTGAGCTTTCTTACATAACCACATAGGGTATTCCTTCGTTGCAGGTTCTCTTCCCTTGAGAGCCACAAATGGAGACACACCTGTTGTAAAGTGTGGCGTAATTCTATGAGGCCAAATCATCAACTGAATATTTTCCATAATTATTCTATTGACCCTTTCAATTAATCCATTTGCTGTGATCTAAATAATGCAACCTTTTCATGCTCGATACCAAGGCCTTCAAGAAGACTTGTCATAGTCGTGGAAGTCAATTGTATACCATTATTGGAAACTAATATCTTGGGAATTCCTTCTTCTAAAAACACTCCTTTCAAAAACTCTACTACACTTTCACTAGAGGTGCCTTTCATAGATTTAACCACAAACCACTTACTGTGGTAATACACTAAAACTGCCAAAAACCTATCTCTCATGCCTAGCTTATCCACAGGGCCAATAAAGTCTAAAGCCAATCTTTCCCATGGACAAGTAGGAAAATCTACACATGTTAATGGTGGCTGCCTCACTATCTTACACTTATCACTATTGCTACAAGCAACACAGTCACTAACCACACTTTCAACTTCACTGTCCATATTTGGCCACCAAAAATACTGTCTCAATCTTTTCTTAGTTAAACTTCTTCCTAAATGTCCCTCATGTACAATCTTCAAAATTCTGCCTCTCAATGCTATTGGAGGTACAATACGATTGCAACAATAACCTTTACTTCCAAGAATGCACAGCTCATCTTTCACCACAAGATATTGTTTAACCCCTTGTGTGCCCATGACGAGCTGGACTCGTCATGGAGCACAGTCGCGCAGTGCCCATGATGAGTCCAGCTCGTCATGAGACATTCCCTTTTAGTGAAAATAGCCTCGAGAGCTGGGGAAGAGCTACCCCAGCTCCCGAGGCCCCCCCCTCCCTTCACTGTAATGACGATCGGCGCACACGTCGCGCCGACGTTATTACAGTGAAAGTGAAACTGAAATGAGCCATGAGGCTCATTTCAGTTTCACTTTCTACGTGCTCAGGGGGCTATCTCAGCCCCCTAAGCACGTAGAAAGACGGAAGAGGTATTGTTGGAAAGGGGAGAATCCCCCCTGTCCAATGGTACCCCTCCCCAGTGGATCCCTGCTTGGGGATCGCCACAGGAAGGTGATCCCCAAGCAGGGATCCACCCACTAGACACCAGGGAGGGGGGAGCGGCCCCTTGGGCAAGGGCCTTTGCTCCCCGCAACTGACGTTGGCACCATTTAGTCTTTTTGCCCCACCCTGGGGGGCAGATGGGGGCATTAGCCCCCAATCTGCCCACTCGGGGGGGGGTAAAAAGCCCACTAGACATCAGGGAATTAAAAAAAAAAAAATAGGGGTGGGGGCTGCCCAAAACGACATGCCCATGCCCCCACCCCACCATTACTACAGCCTTTCTGCCCCCCGGGGGGCAGATGGGGCATTGGCCCCTAATCTGCCCCTTTGGGGGGGGCAGAAAGCCCACTAAATACCAGGGATTCCCTTTTAGTGAAAATAGCCTCGGGAGCTGGGGAAGAGCTGCCTCAGCTCCCGAGGCCCCCCCCCCTTTCACTGTAATGACGATCGGCGCGCACGTCGCGCCGACGTCATTACAGTGAAAGTGAAACTGAAATGAGCCAAAAGGCTCATTTCAGTTTCACTTTCTACGTGCTCAGGGGGCTATCTCAGCCCCCTGAGCACGTAGAAAGACGGGAGAGGTATTGTCGGAAAGGGGAGAATCTCCCCTGTCCAATGGTACCCCTCCCCAGTGGATCCCTGCTTGGGGATCACCACAGGAGGGCGATCCCCAAGTAGGGATCCACCCACTAGACACCAGGGAGGGGGGAGCGGCCACTTGGGCAAGGGCCTTTGCTCCCCCCAACCGACGTTGGCACCATTTAGTCCTTTTGCCCTGCCCTGGGGGGCAGATGGGGGCATTAGCCCCCAATCTGCCCCCCCGGGGGGGTAAAAAGCCCACTAGACACCAGGGAATTAAAAAAAAAAAAAAATAGGGGTGGGGGCTGCCCAAAACGGGCAGGCCCATGCCCCCACCCCCCCAATTACTACAGTCTTTCTGCCCCCCGGGGGGCAGATGGGGCATTGGCCCCTAATCTGCCCCTTCGGGTGGGCAGAAAGCCCACTAAATACCAGGGATTCGTTTTTAGGTTTTTTTTAGGGTGGGGGCTGCCCGCAACGGGCACGCCAATGCCCCCACCCACCCGCCACCATTACAGCCTTTCTGCCCCCCCCCCGGGGGGCAGAGGGGGCATCGGCCCCCAATCTGCCCCCCCGGGGGGGGCAAAAAGCCCACTAGACAGCAGGCAAGGGTCTAAAACGTAGTGAGGCGCACTATGTTTTGGACCCTTGCCTGTCGCGGGTACTTGGGCCTCCCACACGAGTGAGGCACCGTTTTTAATCGGGAGACCCGGGGGAACACTGGGTGGTAGGAAATTTGTGTCAGCCCGGTGATGCCACAACTTTTCCACACAAAAATGTGTCAAAAAGGTGATTCTTTCAGCTAAATTTGAGGTTTGCAGTGCATTCTGGGTAAGGAAACGTTGGGGGATCCACGCAAACCATACCTCCCTGGAATCCCCCGGATGTCTAGTTTTCAGAAATGTGTGGGTTTGGTAGGTTTCCCTAGGTGGCCGCCGACCACCGGGCCAAAAACCCAAGTGACCCCCCTTGCAAAACCAGGTCGTTTTAAGATAGGCAATTTTCATGTCGCCTCACTACGTTTTGGGCCCTTGCCTGTCGCGGGTACTTGGGCCTCCCACACGAGTGAGGCACCGTTTTTATTGGGAGACCCGGGGGGAACGCTGAGTGGTAGGAAATTTGTGTCAGTCCAGTGATGCCACAACTTTCCCACACAAAAATGTGTCATAAAGGTGATTTTTTCAGCTAAATTTGAGGTTTGCAGGGCATTCTGGGTAAGGAAACGTTGGGAGATCCACGCAAGCCATTCCTCCCTGGAATCCCCCAGGTGTCTAGTTTTCAGAAATGTGTGGGTTTGGTAGGTTTCCCTAGGTGGCCGCCGAGCACCGGGCTAAAAACCCAAGTGACCCCCTTGCAAAACCAGGTCGTTTTGAGAAAGGCAATTTTCATGTCGCCTCACTACGTTGTGGGCCCTTGCCTGTCGCGGGTACTTGGGCCTCCCACAAGAGTGAGGCACCGTTTTTATCGGGAGACCCGGGGGAACGCTGGGTGGTAGGAAATTTGTGTCAGCCCGGTGATGCCACAACTTTCCCACACAAAAATGTGTGAAAAAGGTGATTTTTTCACCTAAATTTGAGGTTTGCAGGGCATTCTAGGTAAGGAAACGTTGGGGGATCCACGCAAGCCATACCTCCCTGGAATCCCCCAGGTGTCTAGTTTTCAGAAATGTGTGGGTTTGGTAGGTTTCCCTAGGCGCCGGCAGAGCTATGGTTCAAAAACTACAGCTAGGCACTTTGCCAAAAAAGGGTCATTTTACACAGCGAAATTGAGGTGTGTTCACGTTGCGTTTTGCGCCGTTTTCTGTCGCGGGCACTAGGCCGACCCTCACAAGTGAGGTACCATTTTTCTCTGAAGACTTTGGGGAACGCGGGGTGGGTGGAAATTTGTGGATCCACGCAGATTCCAGAACTTTCCACCAGAGAAATGTTTTTTTTAGGGTGGGGGCTGCCCGCAACGGGCACGCCAATGCCCCCACCCACCCGCCACCATTACAGCCTTTCTGCCCCCCCCCCCGGGGGGCAGATGGGGCATCGGCCCCCAATCTGCCCCCCCGGAGGGGCAAAAAGCCCACTAGACACCAGGCAAGGGTCCAAAACGTAGTGAGGCGCACTACGTTTTGGACCCTTGCCTGTCGCGGGTACTTGGGCCTCCCACACGAGTGAGGCACCGTTTTTAATCGGGAGACCCGGGGGAACACTGGGTGGTAGGAAATTTGTGTCAGCCCAGTGATGCCACAACTTTCCCACACAAAAATGTGTCAAAAAGGTGATTCTTTCAGCTAAATTTGAGGTTTGCAGTGCATTCTGGGTAAGGAAACGTTTGGGGATCCACGCAAACCATACCTCCCTGGAATCCCCCGGATGTCTAGTTTTCAGAAATGTGTGGGTTTGGTAGGTTTCCCTAGGTGGCCGCCGACCACCGGGCCAAAAACCCAAGTGACCCCCCTTGCAAAACCTGGTCGTTTTAAGATAGGCAATTTTCATGTCGCCTCACTACGTTTTGGGCCCTTGCCTGTCGCGGGTACTTGGGCCTCCCACACGAGTGAGGCACCGTTTTTATTGGGAGACCCGGGGGAACGCTGAGTGGTAGGAAATTTGTGTCAGTCCAGTGATGCCACAACTTTCCCACACAAAAATGTGTCATAAAGGTGATTTTTTCAGCTAAATTTGAGGTTTGCAGGGCATTCTTGGTAAGGAAACGTTGGGAGATCCACGCAAGCCATTCCTCCCTGGAATCCCCCAGGTGTCTAGTTTACAGAAATGTGTGGGTTTGGTAGGTTTCCCTAGGTGGCCGCCGAGCACCGGGCTAAAAACCCAAGTGACCCCCTTGCAAAACCAGGTCGTTTTGAGAAAGGCAATTTTCATGTCTCCTCACTACGTTGTGGGCCCTTGCCTGTCGCGGGTACTTGGGCCTCCCACACGAGTGAGGCACCGTTTTTATCGGGAGACCCGGGGGAACGCTGGGTGGTAAGAAATTTGTGTCAGCCCGGTGATGCCACAACTTTCCCACACAGAAATGTGTGAAAAAGGTGATTTTTTCACCTAAATTTGAGGTTTGCAGTACATTCTGGGTAAGGAAACGTTGGGGGATCCACGCAAGCCATACCTCCCTGGATTCCCCTGGGTGTCTAGTTTTCAAAAATGTATAGGTTTGCTAGGTTTCCCTAGGCGCCGGCAGAGCTATGGTTCAAAAACTACAGCTAGGCACTTTGCCAAAAAAGGGTCATTTTACACAGCGAAATTGAGGTGTGTTCACGTTGCGTTTTGCGCCGTTTTCTGTCGCGGGCACTAGGCCGACCCTCACAAGTGAGGTACCATTTTTCTCGGAAGACTTTGGGGACCGCGGGGTGGGTGGAAATTTGTGGATCCACGCAGATTCCAGAACTTTCCACCAGAGAAATGTGGGGAAAATGTGTTTTTTTCGGCAATTTTTTAGGTTTGCAAGGGATTCTGGGTAACAGAACCTGGTGGGAGGCAGTCAAGTCACCCCATCCTGGATTCCCCTGGGTGTCTAGTTGTCAAAAATGTATAGGTTTGCTAGCTTTCCCTAGGTGCCGGCAGAGCTATGGTTCAAAAACTACAGCTAGGCACTTTGCCAAAAAAGGGTCATTTTTCACAGCGAAATTGAGGTGTGTCCACGTTGCGTTTTGCGCCCTTTCCTGTCGTGGGCACTAGGCCGACCCACACAAGTGAGGTACCATTTTTCTCGGGAGACTTTGGGGAACACTGGGTGGGTGGAAATTTGGGGATCCAAGTAGATTCCAGAACTTTCCACCACAGAAATATGGGGAAAATTTGTTTTTTGGGCAATTTTTGAGGTTTGCAAGGGATTCTGGGTAACAGAACCTGGTGGGAGGCAGTCACGTCACCCCATCCTGGATTCCCCTGGGTGTCTAGTTGTCAAAAATGTATAGGTTTGCTAGGTTTCCCTAGGTGCCGGCAGAGCTAGGGTTAAAAAACTACAGCTAGGCACTTTGCTAAAAAAGGGTAATTTTGCATTGTGAAAATGTGGTGTGTTCACGTTGGCTTTTGAGCCATTTCCTGTCGTGGGCACTATGCCTACCCCTACAAGTGAGGTACCATTTTTATCGGGAGACTTAGGGTAATTCAGATTTGTAAAGGAACTGTTATTACCTATTGACTTTCGATGCATTTCTGCCTTCCAAATGAAAGACATTGTGTAAAAAAGAAGTCATTCTAAAAAATGACTGATAATTCTCATGCTAGTATGAGTATTCCCAATTTCGGAAATGTGCAAATATCTACTGTTTCTAAACTCTATATTTTGTTCCCATTTCAGAAATACATAGGTGTCTTTCATACCGATTTTTCCATGTACACATTTTTACAGAATAATTACTATATACCCGGTATATAATAAAAAACCATTGCAAGTTGCTGCTCAGTTTTTGGATCTGGGTTCGTCGGGTTCTTGGTGAACCTAGAAGTCCTATATATCCCCACAACCAGTAATGTCCAGCGGATGTAACGGTATATTGCTTTCTAAGAGCCGTCATAATTAGAAGAAGTTACAGGTGAAAACGTTGACACAAAAGTCTTTTTTATTCAACAAATTTTCAATTTATCCTATAATTAACTGTTAGTTTCTATTAAAAAAACCTTGATGGATCTACACAAATGACCCCTTGCTGAATTCAGAATTCTGTCTACTTCTCTGAAATGTATAGCTTTCCAGGATCCATTATTGCTTTTGTGCCCATGTCTACCATTAACTGGAAGGAGGTCGAAAGCACAAAAAAATAGCAAAAATAGGCTATGTCCCAGAAAAATGCCAAAACTGTGTAAACATTTTTGGGTTTCTGACAAAAGTCTGGTATCCCCTAAAAGCTGGGAAAATGGTGATTTCAGCCCCACAAACCCTTTTTTGATAACACTTGCAGGGAAAAACTCAGAAGCTTTCATTTGCAGCCCGTTTTTCCCATTTTCCCCCAAAAAACCTAAATTTTGCAGTATTTTGGCTCATTTCTGTGACCCCTCCTGGGGAATCCACAAACCCTGAGTACCTTCAGAATCCCCATGATGTTGGAAGAAAAGGACGCAAATTTGGCGTGGATACCTTATGTGGTCAAAAAGTTACAGGGGCCTCAGCGCGCACTACCCCAAATAGCCAAAAAAGGGCGTGGCACAGGAGGGGAAAAGGCCTGGCAGCGAAGGGGTTAAGAGACGACTCACCAAGAATACTTAACCCTTGCCAACCATTGCTAATCAGGGTCTTCAATTGTTTGTATTCTTCATCATTGTGAACAGCACCACTCCACTCTTTTTCCGTGAGAGCTAACTCCTCATCTACTGGACTAACATTAAATTTGTCCATCAGAAAAACATCTTCCTCACTCACTGGTAAACGGGACAAACAATCTGCTACTACATTTTTGTTTCCCTTAACAAATTCTACGCAGAAATTTAGATCATAAACAGATAACATCCATCTGGATATACGGGGGGGGGGGGGATAACACTACCTTCCAATCCTCTACCACATTTGAATAAACGCAACAAAGGTTTATGATCAGTCCTAAGTGTAAATGGCAAGCCCCAGAGATAGTATCTGAAATGGTTTAAACCCCAACAGCAAGCTAGAGCTTCTTTTTCAATTTTTTAATAAGACGTTTCAGCGCCTTGCAATCTCCGTGAAGCGAAACCAATGATCTTTTCTTCACCTAATACCTTCTCTGTCAGAACAGCTCCTAATCCCACATTACTAGCGTCAGTTGTTACAGTGGTCTTTTTTCTAACATCGAAATGACCCAGTGTTGGAGCTGTAGCAAGTGATTGCCTGACAGAAGAAAATGCAGCCTCACAATCTGTTCCCCACAGATATTCCACTCCGTTCTTTAATAACATCCTCATTGGTTCAACTAAATTGGCAAAATTAGGGATGAACTTAGAACAATATTCAGCAAGCACTAAAAAAGACTTCAATTCATCCTCATCTTTAGGTTGAGGTGCATCCATGACAGCTTTGACAATATTTTTTTTTGGTTTAATATCTTCTGCTGAGATATCATGCCCTAGATAAGTTACATTTCTTTTCCGTAATTGACATTTCTCTTTCTTGACCGTTAAACCATACCTCTACATTCTCCTTAAAACTTCATTCAACATATCATCATGTTCATCTTCTGACTTTCCCACCACCAATACATCATCTTGAAAACACAAGACATTTTCCATCCCATGAAAACTTTTCTGCATGACCCTCTGATAAACTGCCGAAGCTGAGGCTAGACCAAATGGCATACGACAATAACAGTAAGCTCCAAGTGGAGTTACGAAGGAGGTTAATGGTCTAGACTCTGGGTGTAAATTCACTTGATAAGCCGCAGACATGTCAAGTACACTAATTACATTTCCTCCACCCATCACAGTCAACATTTAATTAATATTAGGTAGAGGTTGTCAATCTACCCAAATATTTTTATACAAATCGCGCAAGTCAATGCAGAGGCAAATCTTATTACCAGGTTTAGGCGCAATCACAATGGGAGAAAGCCATTCTGACGACTCAATTGGCTCTATGATTTCTTCTTTCAGAAGTTTATCAAGTTCTTGTTGAAGAGGTTCTCTCATAAGGAAAGGTATAGGTCTAACTTTATGGACTACTGGAACAGCACTTTTTTTTTTTTAATATTACCTTACGCATAAAACTCTCTAACTTCCCTAATATATCTGTAAACACATTAGGAAAGTATTGAAACAATTCTTCATTCCACTTAGTATTGGTATCATCTTTAGCTAAAATCTTTGTTTTCCCAAACTCTATCGCCATCACAGGTTCATGTGCGTTAGGATTCAGAACAATGTTTAAGTCATGCTGATTACGCCAACCCAAGAGATTAGATCCTTCATCAGTCACATATATCCTACCATAGACACCATTTTTTTTTAAAGAATATGTTCATCCACATTATACCAATGATATTAATTTTTCTTCCACCATACCCTACTGCTTTGACATCAGTTGGCAACAAATCTTCAATTTTTCCTTGTACAACATCCATGTAGGTTTCCTTAGAAATTAAAGTAAAAAGACTTCCTGAGTCTACCGACACATTAACCTGAGCAATACCTAAAAGAATAGTACAGTAAGGTTTTTCTAGTGGTTCAGAACTTTCTTTCTTTATCCCTTGTAGGTTCGCATTTACTTCTATAGGTCCTCGATTCACAGAGGATATGTTATCATCCACACACACACGTTCCTCAACAACAGAAATAATTTCATGATGTATTTCTTCCATAACTTCAACTAATTTTACAGAAGAATCTTGTACTCTTTCCTTTGACATACAAGCTTTTGCCAAATGACCTTTCCTGCCACAAAGTCTACAAGTCATGTCTCTTGCCGCACAATTAATACTATAGGCAATATGCCCTGGAGCTCCACATCTATAACACGTATTTCTTTTCTCAAATATTTTATTTCCTAGAGATTGTGAATATTTAGATTTTGGGTTTAACTTAACCTCTTTTATATCAATTACAGAAGATTCTTTGTCAAAATTCTTGCCAACTGGCTTATTCAAATCAATTTCTTTCATCCAAACATCTGTTTTTTCCATGCTTCTAGCAATTTGTATTGATTCCTCTAACGTGGGATCCATAGACAAAGGTCTTTGCTTTACTTTTCTATTGTTTGTAGAACGTACTATCTGATCACATATAAGGCTTTCAGATAAACCTTGAAACTCACAGGTCACAGCTAAACCACGCAACGTAGCCACATAAGTCATAACATCCTCATCATGACCCTGTATTCTAAAAAAAAAATGGTGTCTTTCAAACACAACACTTATTTTAGGTGTGAAATCTGCATAGACATTTCGTAAACATTTATAGTCTGACCGTCACCCATTCCTAAAGATACTTCTGGCAAATCATCGTAAATTCTACGACCTTCAGGACCATATTTATTGCCCCCAATAGCTAACATATAGGTGAAAAATATATTTTTCCACCTTTTCCAAGGTATAACTGGCTCTCCAGGAAGGGGTAAAAAACTAGGCGGAGCTGACATGCTTTGTTCTGCCATTTCTTTCACTTAATTTAATAAACCAAAACAATAAATTAACATAAAAAAACAGAACAAGTTAAAATAATTATCTAAAATAATAAAATGCACTAACATTTCATTTACGATACAATACAGTTATATATATATATATATATATATATATATTCACTTAAAAAACCATAGGTTTCACACATGTTATAGTTAGCTGGACATTTCACTCGTAAAAAACCAATGAAATTCCCCCGTTATAGTTAGTGCAGGCAACTATAACTCACGCGACCGCAATCCTCTCCGGATGACGTCAGATATTACATCACTGATGACATATGTGTCTTTATGAAAAATAAATATTTGTAATATATGTATAGCTAAAGATTAATGGAAGAAGACATGGGTAAATAAGTGTCTAAATACAGTGATGTAATATCTGACGTCTTCAGCAGAGGATTGCGGTCGCTTGAGTTATAGTTGCCTGCACTAACTATAACGGGGGAATTTCATTGGTTTTTTACGAGTGAAATGTCCAGCTAACTATAACATGTGTGAAACCTATGATTTTTTAAGTGAATTTGCAAGGTTTTTTAAATGCTAATTCGTAACTATAACGTGTGTGAAACCTATGGTTTTTTCAGTGAATATATAAACATATAAATATAATCTGCATATCTATATAAATATAAATTCATGCAAACATATACATATATGCATACATATGCATGGTATGTACATGAAAGTTTGAAAAACTCTAATACAAGCAAAGCTAAAAAGCCACCTAATTACAAACAGAATTGCTTTAACTTAAACGAGGGCGAGACCTATTGCATTTTCAATGCTTGTTTACTTTGATTCCATGAAGAAGGCATTCAGATGTGTCCCACATTTTCCATAAATTCTGAATGGTAGCACTCTAGTTGCTCATTAGATCACTGTAGTAAAGCTACTGCTCACCAGGGAAGTCTGCTGCTGGTATTGAAAGTGCATGTTTCAGTCTGCATGTCAGCATTTTTTTATGAAATAGAAGAGGATTTGATAAGTCACTCAAAATGTGCCCTAATTTTTCTTTTTTCCTCACTAATCATAATTTCTATGGCAAAATGAACCTCCTCATTGTGTTCCTTTTAAATTAAACTACTCACTCTCTACTACTCACTCGCTACTACTTTCTACTACTCACTCTCTACTACTCACTTTCTACTACTCTCTACTACTCTACTACTCTCTACTACTCACTCTCTACTACGCTCCACTACTCTCTACCACTCACTCTCTACTACTCTATTACTCACTCTCTACTACTCTCTACTACTCTCTCTCTACTACTCTCTCTCTCTACTACTCCCTCTCTCTACTACTCCCTCTCTACTACTCACTATCTACTACTCACTCTCTACTACTCACTCTCTACTACTCTCTACTACTCACTCTCAACTACTCACTCTACTACTCTCTCTACTACTCACTCTACAACTCACTCTACTACTCACTCTACTACTCTCTACCACTCACTCTCTACTACTCTCTCTCTCTACTACTCACTCTACTACTCACTCTACTACTCTCTACTACTCTCTCTGCTACTCACTTTCTACTACTCTCTACTACTCACTCTCTACTACTCACTCTCTACTACTCACTCTCTACTACTCTCTCTACTACTCACTCTCTACTACTCACCCTCTACTACTCTCTACTACTCTCTCTCTACTACACACTCTCTACTACTTGCTCTCTACTACTCACTCTACTACTCACTCTCTACTACTCCCTACTACTCCCTACAACTCACTCTCTACTACTCTCTACTACTCACTCTCTACTTCTCCACTACTCTCTACTAATCACTCTCTACTACTCACTCTGTACTACTCTCTACTACTCTCTCTACTACTCTCTACTACTCACTCTCTCTACTACTCTCTCTCTACTACTCACTCTCTACTACTCACTCTCTACTACTCTCTCTCTACTACTCTCTCTACTACTCACTCTCTACTACTCTCTACTACTCACTCTCTACTACTCTCTACTACTCACTCTACTACTCATTCTCTACTACTCATTCTCTACTACTCTCTCTCTGCTACTCAGTCTCCACTACTCACTCTCTACTACTCTCTACTACTCACTCTCTAATACTCACTCTCTACTACTCCCTCTACTACTCACTCTCTACTACTCTCTACTACACCCTCTACTACTCACTCTCTACTACTCTCTACTACTCTCTACTTCTCACTCGCTACTACTCTC
Source organism: Triturus cristatus (assembly GCF_964204655.1). Lineage (NCBI taxonomy): Eukaryota > Metazoa > Chordata > Amphibia > Caudata > Salamandridae > Triturus > Triturus cristatus. Next base: position 1,030,363,605 of record NC_140579.1, on the reverse strand, counting down.
TACTACTCACTCTCTACTACTCACTACTACTCTCTCCTACTCACTCTCTGCTACTCTCTCCTACTCTCTCTACTACTCTCTCTCTACTCTCTATTACTCATCCTCTACCTCTCTACCTTTCTCTACCTCTCTCTCTACTACTCTCTACCTCTCTACCTCTACCTCTCTACCTCTACCTCTCTACCTCTACCTCTCTACCTCTACGTCTATACCTCTACATCTCTACCTCTCTCTACCCGCACACATATGCACATATATGCATTTATATATATGTATGTGTATATATATGTATATACATACATATATAAACATATATATAATCTGCATATCTATATAAATACAAATATAAATGCATGCATACATATACAGATATGCATGTTATTTACATGAAATTTTGAAAAACACTAATAAAAGCAAAGCTAAAAAGCCACCTAATTACAAACAGAATTGCTTTAACTTAAACGAGGGCCAGACCTATTGCATTTTCAATGCGTGTTTACTTTGGTTCCATCAAGAAGGCATTCAGATGTGACACATTTGCCATAAATTCTGAATGGTAGCACTCTAGTTCCTCATTAGATCACTGTAGTAAAGCTACTGCTCACCAGGGAAGTCTGCTGCTGGTATTCAAAGTGCATGTTTCAGTCTGCATGTCAGAACTTTTTAATGAAATAGAAGAGGATTTGAGAAGTCAAAATGTGCCCTAAGTTTTCTTTCTGCAGCACTAGTCATAATTTCTATGGCAAAATGAACCCCCTCATTTTGTTCCTTTGCAAATTAAATGTTTTAAATGTTACCACTTTATTCCAATCAAGATGGCTGCAGGTGTGCCATACCTTTGTCATAAGTAAGACTGTTAGCGCTCTAGTTGTTCTTTAAAACACTCTGGGATTTCTGTCATTGGGCTATACTTGGGCTACATCTCGGTGATATTTGTGCTACATTTGGGCTCTTTTGTCTCTGGTGGCCATCTTAGGAGACTTGTTATGAAGTTTCCTAATTTCCTCATTTACTGCAGTCTCCTCAGTAGGCATACTGTCAGTTTTTTACTTTGATTCAATGAAGAAGGCATTCAGATGTGTTACACATTTGCCATAAATTCAGAATGTTAGCACTCTAGTTGCTCATTAGATCACTGTAGTAAAGCTACTGCTCACCAGGGAAGTCTGCTGCTGGTATTGAAAGTGCATGTTTCAGTCTGCATGTCAGAATTCTTTAATGAAATAGAAGAGGATTTGAGAAGTCACTCAAAATGTGCCCTAATTTTTCTGTCTGCAGCACTAATCATACATTCTATGGCAAAATGAACCCTCTCATTTTGTTCCTTTTTAAATTAAATGTTTTAAATGTTACCACTTTATTCCAATCAAGATGGCTTCAGGTGTGCCATACCTTTGTCATAAGTAAGACTGTTAGCGCTCTAGTTGTTCTTTGGAACACTCTGGGAAGCTGCAGTAGAACACAAAGGAATCAACTGACCGTCTCTGCCCTTGTTGGATGTACATGTTTTACTGAGAATGTCAGACTTCATTCTCACATGACTGAGAAAGATAATGTGAATTTACAGAAAATATGCTCTCAGTTTAGCTTATAGATCACCTTCCAAACCTCTGTGGGAAAAGCATGTGAAAATAGTTTTCTCTCAAACATGATTCATGATATCCCAGCAGAAGGCTTTTTAACATGGTAAAATCACCTTAGAACATACTACAATTCCTAAAATGAGTATGGTACCATCAACAAATGATTTATAATGTAACTAAAGCCTTAAAACCTTCTATTAACTGCAATGCTTTTTAATGAGGTGCTATCATGTATATTGGTCCCAAGATGGCTGCCAACACTTCTTGGATGAAGTGCTGACAGCCAATCAGATCTCACAATGAGATGTGTGGTTAGGCTCCGCCCAGATATGTATATGATTTTACTTTTGATTTTCTCAGGAACTACTGAACGGATTTACACCATATATGCAAAAGGCACATGCCTGACCTGAGGACTACCTCTTTGCCAAATTTCAAGTAATTCTGTTCAGCCGTTCTGGCTGTAGCTGTGTCTAAAGGTCCTATGGAAAAATGCATGGGGAAAACGCGTTTTGGGACCCCCCTTTTTTCTCGGCCCCCGCTTGACAAATCACCCCGAGACTTTCAGGGTAGGAGCTGAACGGAGCGCCCCATTAGTTTTGAAAATTTCGCGAGGATTCGTCAACCGGCGCCAAAGTTATTCAAAATAGAATTTTGAGATTTCCTATGGAAACTAGGTTGTAACTATAACTATCTACTGGCGACCGCCAGTAGATAATATATATATATATATATATATATGTGTGTGTTGAATCTGTTATCAAGACAACAGTTTCTTTTCACATACATAAGTTGCGAAGTCCTCTTTCTATGTAGATTGACAGGGCGAAGTCCTCTTTCTATGTAGATCGACAGGAAACCTCCATGTTGAACAGGAAGACGATGAACGATTCCATAGTCTCCAACAAGGTCAAATTTCAATTGATAATTTTGTAGCATTTCCTTGTAGTATTAAAATATTTAGCTTTTGATTATCAAAGAACGAACGAGCGCGTTGTTGTCAAGTGCAGCTCGTGAAGTGAAACCTTTGATCCTTGGAAGAACGAGCGAGTGCACTCTTGTCAGATGCAGCTCGTGAAGCGAAGACAATTCATGCGTGAAGAACGGGAGCAATCTCGTGTTCAACAATGCCTCTTGTCAAGCCCTTGTCAGCAGGTGTCAGGTTTCAAGAATAAACAGCATGCAGCACTTTTTAACGGCTAGGAGTTTACTTAAGAGTATACAAACTTTCCATCAAACCGGATCGTAAATCACGTATAATTATAGAAACATGTTAAAATAGACTGAATAAATCGTGCCAAATAAACCGGATTTTTCACACTTCTTATGTTTAAATGTGGAAGTTCATTATCCAAATCCTCAGTTTTTGAAAACTGAGTCTATAAAGATGTTGTAGTGCTTGATAAGCATTAACTGCAGTTGTTATTCTTTAATTATCTTCAGTCTGTCAGGTTAAAAGATTAAATAACTTACAGTTCAGTTGAGTTCATATATCCTCTTTCATCAGTATTGTCCAATCCTGATACAATACTTTTCCAGGGGTGGAGGTTAAACATCCACAGCTGCCCCCTGCGCAGCTAGCGCGAGTCCCTCGTCGCTAAAAATTGTAGTAATTACCAAACAATTTTAGTAGTTACTTTACCTTTCAAAACGTGAAATCAACCAACGTCTCCATGCCAGCACTTTGATCAAATATCACCGGGCACAAAGAATACCAAGGGGACTTCGTATCCCTTTAAACCTGTCACTATGTAAGAACGCCCAGAAATGCAAGGACCGCTGGTATGCGATTCTCAATAAATGTTCACTGGATCTCATCCTACTAATTATTGAAGAACTCTCCAGCATTCTTGAAGAATTATCAAAAGAAAAAGTCACAGTTACCAATGAACTAACTAACTATGTCACCTGATGATTGGACCAAGGTTCTAGAAGATCTCAATGAGCAATTAACCAAACACTCGCAGGAGGTCAACGAAAGGAAAATCCGCAAATTTCGACGTGACACAGTCGACTATAAACTTGGCGAAGTATACAGTTGGGCTGAAGTATACGCCTGCAGAAGACAAAGCAAACCATATACCCAAGAAACGGACACATCATCATCTGTCAGTGACATGTCTAATAAACCAAGATTCCAAAGAACAGAAGTAACCCACGGATCAAGACAACCACAACCAGCAAGATATCAAACTACTCATACAGAACCTTCAACATCATCTACAATTGAACCAAAATTAACATCAGCTGAGCCTTTTTTTAGAATCAGGCCAGAAAGAAAGAAACAAACCCAAAGGGGAAAAAGAAAAAGAAATACCAGCTACCAGGAGCACCACAGCCACATCAAAGAAGGACAAAGGCAAGAAACAGACAAATCAAACTTAGTAATCAACTTATCTGACCAGATTGTTGATCAAAATGAACTCAAATTACTTCAAAAAGGCACCTCATATGTTCCTACATCATGAACAAACTAGTTGGAACTGGAAATTAGCTTTAAGTTTATGAGAAAACTGAGGTTACGACATTTCTTTGATAACGTCTTACAAAACCAAAGACCAAATGAACATGATCAACTATTGGGTTTACAAGCCCATGGCACATACATGGCACCAGTAAGCCATAAAACATTAGATACCTTTGAGAATCTAGGGAAACTGGAATTGACCAAAATCAATTATGGCAAAAAAAGAACACACAACAATCTGTCACAAAAAGAATTTGGCATACTCAGAAAATTGGCAAACAATCCCAACATAATTTGCACAAAGGCTGACAAAGGGGGAGCTATTGTGGTCCTCAACACCTCGCACTATGAAAATGAAGTGACTAAACATGTCATGGATCAAACAACCTACATCAAATTAGACAGTAACCCTACAGAAGCATTCCTACATCTGCTTAAAACTATTGTCAAAAAAGCCCACGACAATAGCACTATAAATGACAAAACAGCAAAATTTCTCATACAAAACAATCCCAAAAGCCCCACATACATGGTGCCAAAAATTCCCAAAGATCTTCAGAACCCTCCATTCAGACCCATAGTGTCTACACGTGGAAGCCTACATGAACCGATTGGTCAATTTCTTGCTAAATACCTCCAACCAAGCGTTATTAAAATGAAGACATATCAAAGACACTACGGACTTTTTATTAAAAATTAACGAAGTCCGCATTAGCCCTGATGAACCCATTTTACTGTGTACAGTAGACGTTAAAACACTATACACTTCGATTCCACACAACCTTGGCATCGAAGCAATTGAATACTCCTTATTGCACTCTGACATCAACCGTGACATGCAATCTTTTCTCATGGAATTACTCCAATTTACCTTATTACAGAGTTATTTTAAATGGAAAACTGATTGGTACCTCCAAATGACTGGAACATCAATGGGCAATTGAGCCTCGCCGGCGTATGCGAATCTGTTCATGGAAAGGTTTGAGGAAGAAAATATAATCTCAAAAGCCCCATGGAACACCTACAGTAAAATGTTCATACGTTATATAGATGACATTTTCATCTTATGGAACGGACCAAAAGAAACCTTAATACAAGCCTTGAATGATCTCAATAATATCAATGAACGAATACAGTTCTTGTAGGAGAGTAGGGTCTGCTATCCTATGGTCACCCCAAATTTTTGCTTTTTGCTTCACTGGTTTTTGACATATTGAGGCTGTGGGCCTGCCAATCAGACCCCCAGCCTGCTGTTCTCTCTACTAAATTTACACTATGCACCCTAGGTGCATAACCAATTGGAAGTGGATCACCCTGTCAGCCCCTGTACCAGTGTACACTAGGTACCCAGGGCATTGGTGTACCCAAGGCCTGCCAGGGGCTGAAGCATGTATTATGCCACCCCAGGCTTGGCCTAACAATCTGACACAACTGGCTGATCACTCAGTTGGGGTAAGTTGGTGTAATCACCTCTTACTTAGGTGTAGTATACCTATACCTAACCTTAAATGGGACACCTGGTAACCTATAAGTCACTCCTATGGCAGGCCTTAACAATCCTGAAGGCAGAGTGCTTGGTTCCATGTGAGATGGTGCTCTGGCATGAGCTGAGCCTGTCTGTAGTGGTCGGAACAACTTCCTTCTACTGTTTCCAGATATCGTGATACCATATACTCTTAAGTGCATTATGAACCTCGCGGTTAAATGCTATCTTTGGTTTGGCTTTATCAAAACATGTCGAGTAAGGTGTCATACGAATTGGAATACTAACCCCTCGCCAATTCTGGCGACGGGGTTAGCATTCCACCCTTCTAGAGGGACACGACATGTACAGTACCTGAAACCCGGGTAAAATCAGACATAGCCTCAGCTCCACAAAATGGATGCTGCCACCACAGACACAAGTCTGCCCTCCTGCTGCTGGGAGTCCTTCCAGCTTGGGAGGTGTGGACAAAGGGTTTCCTGCCAGGGGAGGTGCATGCACCACCCCAGACAGGATTTTGTGTATTGGTCAGGTAGGGCTTGAAAGAAACCAGACATGCCTGTGGCTCACAAGGAGCCTCGGTGCATATGCCAGTTCAAACCGGTCCTGGGGCACACCAGTCCCAGGCCTGGGGCGAGCTGGACAAAGGATTGGGGGTGTAACCACCCCCCTTCCTGGTCCCACCCATAGGGAGGGACCTAGCAGGTAGTCCGGCCCCTAGAATCCGCTTAAAGGTAGGAGCTGTGTCCTAAGACTTCAGACATCCTGGAATCAACTTGAAACTAAGAAGAAGACGGGAACTTCGACATTCTGCTGCACAGAAGACTGAAGGAAATCTCCCCTGTGGTCAGGGAGTGACCACCTTGCTAACGCAAGCACCATCCAGCGAATCAACGTCCGCTTTGCCGCCGCCTCCCGCCGGAGCCCGAGCCCAGAGACTGACAAGACCTGGACCTCCAGACCTCTCACCGCCCGATCCACAGTCCCTGAAAAGAGGAGACCCGTGGAGGCAACGAGACACGTGGAGCCAGCCATCTTGGAACGACCACGACAAGCTGACAAGTGCAACAACCGAGGCTCCCTCCAAGTTGTGCTTTGGGATCTGAGAAGCCCAACCCTCGAGCAGCATCTGCACCAAAGGTGAGCCCTCCAGCATCTCCACGATCTGCGTGGGGCCCTTCTGCATTTTGCCACTCGACGCGCCTAACCGGTTGCTGGCCCGCTGGCTAGTAGCCATCTTGGCGACGAACTTTACGAAATACACCACTGGTCTGGTTGCTCCAGACTGGCCCTTGCTCGCCTCCAAAGGAGCAGTCCCTCTGACCTTGCTGGTCAGAACCATCAGCTTATTTTATCTCCTACAACAATTGCTTTTGCCAAGGCTTGTTTGCTTCGATCAAGTCGCCGACACCGCCGACAGCGAGAGCCTGCGTGGGACAGCTCGTGATCTGACTCCTGGACGTCGTCGACCTCCAGGGACCACGTGGCTGCAGAGACAAGCTACACCTTTCTTCCTGTTTGCACCCGACATTGCCTGGTACCCACCTGGTGCCACGCTGGTCACTGGCTAGTGACTGTGAACACTGTCCCCTCTGCTTACAGGTCTTCAACATCTCCGATCCACTCTTGGATCCACCGCATCTCTCCCGGACCGACCGCCTGCAGCATCTTTGTCTTCAGGCTCCACGGAACAGATAGAAGAAACCCGACGCACTTCGAGGCCTATGCACCCGCTTCCTGTGGGTGAGGTAAAGCTGGCACTCCTGTGCCCAAGTGTAGTATTACATCTCTAGTGCCGGTGTTCCAAATCTTGAGTTCCTAGTCCATCCGGAAGATCCTCTTTGCAGTAACTTTGTACTTTTTACGCACCCATTGAAACCTATGGGAACACGCGTGTGACTATTTGCTCTGCACACGCCACCCTTGGACCTCCTGGTCACTAACTGAAGTTAGCTCCTTGTAGGCCCAGCGATTCTAGAGGCCCTAGGCCTTTTCCCTTTTCTGTTCGTGGTACTTATACCACTATTTTAGTATATGGTTCGAGCGGCCACCAGGGCCTATCCATATAAAGTGCAACTTCTGTGTATTCTACGGTAATCTTGTTTGACGATTTGTGCTCCTGTGCTCATAAAGAGACTAGGGGTTACTTTGAGAAATAAATACATATATATTTTGAATATATATCTGTGTGGTGTCCTTTCATTGGTATAAAAGGGGGTTACATTTGGTAAAACAGCTGGCTTAACACGCTTCACGAGTTTAGCCTCAAAGACTGCTTAGCCTACGCTACCACTAGAGCAGCTAGTCCGAAAAGGTTGACTTACAACCACACCATAAGGGTTCCTTGGCATGGTACAAGGTGATCACTTTAACTAGTGAGCATCATATACCAGGCCAACTTCTCACATTGGTGAGCAGCGGTTGGATTTGAGCTTGCTGTGTTTTACCATTGTAATCTCTTGGTTACCAATTGAAAGATCACATAGGTACCTGTAGGTACATATAAAACAAGATTAGATATACATAAGTTCTACTGAACTTAGTTGTTGTAGAGCAAAGGGAGTAGCACACCCTGACTACAACTACTAGATAGGTTTAGTAGGTAAACCCAAGTGTAGGTAGATTGCAACACATCCACCCACACTTAAGAGCAATGGCTGGGGCAGAGGGGTCCACTGTACCTATCTCTGTTGAGAGTGACCCCCAGAGGGCACCATCCATCTTTGCTACCCTTAACCAGAATGAGCTCAGGCATTTGGCAACTCTTAGAGGCCTTAAACAGCCCAAGAACCCTATCTCTGCTGAGCTCAGAGAACTCTTGCAAAATGATGAAAATCAGAGAGAGCTCAAGAAAGCTTCCCAGTTAGCCCCCTTAGGGTCAGGAACAGGAGGCCCCCCTTCTGAAGATGCTACAGAAGTACCCCTTTCCAATAGCCATCCCTTAGATGAGAACCATACTACAGAGGAGGAAAGTGGGGAGGATACAGAGAGTAGTGATGATGAAGGGAGAACTAGCCCAGTGCCAAGTGTTATACTTGGCCCAGCTAAACTAAGGCTATTGGGGACTGACAATGGGACCATCCCATTGGATCTCCCCAGTGGACTTAACCAGGGGCTTGGGAGGCAAAGGAATCGCTCAGGTGACTCCAATGCTTCTCATGCCTCTAGAGGCTCTCAAGGTCACTCCAGGAAAAGGATGACCACCCCTCAGAGGAGGGAACATGAGGCCAGAATGCAGGAAGCCCAGCTGAGGATCAGGAAGCAGGAGCTAGAAGTAGCCCTGATGGAAGAGAAACTGAACAAAGCTAGGCAACCTAGAGAGAGTGGGTCTATACCCACTGGTGGCAGCATTGTCCCTAAGGACAAAGATAGGGTCTTTGATAATAGGAACCTGTCTAAGGTTGTGCCCCCCTACAAAAGTGGGGATGACATCCACAAATGGATAACTGCTCTTGAGAGAGCCTGCAAAGTACAGCAGGTTCCTGAAGACCAGTGGGCAGCAATCCTCTGGCTCTCCTTTGAAGGAAGAGGCAGAGACAGACTCCTCACTGTTAGAGAAGAGGATGTCAGAAATTACAGAGTCCTGAAGAGTGTTCTGGTTGATGGGTTAGGCTTAACCACTGAACAGTACAGGTTAATGTTCAGAGACACCCAAAAGACACAGACTCAGGACTGGTCTGAATACATTGAATGTGCCACTAAGGCTTTGGAGGGTTGGTTGCTGGGAAGTAAGGTATCTGATTTTACAGGATTGTATAATTTGATGATGAGAGAACAGATTTTAAATAACTGTCAAAACCAGCAACTGCATCAACACTTGGTTGACTCTGATCTGACCTCTCCCCAAGAATTGGCAAAGAAGGCAGACAAATGGGTCAGAACCAGGGTTAAGCAAAAGAACCAGAACTAGGGCCAAGGGGGTGATCAGAAGAAAACAGACCAAAAGGATGGAGATCAGAAATCTAAAGACCAGAAGTCTTCAACAGGGCCCCAAACTACTGCTAAGGAGGGTGGGTCCCAACAACAAACTAAGGGAAAGAAGAAAGAAGGTCAAAAGAAACCCTGGTGCAATCATTGCAAGAATACAACTCACTGGACCAGTGATTGTAAGAAGGGTGGAGCCCCCAACACTGTAGCCCCTAAGGCACCTGCTCCCAGTACTACTGTTAGCAGTGTTGGTCCCCAGACAAAGGGTGTAGTGGGAATCACTATGGGAACTGAAGGAGATTCTGACTTAGACAGAACCCTGACACAGGCAGTCTTGATCTGTGATGGGGACATTGATTTGTCCCTGACTGTGAGCCCCAGTAACCTGGGCAAGTACAGACAGACTCCTTTAATTAACGAAAAAGTGGCTCAAGCCTACAGGGACACATGTGCCAGTGTCACTATGGTGACACCAGGCTTTGTGGACCCTGGACAGTACATACCAGGTGAGAATTACCTGGTGACCAATGCCAGCAATGCCACTACTTCACATAGTGTGGCAGTTGTTAACTTCTCATGGGGAGGGGTAACTGGCCTCAAAAGGGTTGTGGTTAGTGCAGACCTCCCAGTAGAATGTTTGTTGGGCAATGACCTAGAGAGTTCTCTATGGTCAGAAGTGGAGTACAGGACTCGTGCAGAGATGTTAGGTATATCATCACATGTCCTTGCTGTGACAAGGTCACAGGCCAAAAAGTGCCTCACTGAACCTCAGGTCTTGGATCCTGGAACAATGGACCAAGCACCTACCAAGAAGAAGAACAGGAGGGTCAAGGCTGTGCCTTCCCGCCTGCCTCAGAGTGATGATCAGCCTTCCCAGGAAGCTGATCTAGAGGACCCTGAAGGAACTGTCCCTGAAGAGCTGGAACCTGATCAGGTTGAGTTTCTGGGGACAGGGGGACCTTCAAGGGCTGACTTGAGGCAGGCTCAGTTATCCTGTCCCTCTCTTGAACCCCTCAGACAGCTGGCTGCTGCTGAGGCTGCTGGGAATGCTCAAGGTACCCATAAAATGTATTGGGATGAAGGGCTCCTTTATTCAGAGGCTAGAGACCCCAAGCCTGGTGCTACCAGGAGGTTGGTTATACCTCTGCAATTTAGGGGCTTCCTTCTTACCTTGGCCCATGATATTCCTTTAGCAGGACACTTAGGCCAGAACAAGACTTGGGACAGGCTTGTCCCTCACTTTCACTGGCCTCATATGAATGAAGATACAAAGGAGTTTTGTCGCTCCTGTGTGACCTGCCAAGCCAGTGGCAAATCAGGTGGCACAACAATGGCCCCCCTAATACCACTACCTGTGGTGGGGGTCCCCTTTGAAAGAGTGGGAATAGATATAGTGGGTCCCATGGATCCTCCCACTGCATCTGGGCACAGATTTATACTGGTGATAGTGGATCATGCCACCAGGTATCCAGAGGCAATTCCCCTTAGGACCACTACAGCACCTGTTGTGGCCAGGGCCCTGCTGGGAGTATTCTCCAGAGTGGGGTTTTCTAAGGAGGTAGTATCTGACAGAGGTACCAACTTTATGTCAGGATACTTGACAGCTATGTGGAAGGAATGTGGTGTCAACTACAAGTTCACCACCCCTTATCACCCACAATGCAATGGGCTTGTTGAGAGATTCAACAAGACCCTAAAGGGTATGATCAAAGGATTACCTGAAAAGCTCAGGCGAAGATGGGACATCCTTCTACCCTGCCTTCTGTTTGCTTACAGAGAGGTCCCACAAAAGGGGGTTGGCTACAGCCCCTTTGAATTGTTGTTTGGGCACCCTGTAAGAGGCCCACTGTGTTTAGTGAAGGAAGGATGGGAGTTACCTCTCAAAAAGCCTAAACAAGACATAGTGGACTATGTACTTGGTCTCCGCTCCAGGATGGCTGAGTATATGGAGAAGGCATCCAAAAACCTTGAGGCAAGCCAGGCCTTACAGAAAGCTTGGTATGACCAAAAGGCTGTCTTGGTTGAGTTTCAGCCAGGACAGAAGGTATGGGTGTTGGAGCCAGTGGCCCCAGCAGCACTCCAAGACAAATGGTCTGGACCCCATACAATCCTGGAAAAGAAGGGAGAGGTCACCTACTTGGTAGACCTAGGAACTCCCAGGAGTCCCCACAGGGTACTCCATGTTAACAGGCTTAAAGCATATGTTGACAGGGCAGACATGGGCTTGCTCATGGCTACAGATGAGGGACAGGGAGGAAGAGAGTGACCCTCTCCCAGACCTGTTGTCTCAGAACCCTGAAGATGGCTCAGTTGAAGGAGTGACCCTTGGAGGCAACCTCACTGCCCATCAGCAGACTGAATGTAGACAGGTTCTACAATCATTTTCACATATGTTTTCCTTAATACCTAGTCAAACTGACTGGTGTACCCATGTGGTGGACACTGGTGACAGTCTGCCTGTAAAGAACAAGCTTTACAGACAACCTGACCACGTCAGGGACTGTATAAAGGCTGAGGTACATAAAATGCTGGAATTAGGTGTCATTGAACCCTCAGAGAGCCCCTGGGCTAGCCCAGTGGTTCTGGTCCCCAAACCTCACACCAAAGATGGCAAGAGAGAGATGAGGTTCTGTGTGGATTACAGAGGACTCAATGCTGTCACCAGGACAGATGCACACCCTATTCCAAGGGCAGATGAGCTTATAGACAAACTAGCTTCTGCAAAGTTTTTGAGCACATTTGACTTAACAGCTGGCTATTGGCAAATCAGATTAGCTGAGGAGTCTAAGGCCAAAACAGCATTCTCAACCCCAGGTGGGCACTACCAGTTTGTGGTGATGCCCTTTGGTCTGAGGAATGCACCTGCCACCTTCCAAAGGCTGGTGAACCAAGTTCTTACTGGGTTGGATGACTTTTTCGCAGCATATCTTGATGACATTGCTGTCTTTAGCTCCACCTGGGAGGATCACCTGATCCACCTGAAGAAGGCTCTTGAGGCTCTGCAAAGGGCAGGCCTCACTATCAAGGCTACTAAGTGCCAGATAGGGCAGAGTAAGGTTGTATATTTGGGCCACCTTGTAGGTGGAGGCCAAGTTCAACCACTGGAGAGTAAGATACAATCCATCAAGGACTGGTCTCCTCCAACCACCCAGACTCAAGTTTGAGCTTTCTTGGGCTTGACTGGGTACTACAGGAAGTTTGTTAAGAACTATGGGTCCATTGTTACTCCTCTTAATGATCTGACATCCAAGAAGATGCCCAAAAAGGTTCAGTGGACAGTAAGCTGTCAAAAGGCATTTCATGACCTGAAGGAGGCCATGTGCTCTGCACCTATCCTGAAAAGTCCTGACTACTCCAAAGAGTTTATTGTCTAAACAGATGCTTCTGAGTTGGGTGTGGGAGCTGTGCTGTCACAACTTAATGTAGATGGTCAAGACCAACCCATTGCTTTTATTAGCAGAAGGTTGACCCCCAGAGAGAAGAATTGGTCAGCTATTGAGAGGGAGGCCTTTGCTGTGGTGTGGGCCCTGAAGAAGCTGAGGCCATACTTGTTTGGCACTCACTTCAAGATTCAGACCGACCATAAGCCCCTCTTGTGGCTAAATCAGATGAAGGGTGAAAACCCCAAACTGCTTAGGTGGTCCATTTCCCTACAGGGGATGGACTTTACAGTGGAGCACCGGCCAGGTACTGACCATGGGAATGCAGATGGTCTCTCCAGGTACTTCCACTTAGGACATGAAGACGAGACTGGTCAAGGCTAGTTTAATGTCCCAGCGTTTGGGGGGGGGTTGTGTAGGAGAGTAGGGTCTGCTATCCTATGGTCACCCCAAATTTTTGCTTTTTGCTTCACTGGTTTTTGACATATTGAGGCTGTGGGCCTGCCAATCAGACCCCCAGCCTGCTGTTCTCTCTACTAAATTTACACTATGCACCCTAGGTGCATAACCAATTGGAAGTGATGAAGGGTTGTTCTAACCCGAAATGCATTGGATAAAAATCAAATGAGACATATAAGATGCTCAAATCTTCAAAGTTAAGTGAATACAACTTACTTCCAGAAGAAACATACTCCTGACTACCTCATTTTTGAAGAACCAGTTAAACCTATTTAAAATTGGTGTAAAGACCTCCACCCGGAGACCTACCTAGTGCCCAGGGGGACACATCCACGCAGTCTTGTGCTGCCTTCATCATTCTAAAAAGAACATTCATTTCCATGAAAACAAAAGAACATCTCCACACACTCGTTAAAATAGATAGCATGCCGTCACGAGGGAAGGATCCTTAATGAGCTGCACTGGCCTACACACGGGTCAGTGCTGTGGTGGCTGGTGAATTTTGAAAGCGGACACATTTTTCACACAAATGCAGTAAGCAATGCAGTGCAGAGAGTGCAGTGAGTGTCTGGCCCATATAAAGGGGATTCTGCAACTCTGTCACATTTTTCAATGGGAAAGACTTGGACATGCAGGGCAGTGTATGGCACTTTTGCAAATTGTTTGACCAAACAGTTCTAAGTTGTATAAGCAATTTTAAATGACATCCTTAGATTATTCCAGTACAACCTATTTTATTCCCAGGAGTGCTTGTGGTGTTTTCCCACACCCACCAAAAAAAATGAAAACAATGGGTGGAAACTGCACAATTTTGCTAATACATGAGATAAAATGCTATACAAGTTGCTCATTTTCGGACAGCAGTGATGCAAGCTTTACTCAACACACAGGTACCGCAAGTGCAGCAACACATCCAGTATCTTTCACACACACGTTTCGGCAAGGACAGAAACAGTTCAAGCTTAGCTTCCATTAAAACACAGAACAAAGGCCACACAAGCAACATCATTGCAAGCTTCCCTTACATGCTATAGCAAGCTCCACTCCTTAATAAAAAACGCTTCACAAAGGCAAAAGCAGGGTATTCTTATCTAGTCTAGCAAAAAGAAAGGTAGTGCTCACGCAGCAGTGCAAAGTTCTCTAATAATCACAGACGAAATGCAGTACAGCAAGCATAGGCCCATGCTTCCATCATAACAGACTGCCATCCAAACAGCTTCTATGCAATCTTCTCAAGCATACCCAAGGTTAGGTCCGTACAGAAGTTCTAGGACACCCCCGCGCCGCACGGCCACCAGCTGCTGCGTGTGCCTCCCCGCCGTCTGACTCGCTGCCCCGGCTCCGCCGCGTGACCACGCCCCCTGCCATCGAGCGGCGTGGTCTGTGCTCGCTTCTTGCCTGGTGTCACTGTCTCCTCTGTATTTGTGCTTGATTGGTAACCTTGCTGTGTTTCTGTTATTTTCTCCCCCATTTTGCCTGTTTTGCCTTACTTTTCAGCCGCCCCCGTCTTATCCCTCCCCGCTCCCCGCTTCCCGCCACCACCGCTGACCCCGCCCCTTTTTTCTTCTGTACCCTCCCCGCTCCCGCCTCCCAGCTGCTCCGCCCCCCCGCGCACTTGGCCATATATGGCGACCGTGCGACGCAGGTGAGTGTGACCTAGTTCTGGGACACCCCCGCGCCGCACGGCCACCAGCTGCTGCGTGTGCCTCCCCGCCGTCTGACTCGCTGCCCCGGCTCCGCCGCGTGACCACGCCCCCTGCCATCGAGCGGCGTGGTCTGTGCTCGCTTCTTGCCTGGTGTCACTGTCTCCTCTGTATTTGTGCTTGATTGGTAACTTTGCTGTGTTTCTGTTATTTTCTCCCCCATTTTGCCTGTTTTGCCTTACTTTTTAGACGCCCCCGTCTTATCCCTCCCCGCTCCACGCTTCCCGCCACCACCGCTGACCCCGCCCCTTTTTTCTTCTGTACCCTCCCCGCTCCCGCCTCCCAGCTGCTCCGCCCCCCCGCGCACTTGGCCATATATGGCGACCGTGCGACGCAGGTGAGTGTGACCTAGTTCTAGGACACCCCTGCGCCGCACGGCCACCAGCTGCTGCGTGTGCCTCCCCGCCGTCTGACTCGCTGCCCCGGCTCCGCCGCGTGACCACACCCCCTGCCATCGAGCGGCGTGGTCTGTGCTCGCTTCTTGCCTGGTGTCACTGTCTCCTCTGTATTTGTGCTTGATTGGTAACTTTGCTGTGTTTCTGTTATTTTCTCCCCCATTTTGCCTGTTTTGCCTTACTTTTCAGCCGCCCCCGTCTTATCCCTCCCCGCTCCCCGCTTCCCGCCACCACCGCTGACCCCGCCCCTTTTTTCTTCTGTACCCTCCCCGCTCCCGCCTCCCAGCTGCTCCGCCCCCCCGCGCACTTGGCCATATATGGCGACCGTGCGACGCAGGTGAGTGTGACCTAGTTCTAGGACACCCCCGCGCCGCACGGCCACCAGCTGCTGCGTGTGCCTCCCCGCCGTCTGACTCGCTGCCCCGGCTCCGCCGCGTGACCACGCCCCCTGCCATCGAGCGGCGTGGTCTGTGCTCGCTTCTTGCCTGGTGTCACTGTCTCCTCTGTATTTGTGCTTGATTGGTAACTTTGCTGTGTTTCTGTTATTTTCTCCCCCATTTTGCCTGTTTTGCCTTACTTTTCAGCCGCCCCTGTCTTATCCCTCGCCGCTCCCCGCTTCCCGCCACCACTGCTGACCCCGCCCCTTTTTTCTTCTGTACCCTCCCCGCTCCCGCCTCCCAGCTGCTCCGCCCCCCCGCGCACTTGGCCATATATGGCGACCGTGCGAACGCGCAGCGGTCACGCGCAGCGGGCGCGCCGATTGAGCGCCGAAGGTGCGCCAAAGGTAAGCCCGTCTACGCCCGTCCGCGCCTGGACCGCGCCCAGTGCCAGGACCCCTGGCCTACAAGGACCCCGGCCAACCCGCCTGACGTACACCGCCGCCACCCTCATCGCACTCAACACCGGCAGATTCCCAGGATGCCACCAAGCCACCCCGAGACGCACCTACGGACCCTTCAGCTGTCACGCCTGCAAGTTCACCTGCATCCGGACCTGCCCCACACCAGCGCCCGCCAAGCCGAACACCAGCAGCAACCACCTCAAGTGCATCCTGCTCAACACCCGCTCCGTCCACAGACACGCCATCGAACTCTGGAACCTCCTAGACACCACAGCCCCGGACGTTGCCTTCCTCACGGAGACCTGGATGAACGCCTCTTCAGCGCCCGACATCGCCATCGCCATCCCAGAGGGCTACAAGATCACCCGGAGGGACCGCGACAACCAGACTGGAGGAGGCATCGCCATCGTCCACAGGAACACCATCCGTATCACGACCAGCACCGACAACACCGTAACCACCGCCGAACACCTGCATTTCCAGATCCACACCGACCCGAAGACCACCCTCAGAGGCACCCTGATCTACCGACCCCCGGGACCACGCACTCAATTCAGCGAGGACATCGCCGAGCTCATCAGCCCGCACGCCCTCCCCTCCGCTGACTACATCCTCCTGGGGGACCTCAACTTCCACCTGGAGAATAACAACGACCGCAACACCAGCACCCTGCTGGACAACCTCGCCAACCTTGGACTCCAGCAACTGGTGAGCACCCCCACACACCTCGCCGGACACACACTCGACGCCGTCTTCTCATCCAGCAAAGACATCGCCTTCCGCCACGCCACAGAACTCCACTGGACGGACCACAGCTGTATCCACTTCACCTTCGAAAGAACGACGATCCACCACCACCAGCAACAGGTTGCCCGTAGAAGTTGGAACAAGATCACCGCCGACCAGCTCGCCGCCTCCCTGAGCCAGCACCCTCCTGCCAGCTCAGCGAACCCCAGCCAGGCCGCCGACAACCTCACGAAGTGGATCAGCAACTGCGCAGACGAACTCGCCCCTCTGAGGACCCCGCCCAGCAGACCCGGCAGCAAGAAAGCCCCATGGTTTACCGACGAACTCAAGAGCTCCAAGAAGAACTGCCGAGCCCTCGAGAAAGTCTGGAGAAAGGAACCCACACCGGACAACATGACCACCCTCAAGCTCGCCACCCGGAAGCACCACCAACTGATCCGCGCAGCCAAGAAAACGGCCTTCAAAAACCGACTGGACAACAACGCACACAACTGCAAGGAACTCTTCAACATCGTGAAAGAGCTCTCCAACCCCAACGCCGGAAACAACGACATCACCCCATCGCAAGACCTCTGCAACTCCCTCGACTCCTACTTCCACAACAAGATCGCGGACATACACAACAGCTTCAGCATCCAACCGACACACACCACAATCACAACACCACCGCCCACCACCACCCTCCGAGCCTGGACTCCGATCAGCACCGAAGACACCGTACGCATGATGAACTCCGTCCACTCCGGATCTCCGACCGACCCCTGCCCTCACCACGTCTTCAACAAAGCCGACGCTGTCATCGCACCCTACCTGCGGGACATTATCAACACCTCCTTCGACACCGCCACCTTCCCCGAGAGCTGGAAGCACGCCGAACTCAGCGCTCTACTCAAGAAACCTACAGCAGACCCCACCGAACTCAAGAATTACCGCCCCATCTCGCTACTCCCGTTTCCAGCCAAAGTCATCGAGAAGACCGTCAACAAACAGCTGGCCGCCTTCCTCGAGACGAACGGATCCCTCGACCCCTCACAGTCCGGCTTCCGAGCCAACCACAGCACCGAGACCGCACTCATCGCCGCCACCGACGACATCCGAGCCCTGATGGACAACGGAGAAACAGCGGCCCTCATCCTCCTAGACCTCTCCGCGGCTTTCGACACGGTCTGCCACCACACCCTAGTGCAGCGCCTCAGCAACGTCGGAATCCAGGAGAAGGCATTGGAATGGATCGTCTCCTTCCTCGACGGAAGAACGCAGAGAGTCCGCCTACCTCCGTACAAGTCAGAGGCCACCGAAGTCATCTGCGGCGTCCCTCAAGGATCCTCGCTGAGCCCTACCCTCTTCAACGTCTACATGAGCCCCCTCGCGGCCATCGCACGCCAACACAACCTCAACATTATCTCCTACGCCGACGACACCCAGCTGATCCTCTCCCTGACCAACGACCCCGCCACCGCCAGAGCCAACCTGCACGAAGGGATGAAAGAGGTAGCCGAGTGGATGACGACCAGCCGCCTGAAGCTGAATTCAGACAAGACGGAGGTCCTCATCCTGGGCTCCTCGCCCTCCGGCTGGGACGACTCCTGGTGGCCCCCCGCCCTGGGCACCGCACCCAAACCGACGAGCCACGCACGCAACCTGGGCTTCATCCTGGACTCCTCCCTCTCCATGACCAGGCAAGTCAACGCCGTCTCCTCGTCTTGCTTCAACATCCTGCGCATGCTTCGGAAGATCTTCTGGTGGATTCCCACAGAGACCAGGAAGACCGTCACCCAGGCCCTCGTCACCAGCCGACTGGACTACGGCAACGCCCTCTATGCCGGAACCACCGCCAAGCTCCAGAAGAGACTCCAGCGGATCCAGAACACCTCAGCCAGACTCATCCTCGACATCCCACAAAACAGCCACATCTCCGGACACCTGAGAGACCTACACTGGCTCCCCGTCAAAAGAATCACCTTCCGGCTCCTCACCCACGCACACAAAGCCCTACACGATCAAGGCCCGAGCTACCTCAACAACCGAATCAACTTCTACGCTCCCAAACGCCACCTCCGATCAGCCAGCCATGCCCTCGCCGCCGTCCCACGCATCCATAGAGCGACAACAGGAGGAAGGTCCTTCTCCTACCTGGCCGCCAAGACCTGGATCTCCCTCCCGGCCGACCTGCGCCTGACCCAAGACCACCTCTCCTTCAGGAAGAAGCTCAAGACCTGGCTGTTCGAGCAGTAACGGCATCCCCCCCCCCCCCCCCCCCTTAGCGCCTTGAGACCCTACGGGTGAGTAGTGCGCTCTATAAATGTCTTTGATTGATTGATTGAGAAGTGGTGCAAGCTTCTGCCCCACATAAAGAGCTAATGCCTCTGTGGAAATAGTACACAAAATGTCTTAACCCACAATGAGCAAATGAACCAAAGTAGGGGCGGCTCCTCCATAATGGCGGAGGAGCGTCGCCTCACTGGTCAGTCAGTCAGTGGTCAAGTGAAAAATAAAATGACCGCTGACTGACTGAACCAATGCCAGCAGTGTAGGGAGGGGCAGGGCTGGGCATAGCAAGGAGGATTTGTTGTAAGTGTGTATGTTTGTTAACAGACATGCACACTTAGGTTCCTCCAACCCAGCTATGTTTCACAGCCAGGTTGAAGAAATGTCCCAGGCTCCTAGGCACTGTTTGAGCAGCAAACCACACCGCTCAGACCAATCCTGGAGCTGCTCTCATGCTAGGTATAGCATGAGAGCAACGCTGGGACTGGGTGGGGAGCCTGTGCCCCAGTGCATGCTGGGAGGAGGGCCAGAGAAGAGGACCAAGGCAGCAGAGTCAGGCAAGTTAAAAATATATATATATTATTCCACCTAATCCCCCACCCCCACTTTAGTATTTTGACAGGCGGCACTGCAACATAGGCATATAGGCAGAGTAGACTAGCTGATGCAGTTTACAAAGCAAATAAGAAACAAGCATTGGCATAGCCGATAGGTCTCGCCTTTGGGACCTTATAAGTATTTAATTATGCAGCACAATATACTTGGTGCAACATCAACTGTTGCATGGCTAAACACTCATAATGTCCCAAAGGCGAGACCTATTGGCTATGCCAATGCTGGTCAAATGTTTGCCCCCTGGTGGGTGCCACGATAGGCTAAATGGGTAAAGCATGCTGGTTTTTGTGGTTTACCTTCAGTCCGCAATTATTTCCCTTCAGTGGGCGATGCTTCAAAATTCATGCTTGTTGGTGCAACACCTAATCCCCGTGCATACTTACTTTGAAGTTGCTGGGGGCCAAAACCAAGGTCCAGTCCCTGGTGTCTGCCACTGCCCTTATTGCTTCCGCAAAACTCACAAACAGGGTCCGATTTCGGGCAGTTGTTGGCGCTCTTTTTCCTGGTATTGAGTCGCTCGCGGCAGGACCACGCCATGAAAACATAACAGACCTCTCGCACAGAGAAAGGAGTGAGCCGCACACATTAGGTGAGATGAAATGGATATATATATATATATATAACGAGGAAACTACAATTCTGCAAAATATAATTTCATTTGTATTTTAAATGGTTTAGGTATGTTGTAGCTAAAAATGATCCTGGCTAGGTATGGCTATATACAACAAACAAACCATATGAACATAGGCATTTTTGCAGGTATGCAGTACGGTCAACCATGGCTTTCCCTAAGGACAATATGGGTGTAAGTCGGTGAAGCATGCTAGCAAGGAGGTTACGTAGCGGCTCCATCGATCTTCGGGCAGCTTTTCATATGGTTGACAGGGAAGTGCTCTGGTCAGTATATGGAACCTGTATTGTGATAGGCCTGCTGACCACAATTCAAGCCATACGTACCCATAAATGTGTTCAAGAGAAACTTGATTTTTGGTTGAATCTGCGTATGGAAGCATATTTCGAAAAAGAGAGTGCCCTACAACAGGGATGTGCTTTGGCCCTTGCCTGGTTTGGGTTTTATCTCTAACAGTTGCCCAAGTCTTTCAAAGATAAGGGCTTGTTTGTTCTATCCTGCCATCTATAAAATACCCCAAACCTGAGTAGAAAGTAGTAATCATCACAGATTAATTCACAGGATTTTGGTATATTTCGTTTTTTTGAGGGATTCACAAATATCACATGGAGAATTCATTGGAATTTATACAAGTTGTAGACTACCACGAGAACTCGTCCCCCCACTGAAATTTCCCATGGGTTGGGTGGGCCATCTGCAGGAATGTGTGTTTTCCTCAAGGCGGAGAATATTCCTGGTGAAGAAATATCTTCCAATACATCCACAAGCAATATCAGGTGATCTCTTGAACCTCATAAGCGCACTTACTCCAAAGTTTTTGGATGTAAAGTCTGGGGGCAAGAGAGGAGAAAAACGGTAAGATAATGTCAATACTCAGGAAAGTCGGCCATTATGGGTTTACTTTACCTTTTCAAGTGGCAAACCCCCTGTTCCTCTCCTAGAAACACCTGTAATCCCAACCCACTACTAATCTACTGGGCATGCCAGCTCAACCTTAAAGAGGTTTAAACTAGTACATTCACTTCAATTTCACTTTCTTATTTCAGGAAACCTTTACTCCTGCAAGTCCTAAATTACGAGATGCAAGTATGTGAGTGAGTGAGTTATTTGTTGAATATTTGAAACTACCACTAAACATATTGATTCTTTATTTAAATTAGTGAATGAAAACTAACGTAGTACTTTTTTGTGAAGCCAGTGGGCTTCAATGAGATCTCGAGGAAAGAAAGCAAGTGCTGACTAAAACTACTGAAGTCTCAGACTGAATGATACAGCAAACAGAGGAGCCACTCAAGCTTAGTGATAAAATCAGCAAATTTTGGAGAACAAATTTACCACGAAGTCCTGATGTTGGTTGTATCAGTTGATGGATCACTCATAACGTGGGAGCATTGTCATCCGCTCACTCAGTGGGATTCATTTTGGGTTCCAATCTTTGAATTTGGGACCACAAAGGAATGAAGGCTACGCAGCGCTATATCAGAGTTTAATAATAAGACACAATGGGCCTCATGTAGGTAAATTACATTTACCACTTCATGAATACCGAATCATACCGATTCGGTATTTATGAAGTGGTAAATGCAATGTAGGTAAAAAGTCGGTAAATATTACCGATTCGGAAAAAATCGGTAATTACCGAATCGGTATTTACCGATTCGGTAATGAGGCATACCTTCCCATTGATTCCTCAATGGGAAGGTATGCCTCATTACCGAATCGGTAAATACCAATTCGGTAATGGGGGGAGCACATTCAAGGGTGGCAGGGTGTCACATTGACACCCTGTTGCACCCCTGATTCCTGCATGTGTGCACATGTGGCACACATACATGCCCTGAGGGCATGTATGTCTGCCACATTGCACACTTAAACGTGCACAAAAATGCTTTTTTTCACCTATTCGTCATTTACCACCAACCTTTAGTTGGTGGTAAATAACGAATTCCCACACCCACGACACACTCCCCCTACATCTCATTTCATAATTCGGTATTTTCCGAATCGGTAAAATTACCGATTCGGTAACGGTATATTTACCGAAAATCGGCCGTTACCGACCGGTATTGGGCTTCCTACATGAGGCCCAATAAATTGGTCTTACCTGCCCACTCTTGTATATCTATGGTTCAGTGGCTGGCACCGTCTCAAACTGAGGTAGCGTTAGTAGAAGCAAGATGTGCTTTAAGGCCTCTAAAGCCAGTCTTTCATTCACCTGCATGTTTGGAAGGGAAGCCAAGAAGTTAAACTCTGCTTCTCCCACTTTAAGTACCTTTCATTGGCTGACTTTTGAGGAAATAAGGTTTAGGGTTTATAATGAAGCAGACAGATTATGTTCCTACCAATGCTTGTTGGCCTGTCGAGACTCAGAATATTAGCTCTTTGTGGTTGGCCATTTATAGAATCAAAAATTTGAATAAAAGTAGACTTTGTGAGGAGTTTTTAATGGTCACTCCCAGGTCCTGGAAATGTTGGCAGAGACATGAAACTGAAAATAATCCTTTTTCCGAGTGAAAGTTTTTTTTTTTTTTAATTTTGGGTTAGTTCCCTGTGGTTATTTCTTAAATCTTGAGGCATGAAGTGAAGGTTTTTAGGTCTGGCCTAAAGCTAGTTTAGCTATTTTGCCTGCCTTGCGTAATAAAATAAGAAATCCATGAAAAAAATACAGAAATACATGCCTGCCCTCCTTACTCATTCTTCTGTTCAGCGGTCATTCCTGTTTTGCTGCTGATCTTCTCAGCATACAGCCTGCGCAGTGGGTCAGCCCACTTTATCCATCTGCTGTCTTGCAGCGTGAGTGACGGCATTGTAGATCGATCACGTGCACATGCACATAAAAGTATACTTTTGGTGGGACAATACTTTCATTTTCTTTTCTATTCCTTATGTTTTTTTTTTTTTTTTTTAAGTATCTCTTGTTGTGTTTAAAGTGGGTCCTCAGATAACTATAATTCAAAGCCAATACTAACTTTTCACTGCACCAATAAAATCATGTTTTCCTGTGTGGTCAATTAAGACTGTCAATGGTTTACATTCTACACCTGTAGTAAGTACACCTGCAAGACAAGAAGCGCCTATACTGTACTATTTAAATTTTATGCAATATTTTCTGTTAAATACTTTTTTATTGTACTTATTTGGCCATCACCATTGGAAAAGCAGGTTTTCCTTTTTGTGGCACAGTCTTAAAAGGAAAAAAATAAAGAAATTAAGGATTTGTCCAGTTTCCCACGATCCGGGCTATTGGCTTGGTCATGGAATTTTTTACAGGTTCTAATAATAGTACGATTGTCGTGTTCGGCGATGATTTTACATTTCGGGCCTACTGAATCTTATTCTGGAATGTATTTTAAAGTGAAAGGAATACATTTTATCCACCCTTTTTAGGTCTTGCGCCTAGCGTTGCAGTGCGCAGCCTTGCTCGCGCAGCGAGAGACCTCTTGTAGGGGGATTGAAAACGTACCTAGAAATCGCACACGCTCGTGTGTGTGCTTTTTGTTTTGATCCCCGCGATTGGCTAGTGCGTGCGTGTTTTTCACAAACAAGAGCACGCAATAGGCCAAAGGTGGGCGCATCGCTCCGCCCATGGCCTATTAGTGTCTGTTACCCACACGGCCGACATCTGTTTTCAATTATCGTGCCCAGACAAGGGCACAATAATTGAAAACAGTTCGCTCGCTGTGGCGCGCGCGCACCTCTTGCGGGCTTGTTTTCTTTGCTTGTTTTTGTATAGCGCGCACTGTACAGAACATACCTTCTAAGAGCTGGGAGGTGTTCGGTGGTAACAGGATGGTGGTTTTCTCTGTGGTGGAAGGTAAAGGTTGTGACCGGTGCTCATTCTCACGCCCGCCTGTTACCCACTACAGAATGTCAGGCACTGGGATGGCCTCCAAGCGCTAGCCTTCAATGCCTCTCCCATGTCTTTCGAAATGAAGGCGTTAACTAGGATTGTGCATAGCGCTTCGTGCACAGCCTCCCTTCTCCTGGGCAGTGTTTGCTACCAATGAGTATGGTGAAAGAGAGTTGGGGTGGGGTCGGAAGGGTTTACCCTGAAACCATTGAATTAATTGGCTGACCGTCGTAATCAGGAGATCGTGACGAACTTCCATGCTTCACCTGTGTACTAGAGTCCAGGTGTGGCACTGCCTCTGCTCGCGCCTTCCATGCACCAGGCCATCGACCATCCCAGTTGCCCCCAGCTCTCCATCTATCGCTCCAGTACGGAACCAGTTCAACTTCCCTCCTAACCTCTGCCACATCCCCCATTTTGGCTCACCCTTTTCTCCTTATCCCAAATCCCATGACCCTCCCCATTACCCCCAGCCTCGATCACCTTTTCCCTAAAACCATATTAAATCAACCCCATGTCCCTAAACAGTGACCATCCCTCCAATCCACCCCAGGCTGCGTCACGGGTCACCCAGAAGTCACCGATATCCCCCGTCCTTGCACCTCACAAACATTGGTCCCTTTAACACGCAACAGTGCCCTCCTTCAACCTACCTTCCGGGCTCTCCCCCCCCCACCGCACCCCCTGCTTTTGCACCATTTAGTCCCTTTCTAAAGCTCATGCCGTCAAACAGCTCTCCCCCCCCCCCCAACCAGGGTCATGCAAAATTTCAAACCATATGGGTGCAGATGGGAGACGTATGCCCCTGGCCCCCGCTGCCCATGCTCTAACGCCTTCCTTGTTCCATTGTTTAAAAAAATAGAATACAATAAGGGAGTATTTAATCTGTCTCTGGCCCTTCCCAGACACCCGTCAGTCAAGCACCCTCTCCCCGCTCCCCCATCCTCCACCCACGACCCATCCCACCGGCCTTGGCTCGACCATGCAGGAGCAGCCCAATGAAGGGGAGGCTGCGAGGAAGGCGAGGAGAGAGCGGCCCCTTTTATCGCAGGTGCGGCGGATGCACCGATGGGTATAGGTTCAAACAGAGATATTTTGATAGGAACAAATATGGGGTTGGAAAAGAGAGATGAGATATATTTGTCCAGTAAACCCCTCCATGGGTAAGCGTTTAAATTCACGGTTAGTGGGAGGAGTCAGTGACACTTCTTTCCTACTCCCACATTTTGGATGCTGTGAATCGACCAATCAGAAGGATGTCCCCCTCGCGGATGGCTTCAACCATGCTTCTCCATCAGTGAGACTGCGTTATGCAAACCCAAGGCGTGGGCTGGGCCCAGGTCTGTGAATGGAACATGTGTGTGGTCTGCTGCCTCATGGAAGCTTTGGTAGATGATAGATTAACATTGCACTAGCGCACAGCAAGCATTTTCAATGCAATAGGTCTCACATTTGCGAACGTTTGAGCTGTTGGCATTGTAAATAACAATGCCGTTTATTTACGTGTTGGTTTTTAAAACATAAATCAAAGGCATTGCCATTTACAATGCCAATAGCTTAAACTCGTTCTGCTGTTGCCATCCAGCAGACTTCATGGTGCAGGGCACAAGATCATTGATCATGTACCGGTTCCCATTCACAGCATTCGCACTGGTTTGCAGAATTTACAGCTGTCAAAGCATGCATAGTTATGAACTGCAGAGACGAGTGTGTGAGCGGCTCGTTTGCTCAGCAGAGATGTGCGGGGCATCTCTCTCCTCAAACAATATCTGTGCAATTTCTAGCAGAAATTGCACATTACAATGATTTTAATGCATATTTTACACAACATAAACAATATAAAAAACAATGTCATTTACAGTGCTAATAACGCAAAACAATGTCACTGAGAGACCTATTGCATTGTAAATGTTTTTTTTTTATGAGACTGACACAGTCGGTTGATCTTGCAGAAGGTGATATGCACAGTTTTACTTTATCATAAAGCTTCTGATCAGGCAAAACACAAAGTGTTTAATTTAAGCAAGTACATGATGTCTCCTATATTGAAAGGAAATTTAATAGCACATGTGAAAACTGGTAAGTGTATTGCTATTCTAATGGAACACTTCACTTCAAGGATTCGTGTAGTAAAGGTGTTCTTTTGCCCACTCCTTAATCTTGTGTAACTTTTTTGTGTTAAATAAGTACACAGTTTATACCATGACATTGATTTACCTGTTTAACCTCGGCTTCTATGTTTTGCCTCTGGAATATCCTTGGCAAAGGGAAATGTGATGCGTTTCTTTTTAATTGTGAGAATGGTGTATGCATTTAGTGTGGTCCGCTTTTGTTAAAGAGTTCCTGTGATATACCAGTCACTGTACTTCTCCAGATTTAGCAAATGCTAACATCTGTCGACAAGGGTAAGCCCCCACCCATAGCTGATACAACAAGCATTTGCAATGCAGTAGGTCTCGCATTTGCGAGAGTTTAAGCTATTGCCATTGTTAAATGCCTTTTATTTTTGTTTTAAAAATCAACACATAAATAATAGGCATTGTCATTTACAATGCCAATAGCTCAAACTCTCGTAAATGCGAGACCTATTGCGAGACCTATTGCATTGCAAATGCTTGTTTTAAATCATATATGCCCTCCAGAATTCCCATAGAAGCCAAAGTTGACACCAGAACATGGGCTTCTATGGGAATTCTCGAGGGCATATTATCAAGCCCATTATCGCCGCTTTAGCGGCAGTTTCTGCCGCTAAAGCGGCGATAATTTTAACGCTGTTTCTTGATAATATGCCCCGAAATGAGGCCAGTGGCTTTGCTGGCAGAGAATTGGGCCTCAGAAAGGTCCAGATTTTGGAGTAGCTGCAACAACTTGTGCAGGCTGGGAGGGCAAGTTCACACAACCATTTCTGAAAGCGTCATAGTGGGGTCCATGATGCTTACTGACCCCATCCACCTCCGATGACTTTGGAAAGGGCGGGGTGGGGAGGCAATAATAATTGGCATGTGCCACACCCCGGGCTGTTGCTCATGCAGCCTGGGGCTGCTGCAAAAAGTGACACTACTACCGGGCATCATATGGGAAGGAAACCAAAGGCCCCTTTTAATGACAGGCCAGGAGTGCAATGATTTAAGCTCTTTGACCTCCATGATAGCTGGCAGATGCGCATCAGCTCATCGGTCAGTAAAAGTGGCTGCCTGGCTGCCTGACCCTCATGTTATGACGCCAGCACTGTCAGCAGGCACTGGCAATATGACTTCGGGTATATGCAAGGAAGGTTTAACTGTTTTAAATTGAATCCACACTAATAATTAAATCATTACAATACACAGCGTAAAATGTGATTATTTTTTTTACCAGTGTGGATGGCACATAAAGCAGGAAAATTAGGAGAGGGCACATACCCTCAGAACAAAGGGAGAAGCCGCCCCAACGTAGTGTAGAATTGCCATCAGTGAAGTGCTGGCAGTCTTTTTCTAGCCCATCATGGATACTGTTAGAAAAGGGGGTCTCTAGTTAGCAATGGCTGGCCACTGTCCAAGTAGGGACCCTTCTTCCAAAGTCAGAGTAAGCGGGCTACACCCTTTGATAACCCCTGCTCAACCCTGTGGTAACGTAGCACAAGCAGTTAGGCTTATCTCAGAGGCAGTGTGTGAAGCATTTATGACCATACACAGTAACACAGTGAAGAACACTACAAAGGGACACCACACAAGTAGTTATAAAAAATAAGTATCTTTATTTATAGACTTAACACAAGACCAATAACAGTAAAAATCCACAATACTAGAAAAATAGGGTTATTCTTATGATGCAAAAATAGTTCAAAATGTGCAAAGAGGAGTTCAGTTCAAGGCAGTGGTCTCTGCGACCATTTTACTCACAAACTACCTGGATTCTGTAGCAAAGCAACCAAAATGTCGCTAAGGAGTTGTAGCGATGATTTTCCTCACGCGTGACCAGCGATGCGTTGAATCTTTGCCGCAAGGGAGGATGATGCGCCGAGCCTGTTGCGTGAGCGATCTTGTTGCGATGAAAAGAAATGGTGCCCCGCGAGGGAGTGACGATCCTGATGCGATGCGATGAAAATGGCGAACGCTCGGCGCCCGCGCTGCGATGTCGTTAAGTGATGAACTCGATGCGATGATCTTTGGTTAGCGAGCACTTGGAGGCCCGCAAACATGTGATGCGATGATCTCCGGTAGCAAGCACTCAGCGGCAGCAGCGCAATGATTTTCCTTACGCTCTTCAGCTGCGTTAGCGACGATTTTCAGCACTCTTCTTCACAGTAGAACTAGAGGCCCTGGAACTCACAGGAGCCTCACCTGCAGATAGAAATCCTCGCTGGGAGGAAACAGGAGGCTGGTGGTGGAGTCTGATGTGCCTGAGACCCCAGCAGGAGGCTAGCTCTCGTCTAGCCCTTGGGTGAGTGCTGTAGCAAAAAATAAAAGTTCCTTTAAAGTCCTTTTCCTCTTCTTCCAAGTCCAGTAGTAACCACTGCAGGCCAGTCCAAGAAACAGCACACAAGCACAAGGACAGTCCTCTCCTGCAGATTCCTTCAGTTACACGGACAGAGGTTCTTCTTGTTGACCAGGAGCAATACAAATTGTAGGGGTTTCAGCACAGATATTTATACCCCAAAAGTCTTTGTTCTCAGAAGCTACAAGTCACTGAACCCAGCCAGAACCAGTTCTGCCCAGTCCTGGAGCACTCTGTTTACCAGGCTGCATCCTTCCTTTCAGAAAGAGGGGGTCTGCCATCAGACGCACCACGGGAGATGGAGCCAGCATTGTGGCAGGAAGGCACAGCCCTATTCAGGTCCCAGGTGCAACTCCTCCCATCCATCTAGATGCAGATCTCACTATTCACCACTGGGACACCTCACCCTGTCTCCTGGAATTTCCCAGCCCTGTCACTCCAAAACCAGACAGCCAATACACATAACAGCAGAGCACACTGGAAGGCTTAGGCAAGAAAATACCTACTTTCTAAAAGTGGTATTTTCAAACACAGAATATAAAAATAAACTTCACTAAAAGATGTATTTTAATATTTTTAGCTCAGACATACTAAATTAGTTTTTCTACCATGTTCTTTGGGTCAGTTACGACTATAGAATGTAATAGTGAAACTGCCCATTCTGGCCTATGGAGAACAGGTAGTCTTACAGTAGTGAAAAACGAATTGGGTGTAATTCACTACCAGGACATGCTACACACATCAGAGCATGTCCTACCTTACACATACAATGCACTCTACCATAGGGGTGACTCACATGATGCCAAGGGAAGGTTCAGGGGCTGGGAAGTGGGTGCACTTCACAGCCAAGATGGCAGTTCTGGGCTGCATGCAGACTGTGCAGTGGCAGGTCTGTGACACTTTACAAGCTGCTTCTGTGGGTGGCGCAAACCAGCGCTCCAGGCCCACCAGCAGCATTTGGTTTACCAGTCCTGGGCACACACAGGCCACGCTACTAGGGACTAACAGGTAAACCAGATAAGCCAATCATGGAGATACCAATACACATGTCATATTTACAAAGGGAGAGCATATGCACTTTAGCACTGATCAGCAGTGGTAAAGTGCCCAGAGTCATAAAGCCAACAAAAACAGGTTAGGAAAAATCCAGGAGGAAGACAAAAAGCTAAGGGATGACCCTGCAAAAAGGGCCATTTCCAACACGACCCCCTTCCAGCCAAAACGCAGGGGAGACCAATCACCACCTCGATGGGATTCCCTGCTTTGGGCGATAGAACACGGAACTGGCCCGCGACTGCAGGGGCATATTCCAGTTCTACGCCAATCTGAACCCTGGTGGATCCCTCTGTCCACACTCTCAGGGCCCACTAAGACAACCAATGGGGAACTCTTCCCCTCACCTGTGGACACCACCTGGGCAGCACCTAACCCTAGCTTGCTCACAGGTGTGTCCCAACGGAGACAGCAAGCCACAGTTCCCACGGACAGTAGTCAGCGATGAGACCCAGGCCCTATAGCTCTCAGGGCTCTCAAACCTCTGTGGCATCAGAGAGCGGGGGGCAGTAGCCCCAGGTGCCCAACACCTTGTGTCCACTCTCCCTTCTGTCAGGTCAGGCACACCACCCTGACTCTGACCCACCAGCCCTGGGCCTGTTCCCAGCGGCTGGGCGAGAGACTGGGGTGGGCTTTCCCACACCTGGTCCTCCTCCTTGGGGCTCAGTACCCTCCCATCTGGAGCGGTACCCCCTTCCAGAATTGTCAGGGCTCCTGTGACAGGTGTCCTGCACAATTCGCCCACCAGTTCAGGGGTTCTATCCTGCAACTAGCATCCCAGCCTAGGGTCTGTACCCTTAGACTGGACAGAGGTCAGGGGTGAGGCTGCCCTCTCCCCGCCCCCTTATTGGGGCCCTGCACCATCCCACCTGTAGAGGTGCCCCCATAACACAAACCGGTAGGGGCACTGTTAGCAGTGGCCCCTTCCTCCAGGTCAGGGGGGACACCCTGAACCTGGCCCGCCAACCCAGGGTCTGTACCCTTAGGCTGGGCCTGTGCCTGGCAACCCAGGACTTCTGGGGGAGTACACCAATTCCCCCGAAGGAAAACACACTTCTCTAGAGTTGTGCAAAAGTCTGCCTGGCACACCAGGACTTCCTGGGGAGCACACTGGCCCCCCTCGAGGGAAACATACCCCTCCACCAGATCAGGGTCTTGACCCTGCAACCGATCTACCAACCTGGAAAACCCCTCAGGTGGCACCGAGGTCAGAGGCGAGGACTCCCTCCCTCTGCACCCCCTTCCAGCAAACTGCACCCTCCCACCTAGAGTGGTGCTCTTAGAAAAAAAAATGGTTGGGACACTGCTTACAGTTGTCCCTCCCTCCAGGTCAGACAACACCAGGACCTGACTTGCCAACCCAGGGACCAACCCCTGCGGCGGAACAACTGCTTGGCCAAACAGGACTTCCAGGGGCGCAAACAACATCAACCCCACGGTCAGGACACCACCCATCGATGTCCTTCCCTGCAGGTCAGGAATCGCCTGTACCTGGCCTCCCAACCCAGGGACTATCCCCTGCGGTTGAGCAATTGCCCAGCGAATCAGGACTTCTTGGGGAGTACCAACACCCTCCCCGAGGGTAACACATAACTCCGGTGTTGCGTGACAGTCTGCCTGGCACAGATCTCCCAGTCCCTGTCCACCTGACAGGGCGCGAAGATCTCCCAGGACAGAAGTGGTGTCACCATGGTCACTCCTCTGGTGCTCAGGCTTTCTGACTGGCCCCTGACCCACTGGTTCTCCCACTGGGGGCTCCTTCCCCCTCTCACCCCTCAAGCTGGACGTCTGCACCCTCCCCCTAGGAGTGGCACTGCCAGACACAAGAACTGATGGAAGCCTGACTACAGGCACTCCCAGCTCACCTAACACGGGGAGACTCCCCACAACTGATTGTCCATCCGGACAGACTAGATTCCCTACCTGGTGTTCCCTCATGGAACCATCCAGTACTGGAGACTGAGGTGGGGGCACTTCGGGACCTATCCCAGTCTCACTCCTGCTCCCACGAGACAGGATGTGAGGCCCTACAACCTCCTCACAACAAGGGGACCTAGCTGCATCACTCCGGACCTCTCCCACCACTCTGGGTTGGAAGACCTCTGAACCACTCCTATTAGGGTAATTCCCCAATGCCTCTACAGAGCCTCTGGTACTCACCCAGAGGTCTGTCTCCTGTGCAAGTTCCTTACGATCAGAGAACTCATGCTCCAATAGGTGTTGGCTTGGCTCTGGAAAACAGGGACTCACAATATGCTCTCCCACAATTGGATTACACAGTTCCCTGCAGGTGCTAACCTTCACCTCACAATCCAGTGCCTTACACACGTACCCCACACCACTCTCCTGAAATGGGCGAGACATTACATGACTGTCTCTATCACTCAACCCACACTCTTCTGGGTGGTCCTCACACTCATACACCAGGACTTCAGCCATGGGGGAACCACTCTCCCTGCACCTCTCATCTAGAGTCGGTAGGGTGTCCCTCCCCTTACTAGGACTATGGGCCCCTGCGCTAGTTCCCCAATCCACCTCAGGGACACTGCGCACCAATGAAGCTACCTCATATCCTTGATCCCCTGGTGTAGATCAACCCCCTCCTTCAAGTCAGGTGCCACATCTCTGGGTGGGTGTACTACACTGTCATCACTACATAACTCAACTCTGCTGCCACCACTGGACCTCACCCTCACTGGTGAGTCCAGACAATTAAAATTACGCTCAGGGGACAATCTACCCTCCCAAGCTAACTTCTCCTTTACTGCTATTTGCGCTAGGTGTGCCTCCAGCTGGGCATTCTCCATTTGGAGCCTCACTAATTCCAGCTGGTTCTCCCTCTCCCTCTGTCTGTCCAACTCCTCTGGGGACCATGAAGGGGATTGAGCACTAGACCCCGCAGAGGGACTCCCTATGGGACCCTCCCACCTGTCCACCAACTCCTCTGGGGACCATAACGGGAATCGGTCACTACCATAGGCACTAGACTCAGCAACGGACTCCCTACCTATGAGATATTCCATAACACTTTCTCCATCCTCTTCAAATTCTTCAGAGCCACCCTCAGACCAACTACCCTCTTGGTAGGTGTACTGGGACTCGAAGAATCTCCATCTGTCTTGTTGCCAAAGCCTCAGGGATGTCTGCAAGGATAGCGGAGTCTCCTTCCTACTGACTGCTAAACCTCTCTCCTCACAGAACCCCCTTAGCTCCTCTAGACTGTAGGTCAACAGGTAATATATGTAGAAGGTAGGTCTCATTTCAGCAAGACCCATTGTAGCAATAACTGGCAATATCAAACAAAAGTAGAACCAAAATCTCACAAGCGTATGTGGTTATGTTATGGTCTGCACTCACTAGTAGTGTACACTATAATTGCTGTATGCGATCATAAATGCAAGCCCAGATCCTCACCGCTGATCACCAATGTTAGAAATGGGGGTCTCTAGTTGGCAATGGCTGGCCACTGTCCAAGTAGGGACCCTTCTTCCTATGTCAAGAGTAAGCGGGCTAAACCCTTTGATAACCCCTGCTCAACCCTGTGGTAACGTAGCACGAGCAGTTAGGCTTATCTCGGAGGCAGTGTGTGAAGCATTTATGACCATACACAGTAACACAGTGAAGGACACTACAAAGGGTCACCACACAAGTAGTTATAAAAAACAAGTATCTTTATATATAGACTTAACACAAGACCAATAACAGTAAAAATCCACAATACTAGGAAAATAGGGTTACTCTTAAAATGCTGCAAAAATAGTTCAAAGTGTGCAAAGAGGAGTTCTGTTCAAGGCAGTTGTCTCTGCGACCCTTTTGCTCACAAACTACCAGGATTCTGTAGCAAAGCAACCAAAATGTCGCTAAGGAGTTGTAGCGAGGATTCTCCTCACGCGTGACCAGCGATACGTTGAATCCTTGCCGCAAGGGAGGATGATGCGCCGATCCTGTTGAGTTTGCGATCTTGTTGCGATGAAAAGAAATGGCGCCCTGCGAGGGAGCGACGATCCTGATGCTATGCGATGAAAATGGCGAACACTCGGCGTTTGCGCTGCGATGTCGTGAAGCGATGAACTCGATGCGATGATCTTTTGTTAGCGAGCACTTGGAGGCCCGCAAACATGTGATGCGATAATCTTCGGGTTAGTGAGCATTTGGCAGCCCGCAAACGTGTGATGCGATGATCTCCGGTAGCGAGCACTCAGCGGCAGCAGCGCGATGATTTTCCTTACGCTCTTCAGGTGCGGCGGCTCGCTAACGGGCGTCAGCGACGATTTTCAGCACTCTCTTCTCCACAGTAGAACTAGAGGCCCTGGAACTCACAGGAGCCTCACCTGCAGATAGAAATCCTCGCTGGGTGGAAACAGGAGGCTGGTGGTGGAGTCTGATGTGCCTGAGACTCCAGCAGGAGGCTAGCTCTCTTCTAGCCCTTGGGTGATTGCTGTAGAAAAAAATAAAAGTTCCTTTAAAGTCCTTTTCCTCTTCTTCCAAGTCCAGTAGTAACCACTGCAGGCCAGTCCAAGAAAGAGCACACAAGCACAAGGACAGTCCTCTCCTGCAGATTCCTTCAGTTACACGGACAGAGCTTCTTCTTGTTATCCAGGAGCAATACAAATTGTAGGGGTTTCAGCACAGATATTTATACCCCAAAAGTCTTTGTTCTCAGAAGCCACAAGTCACTGAACCCAGCCAGAACCAGTTCTGCCCAGTCCTGGAGCACTCTGTTTACCAGGCTGCATCCTTCCTTTCAGAAAGAGGGGGTCTGCCATCAGACGCACCACAGGAGGTGGAGCCAGCATTGTGGCGGGAAGGCACAGCCCTATTCAGGTCCCAGGTGCAACTCCTCCCATCCATCTAGATGCAGATCTCTCTATTCACCACTGGGACACCTCACCCTGTCTCCTGGAATTCCCCAGCCCTGTCACTCCAAAACCAGACAGCCAATACACATAACAGCAGAGCACACTGGAAGGCTTAGGCAAGAAAATACCTACTTTCTAAAAGTGGTATTTTCAAACACAGAATATAAAAATAAACTTCACTGAAAGATGTTTTTTAATATTCTGAGCTCAGGCATACTAAAATAGTTTTTCTACCATGTCCTTTGGGTCAGTTAGGACTATAGAATGCAATAGTCAAACTGCCCATTCTGGCCTATGGAGAACAGGTAGTCTTACAGTAGTGAAAAACGAAATTGGGTGTAATTCACTACCAGGACATGCTACACACATCAGAGCATGTCCTACCTTATACATACAATGCACCCTACCATAGGGGTGACTCACATGATGCCTAGGGAAGGTTCAGGGGCTGGGAAGTGGGTGCACTTCACAGCCAAGATGGCAGTTCTGGACTGCACGCAGACTCTGCAGTGGCAGGTCTGAGACACACTTTACAAGCTGCTTCTGTGGGTGGCGCAAACCAGCGCTGTAGGCCCACCAGCAGCATTTGGTTTACCAGCCCTGGGCACACACAGGCCACGCTACTAGGGACTAACAGGTAAACCAGATAAGCCAATCATGGAGATACCAATTCACATGTCATATTTACAAAGGGAGAGCATATGCACTTTAGCACTGATCAGCAGTGGTAAAGTGCCCAGAGTCATAAAGCCAACAAAAACAGGTTAGGAAAAATCCAGGAGGCAGGCAAAAAGCTTAGGGATGACCCTGCAAAAAGGGCCATTTCCAACAGATACCTATATTTCAATGTGAAAAGATAAAACTGCTTCTCTCAACACCAAATATTTTTACTGCACATCCACACAACTCACTGAAATATTGAATTGACTGATGTCCTCAAATAATGGTATTTGTCCCAAAGGCTTTTGAAATTAAAATTAAGAAGCACCAAAAACCCCTTTAGTGTTTGTGCTCAAAGTGTTGACATGTCCCTTCAGGTGAAAGAAACTCTAAGGGTCCAACACTGACAATCTCAAACAGAAATAAAGTCCTTTCGCCTCAGTACTGAGAGACGGTGATGTATGCACACCAGGAAAGCTTCTGTTGGGAGTTTCAGGAAGGTGGCCAGAGAGCCTGATCAGTTGGACTGATTTCATTAAATCAGCTTGTAGTGTTCTCAGGCATTTCAGGATACTGTATTACCAATAAGCAGATGACATTGAGATCTATATCAAGATTTCATCGACAAATTGAATTTTATTGTTCTCAATCCAGGATAATGCCCATAGATGAATGTCAAAGCATCAATTAAAAATCAACCTTTCAATAAAGTTTTTCTTAAACTGCCCCCAAAGCACAACCTCCCTTTTCAGTCATAGATTTGATCCTGCGCACCCCTGGACTGAAAAGTGATTATTGTTTATGACGTCAAATGTGTTGGTTTCCTCCTTAAAAATAGATTTAACTTAAAAGGTTAAACGTCTGCTATGGTCAACTTAGTATAGTTGGAGTAGCCAACAGTTTATTCTGGAACAAGACTTAAAGACCGGATTGTAGTTGTTTGTACATTCTAGACTGAATCATGGCAGTACACTCCTGGTTGGCTTGCCTAAAGTTTATCTGCAGGCCCCGTAGAGCAGCTAAGCATGTGTCTGTTTGTTTCTCTCTGTATGCAAGACATTTAACCACATCACACCTGCCTTTAAATCACTTAATGGCTTCACTTTGAAGA
Source organism: Triturus cristatus (assembly GCF_964204655.1). Taxonomy (NCBI): domain Eukaryota; kingdom Metazoa; phylum Chordata; class Amphibia; order Caudata; family Salamandridae; genus Triturus; species Triturus cristatus. The sequence goes on along the minus strand of NC_140579.1, from coordinate 1,030,327,097 downwards.
TAGAGTACAAATCGGGACTACCCTTTCCTATTTGGCTGAAAAATTAAAAATCTGGAGTGGATAACAGTGTTCCTGAAATGCTAAATCTCTCATCCTTGAGCCTCCCACTTTTAAACATGAGTGATATATGAATCAATTCTTTCCTGGCATCTTCACTGTAGTGTTTTGTTACCTTCTGATCCACTCCTTGACCTACAACTTTTTAAAAATCATTTCATTCTTAGACAGAGCCCTGTATTCACTCCTCTTTTATCTAAGATTGAAATTGTGTTTATTTATCAGCATTTCTTACTTGGCGCCTGATTTAGAGTTGGCAGATGGGTTACTCCGTCACACAAGTGACAGATATCCTGTCCATCTTATTACAATTGCATTATATGCTATTATGCTTGTAATAAGATGGACAGGATATCCCTCCAGTTTGTGATGGAGTACCCATCTGTCAAACTCTAAATCAAGCTATTATTATTTTAGCTTATTTGTAGAGCTCTTTAATGCTCTTTTGAGTCATTTGTAGGAAGGTGGAATCTGACTATATGGTTGCCCCCACTTTTTGCCTGGTGTTTTGCTGGTTTATGACTTAGTTGGACTGGGATCCTGTTATTCAGGGCCCCAGTCTATCTGCTTTCTCTGTAAAATGGTTTCCATGTACATTAGGTACATTTCTAATTGGATTCTGGAGTGCCTTATAAGCCCCTAGTACATGATATACTATGTACCTAGAAAATAGGTACCTCAGTGGCCTACCAGGGGCTGAAGCATGTATTATGCCACCCCTGGGAAGCATTCCAAAATGACACCACAGGTCTGCTACTGCAGCCTGGGTAAGGTGGTGCTTGCACCCCTTACAGTGGTATAGGCTACCTATATCAATACCATTGCACACACATATAAAATCTATAAGTCACTCCTATGGCAGGCCTTAACAATCCTGAAGGCAGAGTGCAGCGTTCGGAGTACCTCCTCTGATGCTGTTTGTGGTGCAGCCTGACCATATACTCCTAAGTGCATTATAACCTCGCGGCAAATGCTAACTTTGGACTGGCTGCACGGAAACATGTGTTTGGTGTCAAACGCTTTGGAATACTACCCCCCCCCGCCAGTTCTGGCGGCGGGGTAGCATTCCACCCTTCTAGAGGCCGAAGGCGCGCCTAAGGCAAGCCCGTCTGCGCCCGTCCGCGCCTGGACCGCGCCCAGCGCCCGTACCACTGGTCCCCGCGACCCCCACCCCATCCACCACCCCCGCCTGACCTACAGCACCACCACCCTCACCGCCCTCAACCCCGGCCGCACGCCGGGCTGCTACCGCGCCACCCCGAAGCGGACCCACGGATCCTTCACCTGCCGCAACTGCCGCTTCACCTGCCCACGAACACACATCGCACCCATCAAGAACGACTCCCACGGAAACAACCTCGACTGCATCCTGATCAACACCCGATCCGTCCACAGGCACGCCACCGAACTGTGGAACCTCATCGACTCTACAAACCCGGACATCGCCTTCCTCACCGAGACCTGGATGAACCCCTCCTCGGCACCCGACATCGCCATAGCCATCCCCGACAGCTACAAAATCATCCGGAAAGACCGCACCAACCGCACCGGAGGAGGCATCGCCATCGCACACAAAAACTCCATCCGCATCCCGACCCACGTCGACAACTCACTCCCCGACGCCGAACACCTCCACTTCGCAATCCACAGCGACCCCAAGACCACCCTCAGAGGCACCCTCATGTACAGACCACCAGGACCACGCACTAAGTTCAGCGAAGACATCGCAGACTTCGTCAGCCCACACGCACTCCCGTCCACCGACTACATCCTCCTAGGGGACCTCAACTTCCACCTGGAGAACCACACCGACAACAACACCACCGCCTTACTGGACAACCTCGCCAACCTGGGACTGAAACAGCTAGTCAACACCCCCACCCACTACGCCGGACACACGCTCGACCCCATCTTCTCCTCCAGCAAACACATCTCTTTCAGCCACACCACCGTACTCGCCTGGTCGGACCACAGCTGTGTCCACTTCAGCTTCAAGAAGACCACCGTGCACCACCACACCCAGCAACCACCAAGAAGACAATGGAATCGAATCACCACGGAACAACTCACATCGACCCTCTCCCAGAACCAACCCACCAGCACCACAGACCCCAACGAAGCCGCCAACAACCTCACGAGCTGGATCACCGACTGCGCCAAGCTCCTGGCCCCCCTGAAGACCCAAGCAAACACCAACAACTACAGGAAAAACTCCTGGTTCACCCCCGACCTCAAGGACTCCAAAAAAGAATGCCGCACCCTCGAGAAAACTTGGCGTCTCAACCACAACGAAGAGAACATGTCTGCTCTCAAGAACGCCACCCGCCAACACCACCAACGCCTCCGTGCCGCACGAAAATCAGCCTTCCAGAACAGACTAGACAACAACGCCCACAACAGCAAAGAACTATTTGGCATCGTCAAAGAACTCTCCAACCCCGATGCAGAAAACAACTCCATCCCTCCCTCACAGGACCTCTGCGACTCCCTCGCAGCCTTCTTCTACCACAAGATCACCGACATCTACAACAGCCTCACCACTACCAACACGAACCCACCACTGGAACCTGCCACCGACAACACCACCATCCTCACCTGGAACCCAACCACCACCGAGGAAATCACCCGCATCATGAACACCATCCACTCAGGATCACCATCCGACCCCTGCCCGCACCACATCTTCAACAAAGCCGACAACATCATCGCACCCCACCTCCGAGACGTCATCAACGCGTCTTTCACCACCGCCACCTTCCCGGAGAACTGGAAACACGCCGAAATCAACGCCCTCCTAAAGAAACCAACAGCAGACCCCACCGAACTCAAAAACTTCCGGCCCATCTCGCTCCTACCGTTCCCCGCCAAAGTGATTGAGAAAATCGTCAACGTTTAACTCACCACCGCCCTGGAAACCAACGACTCACTCGACCCCTCACAGTTCGGCTTCAGAGCCAATCACAGCACCGAGACCGCCCTCATCGCAGCCACGGACGACATCAGATGCCTGACCGACAAAGGAGAATCCGTGGCCCTCATCCTCCTGGACCTCTCTGCAGCCTTCGACACGGTATGCCACCGTACCCTGATACGCCGCCTCAGCAACGCCGGCATCAGAGGCAAGGCCCTGGAATGGATCATCTCCTTCCTCTCCGGAAGAACTCAAAGAGTCCGCCTCCCCCCCTTCAGATCCACAGCCACGGAGATCATCTGCGGCGTCCCCCAAGGATCCTCCCTCAGCCCCACCCTCTTCAACATCTACATGACCCCCCTGGCGAACATCGCACGAAAACACGGACTCAACCTCATATCCTACGCCGACGACACCCAGTTCATCTTATCCCTCACCAACAACCCCACCTCAGCAAGAGCCAAACTACACGAAGGCATGAAGGAAGTAGCGAACTGGATGACAGACAGCCGGCTTAAACTGAATACAGAGAAGACGGAGGTCCTCATCCTCGGCCCTACACCAACCGCCTGGGACGACTCCTGGTGGCCTCCCGCCCTAGGCAGCACTCCCCAACCCACCGACCACGCACGCAACCTCGGCTTCATCCTGGACTCATCCCTCTCCATGACCAGACAGGTCAACTCGGTGACCTCGGCATGCTTCAACACCCTCCGCATGCTCCGCAAGATCTTCCGCTGGATCCCCACCAACACCAGGAAGACCGTCACCCACACCCTCGTCACCAGTCGCTTGGACTATGGGAACACTCTGTACGCCGGCATCACCATCAAGCTGCAGAGGAAACTTCAACGAATCCAGAACGCTGCCGCACGTCTCATCCTGAACATACCCTGCCACCACCACATCTCCGGACACCTGAAGAAACTTCACTGGCTACCAGTCAACAAGAGGATCACCTTCAGACTCCTCACCCACGCACACAAAGCTCTGCACAACCTCGGACCAAAACTCATCAACCACCGCGTCTCCTTCTACACTCCTCCGCGCACCCTACGCTCGACCGGACAAGCCCTGGCAGCCGTACCCCGCATCCGCAAAGCCACCGCCGGAGGAAGATCCTTTTCTTTCCTGGCAGCGAAGACCTGGAACTCTCTTCCCAGCCATCTTCGCGCCATACAGGACCACCTCTCCTTCAGAAGGCAGCTCAAGACCTGGCTCTTCGAGCACTGACCCCCCCCACCCCACCCCCCCAGCGCCTTGGGACCCTTACGGGTGAGTAGCACGCTTTATAAATGTGATTGATTGATTGATTGATAGAGGGAGAGACATGTTCACACTGGTCTAACCCGGTAAAGACTTTCTACAGCACTTGCATCACAAAATGGATGCCACTGCCACAGACACGGGTCTGGCCTCCTGCTGCTGACCGAAACCCCGGCAGGGGAGGCCTGGACAATAGGTTTCCTGTCCCAGGAAGGTGTAACCACCTCCCCAGACAGGCAGATGTGTATTGGGGCTGGGCGGGAGCACTCTCTGGTGCTTTGAAGTCCTGCACTGGGGGCACACTTGGTGTCCCTGTGCATAGTCCAGTTCAAACCAGTTGCAGAGGCTGCCTGCCCCTGCTCTGGCTCAAAACTGGACAAAGGAAATGGGTGTAACCACCCCTCTTTCCAAACCCTCCCATAAGGTTGGTCCCTAGAGTATGTACAACCGCCAAACTTTGTGGAAGTATGGGAACCCAGTCCTTGCGATTTTAGATTACCCTGGACGAAACTCTGCAACATATATCCTGGACCTTCGACGTTCTACTTTAACTAGAAGACTGAAGAAATCTCCCTTGGGGTCAAGGAGTGACTCCCCTGCTTGGCAGGCTCCAAAGAAGCATCTGTCCGGTCTGCAATTCTGAAGCTCCCACCAGACGCCGAAGTCTCTGCCTCCCCAGAGGTGGATTTCCAGACTTCCCTGAGTCCACAGCAAAGCTGAGACCCGTGGCTATCGTGGGTGACGTGGAACCGTGATCCCTGGACACCGTGATCTTTTGCTGATCCATCATCTTCCTGATCGTCCTCAAAGTTGTGCTTTGGGCTCCGAGTAGCCCCAGCCTTGAGCACCTTCTGCACCGAAGATTTTTGGCCTCCACTCCACGAGTGACCCGTGGGCCAGTTTCCAGTGCGACCGCTCAAGGCTCCTTCGCGATCGCTAGCCCGTTGGCTAGTAGGTCCCGACGAAGGCAACTTCTCTTCTGATTGGGCTTTCCTGGTTGCTCCAGACGTGCCCTGAATTACCCTTGCTGGGTGAGTCCCTCAGACCTTGCTGGTCTGCACCGACGTCCTTCTTCTGTTTCCAAGTGACTTGCCGTTGCCAAGGCTTGTTGGGTCCAATCTGGTCGTCGACACCGCAGCACTCGACAGACTTTGTGGGACAGCTTGAATCCAGCTCCTGGTTGGCATCGACGCCTCCTGGACCTTGTGGCTGAAGAGTCAAAACACCCGTCAACTCACCTGAAGCACCCGACATCTGTGGGCATTGGACTATCGTGCCCTTGGTCACTGGTAAGTGACCCAGACTCTGTCCCCTCTGCTTTCAGGTTCCTTCCATCCTAGATCCAGGCTTGGATCTCTCCGGACACTTCTCCTCTTCACGGCAGCAGCACTTCCTGAGCAGCATCCATTGAAAACTGCGACGCGACCCAACACCATTTGACACCTATGCACCAGCTTCCCTGGGTGAGGCAACTAGAGTACTCTGGTGCGTGCGTGGGTGTTTGCCCTAGACACCTCTAAGTCCAAAAGGGTTCGCTCGTAGTCATCCACTAAGTGTCCTTAAACTCTTAATTTCCAACCGCAACTTTCCCCATAGAAGTTAACGCGTCCCCCGTGGGTCCCCTGTGTCACTACCTTGGGTGGTTCCTGGTGGTCCAAACACTTCTACAGGCTCTAGGCCTTGTGTCTAGCTCAGTCGTGGTTCTTATACCATTTGTGCTTTTACTGTGGAATACTGACTTGTAACTTAAGTACTTCGAACTCCAGTCTCATAAAGAGACTAGAAGGGTGTGTTTTATCTTAAATACATACATATATTTTAAATATATTCCTGGTGTGGTTGTCCTTTTATTTGACCATTCAAGAGATTATAGACTGGAAAAACAAGCTCCTTTACATTCCTTCAAGACTTAGCCTGAAGGCTGCTCTCCATAGCTACCACTAGGATAGCTTTCAATAAAGGTTGTCTTTAACCTATCACCATAAGGGGTTGTTTGGACTGATACAAGGTGCCCACTATAACTAGTGGACAGCATATATCAGGCCAACTTCTCACATTTGGGTTGTAGGAAATTACAGAATTAACAACAATGTGAGAATCTGCAGTGCAATTTATTAAATGAGATTTAGCTTATAGTCATAGAAATATTCCTCTTTCAGCAAAAATATCACCTCCGGGAAAACCAGAATCACTAAATAATGCAGGTTGTTTTCTGCTGGGGCAAGAGGCCAGTTCAAGGGCCTCCATTGAACCAACAGGAGGTTGACTGCTCTCCATATGTTTTTAATGAGCCTGCATGGCATTTGCAGATATAATCCTTATTTTCCCACTATCCCTATCAAATTATTGGTGACACATTTATGTTTTGACAAATTACCTTAATACGCATTTCCTTCTTTTCTATAGATTCCACAACAGCCAACAACAATATTCCAACAGATACCAGGGTCATTTTCACCTATTCCTCAACCGTTAGGAAGAGGCGTTGCAAAAGAAGGTGAGATATTTCGTATTATTTGATATAGAATATGAGTGTGTTTTGGGATGGTAAATGGGCAGGTACACCTACCCAACTGCATGTGAAACTGGTATCCCAACTTATTTTAGCCCTTTCATGCTAACCTAGCATAGGTACAGAAGCCTAGGTATGTCCCTGACATTTTAGGGCTAGAACCAGTTCCGTGACCCAGATGGATCGCTCAAAGCATGCCTCCCTACTAGGCAGTGGACTACTGCCTCTACCTTTGGTGCATTATGTATAGCGGTGATGGCAGCAACCATGTTTGGTTCATTTGAAGTATGACCATACCTTTTTCTCTGTGTCAGTGAGAACAGTCAGCTAACCCCTCTGGTGAAAAGTTCTGCTGTTATGTGTGCTGACCTCGTGTGTGCATGTTGACTGCATGTGTGCAGTTCATGTACCGCACCTGTATAGAAGTAGGAGTCTGTGTTGTTTGAGTATTGAGGCCAGTGTGATCTCATTTAAATTCCTTGCATTAAACATTGCACAGTATAGAGGATGAGTATAGCTACCTGATACAGTGGAAGTGTATTGTTTGAATTCTTGAGGTTGGAGGATGAAGATTCAGTCACGGAGGAAAGGAAGATGGTGATGGGGTACCTTTAGAAATTGAATTAAGTCTTTGTTTCTCCTGCTGACTAGCTCTTCTTGAGCACTGCCGGTTGGTGGATGGTAGGGGAAGGCCTGGGTAAAATTTACCTACATATAATGTAAAGTGTACAAATATGGACTGTCAGATATTATGAACTAAAATATTCACATTATATTGGTAAGTATTTGAATGTAGGCAACGTTACTGTAATTTAAAATTAAATTGCTTTAAAAAATGAAATATGTAAATATATTTAACATGAAAGGAACATATAAACTTTTATTAACTCTAAATAATAAATATATTCTACATTATTTATATATTTTATATAATTAAACCAATTGTTAAAAATGCATCTTGTTATACATATACCATACAAATGGAAATATTTCTCAAAGAAAAAATATATTATTAATTTAAATTAAGTGTTAAAACAAAATACAAACAGTATAAAATGCTAAAGAAAATAGATTACAATTTAAAAAAAAAAACATAATCCAAATATTACAAATAAATCCAATTTTAAAACATATCCTTTTAATTTAATGTGCATAACATAGCTTAACAATATTAAAAGGAACATGTAACAACCTACCTCCAATACAAAATCATTAAAAAAAAAACAATTAACAAATCAAATAAACTATTCCACTACAATCTTCCAAACATTGAGGAAAATGCATTCATTATTGGGGTAGCCGGATTTACTATTCTATCTCCATTCTTTTTTTTTTCTTTTACTTTTGATTAAATACTTTTTATTAGCTTTTTGTAGACATAGAACAACAACATGTCATTTATACATGGTATCTTCCAGGCAGGGTCCGACGTTGCTACAAAGAAACATGAACCAAGAATGCCCAAAAACGCACACACTTAGGATGCAAAATGCTACAATTTTGAAAGGCGGGACTGTCCACTTTAACTCTCATTAATGGCAGAAGTTTCAAAAGATCCCTCACATTCAGAAGTGCAACATAAGTAAACCATGAAACCCCTGCAGTGTGTGATACAAAGCATTGAAAGTGCAAGGCTGATCAGGTAATCCTGGCTACTGCTAAGTACAGAAAAAAAGAGTTTTCATCTTACAATGAACTTCACTGGGATAGGACATAATAAGCTTAAACCCCCCAACACACACCCTGCCCCCTTTCTCCCCTCCAGTGTTCATGAAACTGACCTAGGTCCAGGACAAACAATGGAAAAGTCTGGGTCCTTACAAGAGTCAACTGAGGAATGGTCATGATGAGTTCTCAAGGAGAGGTTCCCAGGTGTCTTTGTCAACTTAAAGAAGTTCAAAGGCAACATCTTGAGTGTCAGACCCAGCGCATGTGAGCAGAGGTCCTATCCTTCGCATCCTATACATAACACCAAGAGCGTCAATGTAAATATTGAAGGGCTTCTCTTAGTGAACCAAGCACATCCCTGACTTTGTGACTCTGTGTCAGGCTGTCTCACACACTGTTTTTGGTAATTGTTGGAAAGGCGTTCGCCGGAGAGGGGCTCGATACACGTCTTGCCCACCCCTTTGACCCACCTCTCCCAAGTAGGCCGAACCAGGCGCGCACACCCTGAGCTTACACTACGAACAGAGGGACACCACACGTGTTTCTTCGTAAGACGATAGGTTCTTTTATCGAAGGGTTCAAGGGATCTTTATGATCCAAGTTGCAAGTAGTACATCAGTGCCACAAGAGACTACAAATCGGTGGTAGGGGAATGGGGGGTAGCGGGACAGTCTTTGAATATAGTGTCTCTGCAAAGTACCCTGCGGACAGCTCACAATCCTCGAGCTGGAGGGTGTTGTTTCTCTTGGCGATCTTTTGCCAATCTTCCTTGAGGGGAGAGCCGCGAGTCACTCAGCAGGCACAGGTAGTTCAGAGTTCGGGAGCCGCGACCTCGTCAGCAGGGCTCAGGTGGTGCAATGGTCGGGGGCCGCGAGTCACTGAGCAGGCACCGGTGGTTCGGAGATCGGGAGCCGCGACCGCGTCAGCAGGGCTTAGATGGTTCAACGGTTGGAGGCCGCGAGTCACTCAGCAGGCCTAGGTGGTTCGGTGTTCGGGAGCCGCGACAGCGGGGCTCCGATGGTTCCAGGTCTTCTCTACCATTCGTCCCTCCGGCACCCCTTATTACACTCCCCCTGCCCTTTGAAGTCCGGAGTCCTCGCAGAGAGGGGTCTTGGTGACTGAGGGGGTTCGGCGGGATTTCCTGCCGCTCGCTCCTTTGGTCTTTCCAGGTGGGTCTGGGAGGGACCCCAGACGCTCGGCAGGCGAGGTGCCTGCGCCACAGGGGCCTGGTGGCCGATCGAGCCCTCCCGGGGGAAGGCGATCCGAGGTGTGACTGGGCTGGCGCCTCTCGGTCTGACTCGGGGGGTTCCCGCTCCCTTGGTCGGGCATGCGTGGTAGGGTGTCGGGGGCTCTGGCCGGCCCTTGGGTCTGTGTGGCTGGGGCGGCCGGAGTCGGAGATGCCGTGTCTTGGGGGTGGCTGCAGGTCGGCTGGATGATCGGGAGGGCCTACGCCGTGAGGCCGGTCTCACACGCGTCCCCCCCAGCTGAAAGGCGTGGAGAATTACCCATCCACTGGGGGGTTCTCCTCACTGAAGCGGAAGAATCGGGACAGGCCGTCGGCGTTGGCATGATCCGTCCCGGGGCGATGCTCGACAGTGAAGTCCATCCCTTGGAGGGAGATTGACCATCGTAATAGCTTGGGGTTCTCTCCTCTCATCTGCATCAGCCACCGCAAGGGCCGGTGGTCCGTCTGCACTCGGAAGTGGGTTCCGAACAAGTAGGGCCGTAGTTTCTTGAGGGCCCAGACTACGGTGAAGGTCTCTCGTTCTATGGTACTCCAACGCTGTTCTCAAGGCAGTAGCCTTCGGCTGATGAAGGCTATGGGCTGATCTATGCCCTTGTCGTTGAACTGCGAGAGGACGGCCCCGATGCCGTGTTCGGATGCGTCGGTCTGGACCACAAACTCTTGGGAGTAGTCGGGGGCCTTGAGTACTGGGGCGGTGCACATGGCGGTTTTCAAGGCGTCGAACGCTTGCTGGCACGGGGGGGTCCACTGCACCTTCTTCGGGAGCTTTTTGGAGGTCAACTCCGTGAGGGGCCCTGCGAGGCTACCATAGTTTTTAATGAACCTCCGGTAGTATCCTGTGAGGCCCAGGAAGGCCCGGACTTCCGTCTGAGTGGTGGGGGGCTCCCAGGACTTGATGGCGTCGATCTTTGGCTGGAGGGGGGCGACCTGCCCGCTGCCCACCTGATGCCCCAGATAGACCACGGAGCCTTGCCCGAGCTGACATTTGCTGGCCTTCACGGTTAGGCCGGCTTGGCGCAGGGCCGGAGGTGCTGGAGATGCTCGTGCCATTGAGAGCTGAATACTGCTATGTCGTCAAGGTACGCTGCGCTGAACTCCTCGAGTCCGGCCAAGACTTTGTTTACCAACCGCTGGAAGGTGGCCGGGGCGTTTTTCATTCCGAACGAAATGACCCTGAAGCGGTAGTGTCCATCGGGTGTGGAGAAGGCGGAGCGTTCCTTTGCTCCCTCCGTGAGTGCAATCTGCCAGTACCCGCAGGTCAGGTCGAAGGTGCTGAGGAAACGAGCGGCCCCAAGGCGGTCGATGAGCTCGTCGGCGTGGGGGATAGGATGGGCGTCCGCTCGGGTGACCGCATTGAGCCCCCGGTAGTCCACACAGAATCTTAGTTCGGGGGCGACCCCAGGGGCGGCCGCTTTCGGGACCAGGACTACCGGGCTGGCCCAGGGGCTATCGGAGGGTTCGATCACTCCCAGGGTCAACATCTTCTGTACTTCGGTCTTGATGCAGGTGCGGACCCGGTCAGGCACCCGGTAGGCTTGGTGTCTCACAGGTGGGCTGTCGCCGGTGTCCACGTCGTGGACACACCAGTCGGTGACCCTTGGGATTAGGGAGAAGAGGTCTGCGAATTGTCTGAGCAGCTGGCGACAGTCGTCGGACTGTTGGGGGGTGAGGGTGGTCGACAGTTTCACTCCCTCCACGGAGCCATCTATTTCTTTAGCGCACAGGGGGTCGGGCAGGGGTTCAGTGTCTTCTTCCGCTCCATCGTCGGTGGCCAGGAGCAAACTCAACTCCGTTCTCACAAAGTGGGGCTTGAGACGGTTCACGTGGAGAACCCGGAGGGGGTTCCGCGGGGACTGCACATCGATCAGGTACGTGACCTGACTCTTCCGCTCGATCACCTTGAAGGGGCCAGTCCATTTGTCTTGTAGGGCGCAGGGTTTCACCGGGGCCATGACCCAAACCTGCTGGCCTGTGGAAATTTAGCTTGCAAACTGAACATTATCTGCGCCATCTTGCCTCTCCCCAGCGCCACGCACAGCGAATGCACGGCCGCCATTTTAGGCACCCCACTCTCTCCCCGCTCATTCTCGATCGCCAGCGCTTTCCCCTGGCACTGCGAGCATCCCCCGCGCGCCGGCCGCCCCCGCTCTCTCATACACGGGCCGTAAACCCTCTCCTTCTGCGCGACCCTGCTACGGAACCACATTCGACCGACATCCCATACATGGTCATGCCTCTCCTTTGATAACCCCCTTCCTCTGCTCCCCATTGTCCGAACTGGTCCCAGGCCATCACCTAGCCCTGCGGATGCAGTTTATTGCCCCTACTGTAAGGGAAACACCCCACATCAAAGGGATTACAGTAGATCAAAGCCCCTACCCCCTGAGACCCGACCGGTCACACACACCCCCGGGAATTGGCGGAATACCCTGCTGCGCGATAGCCATCTCCTACTGCGGGTAAGGTGGGAACTTCTACTGTAGCTATGTGTGGGATCGGATCTGATCCGGGGCTTCAGGGGATGTTCTCTCATGCATCAAGGGAATCTCAAGAATGTACTATGTGTAATAAAGCAATAAACCTGTGTATAAGAGACCAGGTCTCGGAGATGCAGTTAGAGCACCTCGTGACGATACCTTGCTGTCTGATCTGATGTGTTCTGCTCCGACGGAATAAAACTTTGTTTTCTGCCTTCCAGTCTCCGGCGCCTGCCTCTTTCATTGGTAAATTATCGAGTGGTATGAGAGGCGATTACCGCCGGGCAAATACTTGAAAGGTTATCGATTGAAACTGCCGCTACCATTTAACAATTTGCGTCCCAAACGTGGGGCCCATCAGCGACACGTGGATCCAGTGGGAGAGGTCCCGACGACAGAGTGAACGACTGCAACGATCGGGAGAGCTCCTGCCCAATAGACCCTCGTCTGGCAGCCGATCATCCGAACTTCACTGGTTCCGAGCAGACCTCTCTCGAGTGATCTACGGTCCTGACTGGGAACCATCAGGAGTGCCGCGGCAAAAACGGAGAGTAGAGGACGATCGGGCGCTGGAGGCGGAAGAGGAGAAACTGTCCACGCGGTCCGGGTAAGGTCGTGATACATGACAAATTGCGAAATAATTGATTGATTGTTTGAAGCTTTGGAATACTAGTATTGCTCATTGATTGTGCTCATTGATTGTTCTCTTTGAGATATTCGCTGTCTACAAACGGGGAGGAGTAGAAATACTCTCTCTCTCTCCCTTTGCAGATAGTGAAGGGTAGGTAACGCAGACTTTTGTCCCCGTTGAAACCCGTCGTGCCTATCTTTATCTCCCCACTGATTGATTGTCCGAACATTGATTGTTTTGAAGAATAGTGCTCTTTGAGATATTCTCTGTTTGCAAATAACGTAGAATAGAAATATTCTGTCTAGTCTTTGCAAATAGTGAAGGGTAGGTAACGCAGACTTTTGTCCCCGTTGTAACCCGTCGTGCCTATCTTTATCTCCCCATTGATTGATTGATTGATTGTCCGAACACTAGTTGTTCGATATTGGTTCTTTGGAGGTATTCTCTGCTTACAAATAACGAGGAATAGAGATATTCTGTCTAGTCTTTGCAAGCAGTGAAAAGATAGGTAGTGCTGACTTTTGTCCCCGTTGAAACCCGTCATGCCTATCTTCTCCCCACTGATTGGTAGTTGGTTCTGCCCGGACCGCTTATTAGAGGTGGACCATCTGGCCCCACTGGAAGGCACCCCTAATAAGGACATGTTCACTAAATATGGACTAGTCGCCGTAGCTTATACCAAGCTATGGCATAAATATACAAAGAAGGACCCCGAGAGTCAGTGGCCACTGATGGGATCCTTCGACGACCATAAGATAGAAGTGCTAGAAATAGCTCTGCGTAGCAATAAGACGACGCCTACTATGCTTGACAGCATCGGCATGTGGCGCAAAGAAGCAACGCAACGGAAAAAGAGGGAAGAAGTAAAAGCAGAAAAGGAATTACGAAAAGCAGCTCACCTTGCTGCTAGAAAGTTAGAAGAAGAAATAAAGGAGAGAAGGGAAACTAAACTAAGACAGGAGCCCGAAACATCAGGCCAGTACGCTGTTAGGACCCCTTCTTTGCTCTACCCTGAGTTGTCCTCCAAGCAGCGAACGAATGACGAATTACTGTTAGGTCCCCCGATCATTTACATGCCCCCTCCATATGCACCCTCCCAGTCAGTAGTGCAACACCCACAACCCCCGAACACGAGCGAAAGCAGTACAGGGGCCTCGGTCCTCACGGCCTCCGTGCCGGCCGAGCCTCCTGTACTGAACACAACGTCGGCAATAACGTTGGATGACCCTGAGATGAGAAAGAAAGATTCCAACAGAATGAATCGACTAACGAAGGATGAACGAGCAGGAATCGACAAAATAGTAAAGACTCTAGTGGAGCGTAAGGAAAGTGAGGAGTATATAACAGACGTATATAACTTGTATGCAGACAGCCGCAAACGACACTTTGTCGTACGACTTTGTTATCATGCCCTAAATGCATATGAGGATAGGTACCGCGATAAAGGTCCCGAAGGCTTAGCGACCCTATATAGGAAGGTAGACATTGGGGAAGAAGGAGAGGGCGATGTAACGAACCTCTTCACTCGTACACTCGAGGTCTATCGACACCTTAGAGAACACAGGCAGACCACCAAAGCAGAAACCCCCATAGCGACTAAGCCCCAAGAAGGAAGGGCTGATACCATGATGCCCATCAAAGAGGCTGCCCCCTACTGGGTTCCCCCACGAGGTCAGGGAACACATGACGACATCAACCACCAAGATGCGAAGGGAAGGGTTGTATATAATTGGGTCTACCAGCCATGGGACCGACAAGATATTTTGACCTTTAGAAAAACCCTACCCGACTTGAGAAAGAACCCGACTGCCTTCTACACTGAACTGGGTACAGCCTTGGGTTCTACGATAATGACTTTAGCAGATATCGACTTGTTCTTTGGGCTATGTCTGCCGGCTGATGTGTGAAAGCAAATCCGGAAAGTTGACCACGCTGAGCCGTTCGGATATACCTGGGTACAACTCGATACCATAGATAAACAGCGAGAACCGGGACAGAAACCCCCGAAAGCCATATTAGAGCTCCCAGACAAGATTGTACTTAAGTTGAAGACTCTAATCCCGGAAAGAAAGGTAGATTGGTCAATAGTGACGGCTTGTCGCCAGAAACCCCAGGAGGATGTGTCTGAATATTTCTCTCGGTTCGAGACTGTGTTTTCCGATTATAGTGGCCAGGACATGACCACTGCAACCGGACATCACCTCTTTGTCCAGAATTATGTGAAGGGTCTGTCACAAGAAGTTTCCCAGAAGCTACAGACCAGCGAGAGTAGTTGGGCAGCCTCCAAACCCGCAGCAATTCTCCAGATGGCCCAATACTACGAAAACCAGAAAAACGAGAACGATAGGGCGTCAGAGAAGAAGAAAAAGGAACTAAAGGAGAGGGTAATGATAGCACAGTTGCAAGGGGTGACCATAGGAAGGGAACCCCCGAAAGAGAATTACCAACCAACCGCCCCTAGAAAGCTACCCCCTAGAGACCATACCCCTACACCCTACAACGGACGGAGAGACTTAGATGGGAACCAATGTGCGTTCTGTAGAGGGTTCGGACACTGGAAATCCCAGTGCCCGGTCCTTCTGGAACTTAACAAAAATAGGGATCCCAGAAACACCGCATATGACCCCAGAAATAGAGGACAGGGACGAGGGCACACGAACGACGCCATCAACGACAGGCCAGGCAGACCAAACACCTTTGATCGCCCCCGACAAAACCAGTGTCAGCAGTCCGACTACGAAAGCACTCATGACTTCGCATAGGACCGCCAGGGGCAAGGGAGGGATCCAGTCGAACTCCGTGTTGACCAGCAAGGTCCTTACGTCATCGCTAAGGTCTTGGGCACAAAATCTCCATTCCTGGTAGACACTGGGGCGACACGTAGTGCGTTATCCAAACGACTGATCCCTAGGGCACCCTTGTCTGGCTCACATGTAACCTCAATAGGCTTCGATGGAACGCCCTCCACTAACCCCTTATCAGCACCAATCTCCTTTGACTTAGAAGATAACACCACTGACACGACCTTTCTGCTCTCCTCCAACACCCCCGATGCTATTATGGGACTTGATTTGCTAAAACATTTTCGGGCTACCATCAGATGCTCCCCAGACGGAGTTCGAGTCATCCTACACGATAACCCAGATCTGTCCAGACCCTGTCACACACGGCGTATGCTCTCTATAACCGATGCTGACATGTCCCTACTCGACACATTACCTTCACATCTATGGGCTAAAACCGACTCAGATGTAGGGCGCATGGTGATCGACCCGGTACACATAACCGTCCGACCGGACGCAGTGCTCCCAAAGCTTCCGCAGTATCGGATATCACCCGAAGGCGAGAAGGCATTGGTGGAAATCATCGAGTCCCTAGTCGAGGCAGGAGTGGTAGAAGAAGTAGTCAGTAATGTTTGTAACAGCCCTATCCTACCCATTGTAAAGAAGCAAGGCGAGGGAGATGAGAAAGCCTACCGTTTCATTGTTGATTTGCGAGAGGTTAACAAAGTAGTCATACCCCAGTACCCCGTGGTCTCAGACATCACCACCATCCTCACCCTGATTCCATCCACTGCCACCACCTTTACTGTTATTGATCTCAAAAACGCATTCTTTTCCATCCCCATCCACCCAGACAGCCGCTACCTGTTCGGCTTCACTTTAAAAGCCCGTTCGTACAGATTCTGCAGGGCACCCCAAGGCTACACTGAGAGTCCCAGTATTTATAGCCAAGCCCTCAAGAGGCAGCTAGATGCAGTCCAACTACCCGATGGAGTGGTGTTGATACAGTACGTCGATGACATTCTTTTGGCGGCCGACACCACTCCACTTGCCGTCACAGCCACCATTCACCTCCTCCGCTTCCTTGCGGAGAACGGTCACAAGGTCTCCAGAAAGAAATTGCAATTCTGCCAGCCCCAAGTAACGTATCTAGGCCACCTACTATCCAAAGACGGGAGGAAACTTACCCCTGACCGAATTCAGACCATCCTAGAAACCCCTGTTCCCAAAACTCAGAAGCAAGTGCGGTCCCTAGTAGGCCTCACCTCCTTTTGTCGACAATGGTTGCCAAACTTCAGTCTTATCGTAAAACCTCTGCTTTCCCTGCTGGCTAAAGATGTCCCCTTCCCCCTCCCCTGGACACCCGAATGTCAATCCTCCTTCAAAGAATTACGAGACGCCCTCTGTTCGGCCCCAGTCCTAGGAACCCCAGACTACACTAAACCTTTCTCCCTCTACACCCACGAAAGGGAGGGATGTGCGTTGTCTGTCCTAAC
This sequence comes from Triturus cristatus, assembly GCF_964204655.1. Taxonomy (NCBI): domain Eukaryota; kingdom Metazoa; phylum Chordata; class Amphibia; order Caudata; family Salamandridae; genus Triturus; species Triturus cristatus. The sequence goes on along the minus strand of NC_140579.1, from coordinate 1,030,310,050 downwards.
CCAGTCCATAGGCCCTAAACAACGCCCTTGTGCCTACTTCTCTGCCACTCTTGACCCTGTAGCCAGAGCTTTGCCCGCATGCCTTCGAGCAGTAGCCGCCGCGGCTATCTCTATCCGGCAAAGCGAGGGGATCGTACTCTCAAACCCCCTCACTGTATTGGTACCCCATGCGGTTGACACCCTCCTGAACCAAACCAAGACTCAACACCTGACTAGCGCACGACTGACCGGTTACGAACTGACTCTGCTTGCACCCCACATCACATTGAAACGATGCACCACCCTGAATCCAGCTACTCTACTACCTCTCCCTGACACTGATCCCAATGCGTCCCCTATACACGACTGTGTGACCCTCACCGACGAACAGACCAAGAGTAGGGTCGACCTCCGAGATACTGCCTTCCCGGACCCTGACGGAGAACTGTGGGTGGATGGCTCATGCATCAAGCTCCCCGATGGCACCACCTCAGCTGCCTATGCAGTCACCACAGCCCGAACAGTTGTTGAGACAGCCCGCATCACACAGCGATCCACACAGGCGGCGGAACTAATTGCTCTCACACGAGCCTGCATCCTGGCAGCAGGGACAACCGCAAACATCTACACAGACAGTCAGTACGCCTTCGGGGTAGTTCACCACTTTGGGCTCTTATGGAAAGAGAGGGGATTCTTGACTTCTCATGGCACACCCATCCTGCATGGAGATCTAGTCTCTGCCCTGACCGAAGCGGTCCTCCTCCCCACACGGCTGGCTGTGATCAAATGCCAAGCACACAAGAAGGTGACAGACATTATAGGACAGGGAAATGCACTAGCTGACATTACTGCCCGAACCACAGCCGAGAATATGTCCACGACCCGTATGTACGTGACCAGGTCACAAGCTGAGAAATGGAAGGATGCTAGGGAAACGATTAGGGACATCCAATTAGCCAGTACACCACACGAGTTAACTGAATGGGCACGGGTGGGATTGAAGGACGATGATCGTTGCTGGCGGACTAAAGACTCGAACAAATGGTTGCTACCAGACTCATACTTGATCCCCATGCTGACCATGGCACACTCCCCCGCACACATAGGGTCTGCCCCCATGATCGAACTCGTCTCCAAAGTCTGGCACAACGACAAGATCCCAGACTCAGCCAAACGTCTGGTCCAACAATGCCTAGTATGCCTCCAACACAACCCTGGGAAAGGAACTGCTGTACCCCGGGGAGGGTTTGGGGTCCCCAATCACCCTTTTGAAGTCCTACAAATGGACTATGTCCAGTTAGAAAGGTGCCAAGGTTTGAAGTACGTACTTGTCGTTGTGTGTGCCTTCAGCAAGTGGGTGGAAGCCTATCCAACCCACGACAACACCGCTATGACTACTGCAAAAGTACTACTGAAGGAATTCTTCCCCCGATACGGCCTTTGTCGAATTTTGTGGAGCGACAACGGCCCCCACTTCGTAGCCGAAGTTATCCAACTCATCTTAAAAGGGTTGGGTGTAAAACAGAAATTCCATGCGGTCTTCCATCCCCAATCTGCAGGCCTGGTTGAGCGACACAATGCCACATTGAAGCTTAAGATAGCAAAAATAGTCACCACCACAGGACTAAGATGGCCAGACGCTCTCCCACTAGCATTGCTATCAATGTGTTCCACCCCCACCAAACACCACTTAACCCCCTACGAGGTCGTCTTCGGGCGGCCCATGAACCTTTGGGCTGCTCCAAAGCCAACATCCATCCACGACGTCCCGGACGTCCTCATGTCTGACTATTTGTATAACCTAACTAAAACGTTGTCTGTCATCCATCAGCAGGTGCTGCACGCCATTCCCGATGTTTCCAGGGGCCCCGGACACGACATCCAACCCGGTGACTTCGTCTTAGTGCGTAACTTCCAGCGCACCAAGAGTCTAGAGCCCCGGTGGACGGGCCCCCTGCAAGTCCTGATCACCACCCGAACAGCTCTTCGAGTGGAGGGGAAACGCAATTGGCTGCATGCACACCACTGCAAGAAGGTATCACCGACCCTGACAACCACGGACAACATCACCGCCCAAGAAGAACTTCTGGACAAAGACCGACCATCCCTGAGCCGCTGCCCAGATACAGAGACACTCGAGTTAGTAAGATATCCTGATCCCACCGTGCCATCCAAGGAAGGGTATAACTTGCGACGAAAGGAGAGAACTTCGGCTAAGCAGACCACAGGCTAAGTGGAAATCTCAGAGCGGTAGCCTAGTCACCTCAAAGGCCACCAGGAGAGAAACTAAGCGAAGTCTGTGGTTCTGCCCGCTACCGAGTCTCTTGAAGGTGATGGAAGCGCCCGACATGAAGATGATGGAAGCAACCGGACGTCCGAAGATCCACTACAAAAATCCAAAGACTGACCGAATGCACAGCTTAAAGACTATTGCACTTTTCATTACCCTTCTCTTTTGCCTTCTTCTCGTGGTCACCTTCTGGATCATGGAGGAGGGCACACCCGCTCATAAGATATTGCTGACCACCGTTCAACCTACCACCACGAAAGAACACCATCTGATCTCACTTTCACCCCAACTCCGAGAAAGGCGTAAGGAGTTCTGGAATAACTCTTTTGTGCAGTTGCTCCACCAACACAATCTTGCTGCCAACGCCACTAATTGCTGGATCTGTGGATTGCTACCACATGCCACTGGACACTCTATCCCTTTCATCCCTTCACCTTTTTCTGTCCATGGTTCCTGCCTCGCCTGGCTAATCCTCCTGCAAGAAAGCTACAAGGACAATGCCACTTCCGGCAGAACCATGTCACACTTCTACCATGGGTTCTGGCTGAACAAAACTGGAAGAACTTCTGCCCTCTTCTGCCCTCTGAGATCGAACACTTCCTTTCACATGGACATCCCTGCCAAAGAACGAGTTGAAATGCAAGTGTTCAATAACCCAGCCAGACCCACCTTCTCTTACCTCCGGAAACGGACGGCCGCCACCCTAACAGTGGCCCTGTCCGTCATCAACATCACTGGATTTGTGTGCCTCGAAGGCCTGGGGGCGCAGCTGGTGGGCCACAGCTCCTGCCTCATCACCCAAACATTGGACTCAGTTGACCCACCCTCCTTTGTTGCCTCCCCGAATATGTACTTCGTCTGTGGTACTAAGGCCTACACCTGGCTTCCGAAAGGTTGGGGAGGCACCTGCTACATCGCCTTTGTCCTTCCTCCGACATATGTGGCTCCAGCAAACCATCACCGACAGAAGCGGGCCAAAGACATTGTGCAAGCCGACTCCGCCGGAGCACAGTTCATGGACGCAGTGAAAGGCCTCGTTCCACTCTGGGGTCCAATGGCAAACAGCCGTGCCATCCGCCACTTAACCCAGGCAGTCGAAACGGCGATGAACATTACGGCTGGCGCCCTCGCCAACAACACCGCCGAGCTCCAGGCCGTCCGCTTAGTGGCCCTTCAGAACCGCCTCGTTCTAGATGTGGTTCTGGCTGATCGTGGAGGAGCATGCCGCATCATTGGGTCCAGCTGTTGTACCTACGTACCGGATAACTCACCCTCAGTCTACAAAGCAATTGAACACCTCCACAGACTGTCCGCAGAGGTCCATCAAGAGCAAGGAGAATGGTCACTGGGGAGTTGGTTTTGGGACACTATTAAAAGTTGGGGATGGAGGCTGTTTTCATTTATCCTCATACCAATTGTGATACTATGTGGATGTTGCTTGGGGATTCAGTGTCTGCCACCTTTATGTTCGCTTTTTATGAACTGCATCTGCCCTAAGACTTTGGACTTTGAAACAGAGCGAATGAAAGCTCTGTATGAGGTGGAAGTTCGAAGTATTATGGGGATAGATCCGAACTAGGCAAGCTGGCGAGATATGTTAAAAGGGAGGACTGTGGAAATTTAGCTTGCAAACTGAACATTATCTGCGCCATCTTGCCTCTCCCCAGCGCCACGCACAGCGAATGCACGGCCGCCATTTTAGGCACCCCACTCTCTCCCCGCTCATTCTCGATCGCCAGCGCTTTCCCCTGGCGCTGCGAGCATCCCCCGCGCGCCGGCTGCCCCCGCTCTCTCATACACGGGCCGTAAACCCTCTCCTTCTGCGCGACCCTGCTACGGAACCACATCCGACCGACATCCCATACATGGTCATGCCTCTCCTTTGATAACCCCCTTCCTCTGCTCCCCATTGTCCGAACTGGTCCCAGGCCATCACCTAGCCCTGCGGATGCAGTTTATTGCCCCTACTGTAAGGGAAACACCCCACATCAAAGGGATTACAGTAGATCAAAGCCCCTACCCCCTGAGACCCGACCGGTCACACACACCCCCGGGAATTGGCGGAATACCCTGCTGCGCGATAGCCATCTCCTACTGCGGGTAAGGTGGGAACTTCTACTGTAGCTATGTGTGGGATCGGATCTGAGCCGGGGCTTCAGGGGATGTTCTCTCATGCATCAAGGGAATCTCAAGAATGTACTATGTGTAATAAAGCAATAAACCTGTGTATAAGAGACCAGGTCTCGGAGATGCAGTTAGAGCACCTCGTGACGATACCTTGCTGTCTGATCTGATGTGTTCTGCTCCGACGGAATAAAACTTTGTTTCCTGCCTTCCAGTCTCCGGCGCCTGCCTCTTTCATTGGTAAATTATCGAGTGGTATGAGAGGCGATTACCGCCGGGCAAATACTTGAAAGGTTATCGATTGAAACTGCCGCTACCATTTAACAGGCCCGGCTGGAACTCGACCAGAGTTGCGTTCTGGTCATACCAGCGCTTCATTTCTTCTTGACTGGCCTCGAGGTTAGCTTCTGCGAGTTCTCTGAACTTCCGGGTCTGGTTGCGGAGCGCCAGGATGTAGCGGAACACATCCGGGGGGTGTCCCCCGGGGGCTTGTCTCCCAGCCCTCTTTGACCAGGCTCAGGGGCCCCCGGACGGGGTGTCCGTATAGTAGTTCGAATGGGCTGAACCCCAGGGACTTTTGGGGAACTTCCTGGTACGCGAACAGGAGGCAAGGGAGGAGGATGTCCCATCTTCGGCGCAGGGGATCCTCGAGGCCCAGGATCATCCCCTTCAGGGTTCTGTTAAAGCGTTCCACCAGGCCGTTGCCCTGGGGGTTGTAGGGGGTCGTGAACTTATATGTTACTCCGCACTGCTGCCACAGGAACTTCATGTAGCGGGATATGAAGTTAGTGCCGCGATCACTCACAACCTCGCGGGGGAATCCTACACGGGAGAAGATCCCCATGAGAGCCCGGCCCACCACTGGAGCCGTCACGGTGCGGAGGGGAATGGCCTCGGGGTAGCGGGTGGCATGGTCCACCAGGACGAGGATAAATCTGTGGCCCTGGGCGGTCTTCGGATCCAGGGGTCCCACGATGTCGATGCCAACCCGCTCAAACGGGGTACTCACAACGGGAAAGGGTTGTAATGGAGCCTTGCGCTTTCCGCCACTTTTCCCACTGCCCTGGCACGTGAGGCAGGATTTACAGTGGACCTCTACATTTGCTCGCATCTTGGGCCAATAGAAGTGGGTAACTAACCGCTGATATGTTTTGTCTTGGCCTAAGTGTCCTGCCAAGGGTACATCATGGGCAAGGCCCAGGAGGAGGCTTCGGAAGCGCAGGGGTACTACCAGTACTCGGGCTGTGCCTAGCTCGGCTGACTTTTGTTCGCTGTATAGGAGGCCATTGTCCCAATATACCCAGTGGGTTCCGGACCGGTCACCGGCGGTCTGGGCTTCGGCTTGCTGTCGGAGTCCCACGAGGGAAGGGCAGGTGGCCTGTTCTTGGCAGAATTCTTCACGGGAGGGACCTCCCTCACAGCGCCACTGGGCCATCTCGGGGAGTTCTCCGAGCTCAGTCAGTGCCTCAGGGGCGGAAGGTTCCGACCCCTCGCCCGGGTTAGTGTCTTCGTCTCCTTCCGGAGGAGGGCTGTCCGTCTCTGGTAGGGTGTCCCGTTACTCGGGGACAGGGTTCAGTGGGAGAGCCTTGACGCCCTCGGAGAGAGGCAATCGCGCGGTCATGGAGCGCGTGGTGGCGCAGACCCATTCGGGTAGGCCCATCATCTCGAGATGGGCTCTTCGTTCTACTTGCCCCCACGGGGAACTCTCAAGGTCGTTGCCCAGGAGGCAGTCTATGGGCTGGGATGTTCGGACGGCTACCTTCAATTCTCCGGAGACTCCTCCCCACTCGAAAGACACCAGAGCCATCTGGCAGAGGCTCTCGGAATTGTCGGAGGATATGACCGGACAGAGGGCATCGGGTAGGATCTGGTCTTCAGAGATTAGGTTGCGGTGGACCGCGGTGACACTCGCTCCGGTATCGCGGAGGCCCTCGACTCGGTGGCCGTTGATGGTCACCTGCTGTCGGTACTTCTTCGTGTTGGCGGGCAAGGGTGTTCCGGGGACCATTTCTCGATCCCCAAGGGAGACCAGGGCCATGGCAGCTGGTTCCCACTCTTCGGAGTCCTCTATCTCTTCCCCCAGGGCCACGGAGGCCATCTGCCAGGCCGGAGGGTTGGTCGTTGCGGGTCGTTGATATAGGGGACACTGGGGGTCATTGGCGTAGTGTCCGGGCTGTTGGCAGCGGAAGCAGGTGGTCCTGGTTCGGGGCCCCAGCCGCCCCGGGGCTCCGGGGCTGGCTGGGGACGGGGCTGGACCTGCCGCCGGTGGGCTGTTGGGAGGGCTGTGCGGGGGCCCCCCTTGGAAGTCTCTCGGTCGGCCTTGGTTTCCTCCCCCCCTCTGGCGGGGGGGTCCTTGACTGTGGCGACCGTAGTCTCCCACGGGGCCTCGGGTGGCCCGGGTGTTCACCCAACGGTCAGCCTCGGCGGCCAGCTTTCGAGGGTCGGTGAGTTTACTGTCCATGAGATGTTTGCGCAGTTCTACAAAGCAATTGGCCGCTAAATGTTCCCAAGCTATCAGATCAAACAGCTCTTCGAAGGTGGAGACCTTGCTGCCCTTGACCCACCCGTCCAAGGCCCGGCTGTAAAAGTTCACGTATTCTACCCATGTGGTGCCCGGTATCTTTTTGCAATCTCGGAACCGTTGCCGGTACATTTCGGGGGTGAGTCCATATCGGCCCACGAGGGCTTCCTTCATGTGGCTGTAGGAGTTCATGACCGTGGAGGGCAGATCCAGCAGGGTATCTCTTCCTTCGCTTAAGAACCGGCCCCATAGCCCAGCCCCCCAATCCTTCTGCGGGACTCGGTGAGAGGTCATGGCGACTTCGTAGGCCTTAAACCACTGCTGGATATCGTCGTTTTTGTAATACTCCTTTACCACATCCTTGGGGATGTGGACTTTGGCTTCCACGGTGGGAGCGGATGGTACATTCCCGGAGGGTCGTGACTCTTCACTTTTAGCCCTTAACTCGATCTCTTTTAGGCTGCGTTCATGTTCCAGCTGGAGTTTCTTTTCTTCGTGCTCTCTTTGGCGTCTCTTTTCCTCGAGTTCCCCTTGTAGCCATAACTGCTCGACGGCTACGGCCAGTTTTATTTCTCCCTCGATTTTCAGCTTGGCCAGTTCAAGTTCGTGGTTGCGGCCTCTCTCTCGGTCTGCTAGTTCCTCGGGGGACAGGTTCCCCTCTGGCCCGCTGTTTCTCATCGGGATGCTTCGTGGTTCATGGGCGGAATCTCCTTCTGTTTGGGTCGGGGATGCCCCTGTCTCGACCCAGGTCTTCAATACTTTCTGGAAGTCTTCCTTTGTGCTTAATCCGGTGGTAGCGATTCCAAGGTCTTTGCAAAATTGTTTTAATTCTCTATGCGTATAATAGTCCAATTGATCTTCTCGGAACGTCGAGCTCATTTCGGTACCTGCGGCACCCAGGGAGGTTTCTCCTTCCATCTCTGTTTGGTAGTGCGTCAGTCGTTCACTGCACGCTCTCTTTCGGTGTCGGCTCGGATCCCGTCGTCTGCCACCAAATGTTGGAAAGGCGTTCGCCGGAGAGGGGCTCGATACACGTCTTGCCCACCTCTTTGACCCACCTCTCCCAAGTAGGCCGAACCAGGCGCGCACACCCTGAGCTTACACTACAAACAGAGGGACACCACACGTGTTTCTTCGTAAGACGATAGGTTCTTTTATCGAAGGGTTCAAGGGATCTTTATGATCCAAGTTGCAAGTAGTACATCAGTGCCACAAGAGACTACAAATCGGTGGTAGGGGAATGGGGGGTAGCGGGACAGTCTTTGAATATAGTGTCTCTGCAAAGTACCCTGCGGACAGCTCACAATCCTCGAGCTGGAGGGTGTTGTTTCTCTTTGCGATCTTTTGCCAATCTTCCTTGAGGGGAGAGCCACGAGTCACTCAGCAGGCACAGGTAGTTCAGAGTTCGGGAGCCGCGACCTTGTCAGCAGGGCTCAGGTGGTGCAATGGTCGGGGGCCGCGAGTCACTCAGCAGGCCTAGGTGGTTCGGTGTTCGGGAGCCGCGACAGCGTCAGCGGGGCTCCGATGGTTCCAGGTCTTCTCTACCATTCGTCCCTCCGGCACCCCTTATTATACTCCCCCTGCCCTTTGAAGTCCGGAGTCCTCGCAGAGAGGGGTCTTGGTGACTGAGGGGGTTCGGCGGGATTTCCTGCCGCTCGCTCCTTCTTTCCAGGTGGGTCTGGGAGGGACCCCAGACGCTCGGCAGGCGAGGCGCCTGCGCCACAGGGGCCTGGTGGCCGATCGCGCCCTCCCGGGGGAAGGCGATCCGAGGTGTGACTGGGCTGGCGCCTCTCGGTCTGACTCGGGGGGTTCCCGCTCCCTTGGTCGGGCATGCGTGGTAGGGTGTCGAGTCTGGCGGGGGCTCTGGCCGGCCCTCGGGTCTGTGTGGCTGGGGCGGCCGGAGTCGGAGATGCCGTGTCTTGGGGGTGGTTGCAGGTCGGCTGGATGATCGGGAGGGCCTACGCCGTGAGGCCGGTCTCACAGTAATTAAGTGCCAGTGCCATGGCCAGAAAACCACCGGCTTGAATCAAACCCTGAGAGTGAGCCCCTCTGTGACATGGGGTTGAAGTCACCGGGTGGCAGCGCATTCTATCTTTTGCAATACTTGATGTTGCGGTGCCTTTAAATTACCTGCACTTTACCATGACCCTAGACAGCCCATGCTGCGGGTCGTCCTCGGGCCAATCATGCCACGAGCCCTGCAGCGGAATACGGTGTGCGTGGCGCTGTCCCCCGCAGCTATTGCCAGCGACTCCCAGGTCTATATATGCACTCCCCTTTCACCAATGGCAGAGGATGTATCAAGTGCAGACAGAGCAGAACCGGCTTCACGGGTGTGGCTATATCTCCTCAGACCCACTGATAAAAGAGTAGAATAGTGCCATCTTGTGGCCTGATGCTTTATGCCATTGGGGGATACAACAACTTCCTTTACAACTAGTCTACATATTGTGCCCTACTGCAAACCTATAAATTGTTTACAAGCCTTTGTTACTCAGGTTAAGTTACCACTGTATGCAATCTAAACTGAAAATAGGCTATTTACAAATAAGCGATATTCTTGTTAGTTAATTAGTCTGCACTGTGCAATAACATTTCCGCATTAACATTTACGAGGAAACCCTCCAGAGGACCTAAAGACAAGAACCCTGCTGCCGCAGGTGTCCATACGGCCCAATCTGGGCTGACGGGGCTGCTTACGCCCCGGGGCGTCCAGTGCACTGCCGCCCCAACTGACTGGACCCAAGAGGACAGGCCCCCGTGGGCAGCCGCCCCATGAAGCACAGGCAGCCTCCCCCGCCAAGGATGAAACCCACCCCGTGCCGCTCTCCCTAGCACACTATCTGAACCTAGGCTGTGCCACCCACAAGACCATACCAGCCCCGGCCAAATGGTCCACGATTCCAACAAGGCGGTCCCAGCAACCCTGGATAGGCCACGCCCCATGGGCAACACAGGAAAATTACCTAAAAGGTCAACATCCTGAACCCGCACAGACAAATTGAAAGGCCGATTTACACACCCTGCCACACACGGCAAGCAAAATAATGCAAATAGCGGCCATGCCAGTTCCCCCCACAGACCAACTGCACAAAATGTATAAGCATGCCCCTTGTTGGTCACTGCCATGGCTCAATCCTGCCCTGCAATCCCCATGCTGTACAGGAAGAGTACCCGGATCTCTCCGTACAGCAAAGGAGCTCTCTGCGCCCATATGACCAGTCCGACTCCGGTCCCATAGTCAGCCCACCCCAATTACAAAATGTGCACGAGATCCTGCAAATCTGCAACTAGCTGCATGGCAGGAAGAAAGTAGAGGCAGAAAACACAAGCATGGCTGACCCATGTGCAAAATGAAGTGACACTCTCCCCGCAAGAACCACTACCTAGAGACAAAGATGCAGGCACCCACAGTATTATTCCGGGTCAATATGACCCGGGTTTGAACACATCCTTTAGAGTAAGAGTCAGAGACCTTAACAACTAGGCCACAGTGATTCCTCCGAGATCCCTCTGCCGCTGGCCAAGCTCCAATGCACCTTTCCGGCCCACAGCGTCTGCCGCAAGCATAGGGGCATGAGCACACCAACGGCCGCTCCTCCTGACTGCAAAACGCAACGCGACCAGACGAGGTAGCAAGGATCGACCAGTGGATCATGACCTACCCAAACGCAGATGCCCGACCCGCAGTAGGGGGCCCTCGCACTCGGGGGGCCATGGACCGCCTCCCAAGTATTAAGGGACCTCGTAATGGTTAATGATAAATCCTACCAGGAATACATCATAGGGCCTGTGCAGCTGTGGCGGATACGTGCGCAGACTCGGCCGGCATTCTCCAACAGGCAGACGACCTGGTTCCACCAACAAACGTCTCTGCCACTCCGACTCCCCTCTCGATGTGCACACGAGACCGCATGAGGTGCACTCAGAACGAAGACAGTAAATGTGGCAATTAAGCCACGGTCCAAAACACGCGCCCCGGCTGTGCCCAGTGAGCTCCCCACGGGCGAAGTGCACTTGAGAGACCCGAATGCCCAGCTTCACACACAATCCCCGTATGAGAAAGGGAGCAGCTCCCACAGTTGAAATAGCAAGCAATACTGCTTCAATGCAAATTCCAGAGCAAATTAGTGTGCTTTAACCCCTTGTGTGCCCATGACGAGCTGGACTCGTCATGGGCTGCGGTTGCGCTGTGCCCATGACGAGTCCAGCTCGTCATGAACCTCGCCCGCTAATGTAACGGCTGGCACAGGGCGGGGAAAGGGCGTGGCACACAAGGGGTTAATACAGCCTATGCCTATTCGGGCGCTCAAGAGTACGTGCAAAACAATTTCGCAAGGGTCCATGGTAAAGAAGTAAATTACAAAATGAACTGGACATAATTGCAGTGCTAGGATCTAGTCTAGGAATCAGCTCACGAATGAGGGTAAGAATCGTAAAATGGCTTCCCTGTCATCAGAATACTGGTAGGTGACATTGTAGACCTCCTGTTTATTGAACTCTGGGAAGAATCAGGTCAAATGGCACCTGTGAGAAGCCAAAGAGCACAAAACCACTCCTGCACTGCCATCTGCCATCCCCCAGAGATCGCCTCCAACTTTGGTCCGCACTACTACACAAAAACTTCTGGATGTTAACATGTCAACGTGCGTGATTTCGATTTCCCGTAGTTCGAAAGCTTTAAAACATTCGTACAGTCTTAAATGCGGATTGTTAATCTTTTAAAAGGAGCACCCATAAACATTATTAGGTCATCTAATACGACCTGAGATGGTCCAGAATGCAGCCGTTTTCAAACATCAGTATTACGATTCCACTAAGCCCCTTATCTGACGAGCTGGAAATCGGTATGTTCCCAATAATCCAAACCGAGAAACCTGTCAACGTGCATGACTCTCCCAGTCTGGCCCACTAAAACAAGACAGGACCCGACACTGCCTCCGCAAGCTCCTCTGCTGCTGGCCAAGCTTCGAAGCCCCCTCTGCCTCCCCCGTATCTGTCCCAAAGTAAAAAGGTCAGCGGACCTGCCAGGATCTGAGCTTGTGGCTGTGAGGTCAGACACAGGTTTCTCAACACAATCCAGTAGCTCACTGAGCCACCAGAGCTGCATTCGTACCGTCTTAAATGCGGATTGTTAATCTTTTAAAAGGAGCACCCATAAACATTATTAGGTCATCTAATATGATCTAACACGGTCCAGAACAAGGCAGTTTCCAAACATTACTATCGCGATCCCAATAGGCCCCTTATCTGTGACGAGCTGGCAATCAAGATGTTTCCAATAATCTGCACAGAGAAACATGTCAACGTGCATGATAACCGCGCAGCACCACTCCCAGTCTGGCCCACTAAAACAAGACATTACACCTAGAATGTTCAATTAATCTATACAGTGCTAGTAATGAAATGCCTGAGAAAACCCATTAATGGTAATGACAAAACTCTGGCGAGGACGGAGAAACCGTAAAATCAAGAGACAGTGCCAACCGGTGGCCTAAACACCTCACTGCACCCACAGTATATACACGGACGAGCAATAGATGTAAGTGCCCTGAAGTGTGTTTTCTTCAATAAAGTTGTACAGCAATTCAAATAGGCCAGGAGTCTTCACTCTTTGAGTAGATTTATTCCAGCCAACAGGATACACAGGTATACAAGTATAGAGGGCTCAAGGTGGTTGTTCCAACTGCTAGTGAAGCAACTCCAGCTCTGGCCCAAACATTCTAAACAAGTAATACATGGAATACCTTGACAAGTACAAAGTAACATTCCAACATTTATATGTAAAATAAGTGCACTGAGAAATAATGCATAGGCACCACATATCTCCCTCCTTTTAACGAAAAAGGAAAATTACACATTTAACAAAAATGTGAGCAAAATGTTTACTGAACATACCTACTAGGAATCCTCCTAATTATTGAGCTCCCTCTGACATCAGGAGAACTCTGACCAATATTTACAACTGGATTATAAACAGGATTGAATCTGGCCAAATGACCAAAATTCCACCATTGACCAGTCTCTAATTTTGCACTGTTACCTTTAATTATGACTATACGTGCAGGATCCCTGAATTTTGATTTACCTTTTTGTAGCAACAAAGGATCCTTGACACGAACCAGGTCACCAACAACAAATTTGACTTCTTTCTTGGAAACAGGCACGGAGAGTTTATTACATCTGCTAATGCTGACTTCATCACTACGATTTTTAGCAATGAAAGAATTCTTTGCAACATCACATTTATTATCCAAGCAATTCAATTTCCAAAACGGATTGAGCGTAGATACCACTTTCCTCCCGCTCATCAATTCAAAAGTAACACAACCAGATACAGAGTGAGGGGTGGTTCTATATGCCCATACCACATCTCTGATAGCAGACTCACAATCTACTTTTGCTTTGATGGCACTCTGAATACATTCAACTAGAACCCTGTTGAATCTTTCAACTTTGCCGTTTCCCTGAGGAAAATACAAAGGAGTGCGTAAATGTTTGATACCCATCTTTGTCAAGAAGTCTTGCATGAGTTGTGAAGTAAAATGAACCCCATTATCTGTAAGTAATTCTTCAGGTGTGCCCTCTCTGCTGAATACATCTTGCAGAAAACGAATGACAGATTTGGTATTTGGCTCAGAAACACCTCTGACCTCTACCCACCTGGATAAATGATCGATTAGAACTATAAAATATCTCATGCAATTGGGTAGTACATGAAATGGTCCAAGAAAATCTACTGTGACCTTTTGTCATACTCTGTTGGGAGAAATTGAAGGTTTGGGAGATGGAGAATTTGTAACCAAATGTTTGTCACTATATAAACATTGTGTGCAATTATTAACAAGTGCTTCCACATCTCGATCAACAGACGGCCACCAAAAATCATTACGTACTCTGCACTTGGTGGCAGTCATACCCAAATGACCTGAATGCGCAGTTTCTAAAATTATTTGTCGAAAACAAAATGGAGGAATTAATTTGCCTTCTCTGACTAAAAGTTTGCCTTCAAGAGATAACTCATTTGCAACCTTACAAAATGGTTGTAACTCAGGTTCAACAGATCTTTCCTTAGGCCAACCTTTCACCACAAATTCCATCACTTGTTTAAGTAGTGAATCACTTTCTAATGCTTTATACCACTCTACCATGTCAGGGCAGATTACGGTGTCATCAATGCTAGCAATGATACATTCTTCAATATCATCTTCTGAAGCATTAGACTTGACCACCTGCACAGGATGTCTGGATAAGAAGTCAGCTTTAATATTTTTTCCTCCAGCTATGTATTGCACAGTAAAATTGAATTCTAAAAGCTTGGTGGATAACCTGGCTAACCTAGCGGTTGCTTTTTTGATTTTGTTGCCAGAAAGTATGTCAACTGATGGCTTGTGATCGGTCCTCAAAAAAAAAATTCTCCCCCACAAGTATGGTTTAAACTTCTCAATTCCCCATACACAAGCAAGCAACTCTTTTTCAATAACTGAACATCTCAGTTCAACGTCTTTCATCCGTCTAGAAGCAAAACCAATTGTAAGCTCATTGTTGCCAGACATTTGAGACAACACGGCACCCATGCCATAGGAACTGGCATCTACAGTAACAAATGTATCTCGCCCTTCCACGTATGCTTGAAGAGCAGGTGCAGAAAGGATACTCTCTTTGATATACTGAAAATGGTCTTGACAAGTGGCTGTCCATATAAAATCAGAGTTTTTCTTTAAAAGACTTCTGAAACATTTAGTGAGACTTGCAAAATTCTTTATGAACTTGGAATAGAATTCACAAAGCCCAATGAATGAACGAAGTTGATCTTTGTCAATAGGGTGAGGAGCATTGACAATGCCATCCACAATACTGGGTTTAGGTTTGACACCATCTTTGGAAAGGACTCAATCTCATTTACTGAAAAGATGCATTTGTCTTCTCTGACAGTAACATGATTGTTTTGTAATACAGTCAGTACATTTTCAAGTACAACGTTGTGTTCTTCTTTTGAAACTGTGTGCACCAAAATATCATCTTGAAACACAACTACATTAGCAATATCCTTAAGCATATTGCTCATAACTTTCTGAAACACAGAGGCAGCCGACGCCAAGCCAAATGGCATCCTACGAAACTGGAAGGTGCCATCAGGTGTAACGAAAGCTGTGAAATGTCTTGAAGACACGTCCAGTTCCACCTGATGGTACGCGGCTCGTAAGTCCAGTTTGGAAAACCATTTGGATTGGCCAACAACAGTGATGAGGTCCTCAATGCGAGGTAATGGAAAATGTTCCACCCAAATTGCGTTGTTGATGGAGCGCAAGTCAATGCATAAGCAAAGTTCGCCATTTTTCTTTTTGGCCAAAACGATCGGAGAAAGCCATAGGGTGGCATCTACTTTCTCTATAATGCCATCTTTCTGCATGTTGTCTAACACTGCAGAAAGCTTGTTTCTAACACTGTGAGGGACATTGCGTAGCCTATGCTTGACTGGTTGCACACCTTCTTTAATCTTGATAGTGTGGCAAAAATTCTTAATCAAACCAATTTTGTCAGAAAATACATTTTTGAATTTCTCTTTCCAAGTTCAGTGGTCAGAATCCGAATTAGTAAGAGAAACAGGATGTTTATGACCAGGTTTGATGATCATTCCAAACTCTGCTTGATGCCACCACCCCAGTAGATCAATGCCTTTGTATGCAACATAAGTTTTACCATGAATAGTCTTAGTATTAAAAGTGATGTTGCCACAAAAATATCCTGCTAAATCAATTCTGCTGCCTTCAAATGTTGTAGTGACAACATCAGGAGGCAATAATACTTTATGTGGCCAGCTTTGTTTATACTTGTCAATAGAAATAATAGTGATTTTTGCCCCAGAATCTATAAGTAGCGGAATGTTGATATTGTCAATAAAAATGTGGACCAAGGGATCTGAAATTGTGTTCTCGGAATGTACATTGTTAATGTCGATGCAATCTACGGCTAACATTAATTCCTCAAGTTTGTTTTCTACAACATCAGTATCAACATCAGAGTCTTGAACAAGTCTAATAGGATGACGTTTGGTTCCTCTACAAACATTGCCAAAATGACCAATTTTCTTACATTTCCAGCACTCTTGTGCTGCAGCTGGACAATTTTAAAAACTTGATACATGGGAATTTGAACCACATCTAAAACACAAAATTCTACCACAACCAAAAGATGTATCTCTGAAGCTTCTGAAATTTGAAAAAGCACCTCTGGGTTTGTTTGCTACCATATTAGTTGTGTGTGTGGGCTTTGTTGACAGCGCACCAGTGGTTGAAGGCAAAGTTTGAGTTTGTAAAATTTTAGAATCACTTTCAGAGGTTTCAATACTCTTTGCTACATCAATAGCTTCATCTAATGAGGGATTTCTACAAGATAAAAGTCTTTTTTGGATTTTCTTTGAATAACATCTAGACACTAATTGATCTCTAATTAATTGTGAAGTGATCAAAATCACAATAACTGGCCAAAACTTTTAGTGCTGTTATATAAGTGTCCATAGATTCATTGGGACCTTGGATGCGCGTAAAGAATTTGTGACGATGAACGACTAAATTGACTTTTCCCTCATAATAAATGGTTAATTTTTTAACTGCAAGTTGATATTCATCTAGATCACCTAAATCTTGGCCCAAGTATGCAGGTAAATGGTCAAAATCATTTTGCCCTTCAACACCTAAATAATAATACATAAGGCTACGTTTTCTTTCTGGTTTGAATTTTAAACCATCAATGGCACCAATATAAGCTTCAAAAGATCTGAACCAAAGACGCCATTTTAGCAGTGGTTCTCCAGGATCCTGTAGAAATAAGGCAGGAGGAGTAACGGTTTGCATAATGTATACAGCAAAACAACAAAATAATTTTGAAAATGCACTTGCAGTGAGAACAATGAAATAATGCAGCAACACCTGTAAGAAAAAATAATAATTAAATATCAGGAATGGAACTAAATATTGGTAATAAAATATAAACTGTGTTGTTGCTGATTAGCCTTGAAATGGCACAAAGCAAAAAAATTATTTTGCATTAACACATGAAGAAAACAAAAAATAGCGTGTTAATCGCTGATGAAGAAAAATGAGATGTGAATCCAATAGGTGGCGTTGTGACAAAAAGGATAAGAAGAGCAAAGTGTGGACAGGTTCTTGTTGGAGAGCACTTCCTTTGTAAATCCGGTTGAACACATCTATGGTTGTAAACCTGTTAGAAATCTTGATGAAGTGGATGAAAACTGAGCTTCCATGAAGTAAAACAAGGTAATGGATGGTTACAGTACACTTTGTTTCCTGAACAAACAAGAGAAATGTCAGTCTGAAAAGTGCTAGGTAGAATAGTTTGTGCTGAGAAAATTCGAGTTGCTGAACATAGTGTTTATTTTGAAATTTTGTAATAAATGGTAATCAGAAGCTGTATTTATTTACCTGGAGCTTAACTTGTTTGATGTGAAGTTGGTCCTAAACGTTGCTGTGAATGATTGTCTAATAGGTGTGCATATTTTGAGAAAGCCGAGTTTAAAACATGTGCCAGTTTGATGCTTGGCTGTACGATGTAAATAAAATACACTAAATTGAACACTTGCTCAAAGAAATAATGACTTTCCCTTCACGCTTGACTGAGCTGCTGAAGGGAAATGATTAATTGCAGATATTATGGATTTCTCTTCACGCTTGACTGAGCGCCTGAAGAGAAATAATGAATTGGGGAATAATGGCTTTCCCTTCACGCTTGGTTGAGCAAGTTGAATTTAAAGTGCAGAAGATACATGCATCGTGTTTATTTTCAATCATAAACACAGGTAGAATCGCAAAGGAGTAGAAGCTCTGTGAAAGTGTTTATTTGCTTTTCAACATGAATGAATTAATGCACACGCGCTGCTGCTTATTTTTCAAATTACGAAGTCAGTTTCTTTCACTTGGATAAATGAGCTGGAGCACATGAGCTGCCAATGTTTACTTTCAATTAGGCTGTTTGTCTTTCAAGGGACACACGTGCTGCTTAACTCGCGCTATGGAATTCTCCTCCTCGTTGCTCGCGCTCAATAATACCGGCTCAGCATGCTTTGTTTACTTTCAAGCCTTTCTTCATTGATAAAATGCTTCCTTCGCACAGCTTATTCGCACGCATTGCAGGAATTAAATTTAACGGGCACAGGAGGAAATGATTATTTTGAAAGATTGACTATTGACTTCACACACTTATTAGCTGAAGTCCTTGAATTAGTCCTTGCACAGCAAATTAACAATGAAAAAATGACAGTAAAATGTCACAGGGATGCGATTTGGCAGAAAATAAGTCCTTGAGCCCTCAAAAGTAACAAAGAGGTTACAGTACCTTCTTAAAGCAGGAAAGCAGAAAGTCCATTTTCTAATTCTTTTGAAAGGAAGAAAAAAAAATGTTCATCCCAAGCTTGTCGCCAAAATTGAAGTGTGTTCTCTTCAATAAAGTTGTACAGCAATTCAAATAGGCCAGGAGTCTTCACTCTTTGAGTAGATTTATTGCAGCCAAGAGGATACACAGGTATACAAGTGTAGAGGGCTCAAGGTGGTTGCTCCAACTGCTAGTGAAGCAACTCCAGCCTCTGGCCCAAACATTCTAAACAAGTAATACATGGAATACCTTGACAAGTACAAAGTAACATTCCAACATTTATATGTAAAATAAGTGCACTGAGAAATAATGCATAGACACCACATGCCCCTTAGGAAACTTTCTTTATCACTATTTTGAACATCCTCCTCACCCTGCGAGGGGCCGGTCATACAAATTCGTGTTTGTGAGCCTCCCGGTGTTGGCCTCTATAAACAGCCGCCAGTTATGCAACCCCGCACAAAACCAAAATATTACAAGGCACATTCAATGGCAAACGGGCAAAGAAAACCCTGCAAGAGTTCTCCTCCCTGACCTCGAATCCAGATATTAGAGTGCGGCAAAGACTGGTGTTCAGTGAGCGCCATTCCCTCTACTCAAATGTCTCTAATGCTCCGCTCGCAGCCGCAGCCCTCGTTAACGCTGCACCTCTGCCCGCAGAGATGGTCGCACCAACTGCAATGTCTACCAATGCCTCCTCGCACCAGTCCGGTTCAGCGGGCTTAACCCTCCAAGTGTTCCTACCGGCTGTCTAAAATCTTACACGTAAATCAAGAGCAGAGGCCACAACACCAATTAAAAGATGCTCGAGGAGGGCGGAGTCAAGATGGCGGCGGAGTAGGACGCTCCTCTACGTCCCTCCAGCGCCGAACCTGTAGAGCTTTGATTCAGCGGCCTCCCGGCGATCGTGGAGACCTGGTAGCGGTGGCGCTTGTTCTCCGGCGGCGGCAGAGAAACTATGGGAGCGCCGGCGGACTCCACCGGGATGCTGGCCGGCCCGTAACTTTTGAGGCCTGCAGGGCGACTGGCAGAGGAGGAGCCTGGACCTCGCCTGCGACGCGAGGCTGGCACGGTGGAGCCCGGCTTCCCGAAGGAGGTGGGGCTTGCTGCCGGCGGCATCGGGGAGGTCCGGGCACCCGGAGGGCGGAAGCAGAGTGCCTTAACCGGCGAGTTCAGGAGGCTGTGGACACCTGGGGGGCACGGGTCCCCACCCCGGCGCCGGGAGCGAAGGCTGAGGGTCCCGTCGGACCGAAGGACTGTGGAGCCGGTGTGTGCCCGGCCTGGCTCGGGAGAGCGATGTGGGCCCCCTGGAGCGACGGAGACTGTGGTGGGGCAGCGGCCACGGGAGACTTTCGCCTCACAGCGACTGAGAGGCCCTGGGGCGTGTGAGCTTGAGCACGCTCCGCCATAGGGCTGCTAGAGGCGCTCCCCGCGCGATTCCGGTGAGCCCGCTGCGGGGCCCGAGGTGGGGACGCTCCGGCTGGGGGCCCTGCCGGCGACCTCAGGGGGGGCCATCGCCTTGAGGATCTCCCGGTTGGAAGTGCGCCCCGAGTGGCGGGGTGTGGACGGGGGCCCGACGACTCGAAGCGGAACTGGGAGCCGTCCTGTGACCGGGGTGCGGTGGAGCGGCCCTCTAGCTTGGATGGTCAGCCTACGGCTGTGGACTGGGCAGTGTTGGACCACCCCCCACGCTGGGCGCGAATCGAGAGGCGGCCTTGGCCGGAGGCTGGCTCCCCCCGTCTGGAGAGGCAAGTGGTGAAAGGGGTGCCGGTGGTGGTGACACGCGTCTGCCGATGGTGGGCATCGAACTACCCTGAAGAAATCACGATGTCTGGCAAGACCCGTGGGGGCAAATCTGGACGGGACGGTCCGCAGCGGGGGGATGCCCCTTCGACGCCGCCCGGCACGGGCGCCTCCTCTAGGCCTCCTGATGATGATGCGCCTGTCACCAAGGCTTTTATGTTGGACTTATTTAACGCCATCAAAGAGGACATCACCAGCCTCCGGTCCCAGCTGGCCTCTGACCTCCGGGAGGTACGTCGAGATGTGGATGGGATTGGAGAAAGGATGGCAACCCTGAAAGAGCATGACTTGGGGCTCGCTGGCGATGTTCATCAGCTCCAGCAAGATGTCCTCCGGCTCACGGAGCAGAATTTGGACCTCCAAGCCCACGCGGAGAATAGGTCCCGACGGAACAACATCCGCATTCGCTCGGTGCCATGGGATGGCGAGGCTGGAGACCTGAGGGGCTACGTGGAGGGCCTCTTCCTGCACATTCTGGGTGAGGAGGACGTTCGGGAAGTCCGGATGGACAGGGTGCATCGAGTGGGGTTGCCAAGAGGGTCAGGGGCTCCTCCCCCGGACATTCTGGTTTGCGTCCACGACTATCAGCTTAAAGAGCGCATACTCCGGAAGGCGAGAGGGATTTCAACGCTGCTTTATCGGGATCACCATCCCCAGCTGTTCCAAGACTTAGCGGCATCGACGCTGCAGAAGCGCCGTGACTTTCGCCCTGTGACGTCTTTCCTGCAAGGCCAGAACATCACCTATTCATGGGGGCATCCGTTTCGGCTGATCTTTCGGTGGCAGAACAGGCTTGTTCAGGTCCGTTCTCTGCAGGCTGCCAAGGATCTCCTTGGTTTCGATGACGGGTCCCCGCCAACGGGAGATGGGGGCTCGTCTGTGAGGCAGTGACGGCGCTCCTCCCCTTGGCGCCGAGTGGGGCACCCTGCCGCCCCGAGTAGGCCGAACCGTTAGACCAGCGCGCAGGAGAGAGACGCCGCTCTGGCCTCGGTGGTGACCATGACGGAGACAGCCCCGCAGGACTCTTCCTCTGCTGCTTAGCCGATAGGGAGTCCTTGTGTGCTCGGCACCGGAGGGCCGTCCTCCTTTCAGGTACCACTGGGTTTTGATGTACTTTGTGAGGAGTCACCCTGGTCCTGTCCTTTGGAGGGATGTGAGCGGTGATCCCGCCCCAGGAACTTGGGGGACAACCACAGTGGTCCCCGCTATGGGATTGTTGGAGACTAAGGTTTTTTTTTGCTTATTTGTTGGGGGATTCTTGGTTGGGGGGTTCTGGGGGCGGGGGGAGGAGGGAGAAGTTGGGCTGGTTGGGTTGGGGACGGGAAGGTCCAGTGGTGGAGGCTAGAAAGGGAGAGTGCGAGCGCAGTGAGGGATGTCTGGTGGGTGGGGGATGGAGGGAGGCCCTGTGATGAGTGACAGTGCACGTCGTGGCTGCAGACGAGGGAGTCGGGGTGGAATTGGTCTGGGCCTGGGTTCTTTTTGCCATGTCCAGGCGCGAGGCGTCGACTCGCTGACGGGCCCGGTGTGCCACATGACAATTTGGGGCGGGATAAGGTGGTCTCCAATGTTGGGACTTGGGAGCGGTGGCCCCGGGGTGCGCTGCTGATTCGTATTTGGAAAGGGAGTGCTGGTTGTACTGCTGGCGGCGTGATGTTGCTGGGAGGAGCAGGGGGAGACCGGGTGGAGAGGAGGAAGGGGAGTGTGGTAGGATGCCTGTCATTTTAGGTACTTGGAATGTGAAGGGGCTGAACTCACCGCAGAAACGCCAGAAGGTCTGGAAATATATCCTGGACCACCACCTTGATGTGGTGGGGCTCCAGGAGACGCACCTAGCCCGGAGAGATGAGACCCGTCTCAAGCATAGGCAATTTCCTCGTATCTACAGAGCTTCGGCGGTGTCGAAGCACAGGGGGGTGGCCCTGATATTCCGCTTGACTCTTCAGTTTCAGTCGCTGGGAGTGCGGGGCGATAAGGAGGGCAGGTGGCTCGTTGTTAAGGGAGTGCTCCATGGCAGAACCTGCACGTTCCTAGTGGTGTATGCTCCCAATGCTGGACAAAACCGGTTCCTCCTGGAACTGTTGCTTTCGGTGGAAGACTTTGTGGAGGGCGGCCTCTTTTTGATGGGCGACTTTAATCTGGTCTGGGACAGGGACGTGGACTGTTCTCACCAGCGGAGGGCCGATACCGGCCTCTTCTCTGAAGAGCTACGTCGGCGGTTTGAGGAGCTGGGTCTGCGGGACGGGTGGCGGTCTCTGCACCCTCTCTCCCGTGATTATACTTTTTTTTCTCCTGTGCATAACTCTTATTCCCGCCTGGACCATGTTTTCTATAGCCAGTCCCTTCAGGGGTCCCTGAGAGTTGCGAAGATATTCCCACTCTCTGTATCTGATCACAGCCTACTGGCACTTGGCTTTCAATGGGCTCCGGAGGGGAAAGCGTCACGTAAGTGGTTTTTCCCGGCGTCCCTGGTGCGAGATGAGTCCTCTTGTAACGACCTCCGCAAGGCGATCCGGGAATTTTTCCAGCTCAACCCGGTGCGTGACACATCGATCTTCACTACTTGGGACGCCTTCAAGGCGTCGATCCGAGGGAGTTGCTTGGCTCTCAATGCTGCACTTAATCGGCTGCGGAAAGCGGACCGGGAGGCGCTGGAGGGGGAGCTCTCCACACTGGAGCAAGCGCATAAAGCCAACCCGTCCAGATTGACGCTGCGCTCTCTTACGGCTGTCAGGGGCAAACTCCGGGCCCATTATAGCAACAGGGCTGAGTTCACCCTTTTGAAGCTCCGTCATATCTCTTATTCCCAGGGGAATAAGGTGGGGAGACACTTGGCCCGTCAGTTGCGCCACAAACGGGAGAGAGGCTACATAGGAGGCATACGAGATGCCGCTGGCTTGCTGCACCACGACGACGCAACCAAAGCAGCTCTCTTCGGGGACTTTTACGCCACATTATGCTCGGGCGACGACTTGGACCCCACTGCCCAGGGGGACTACCTACGTGCTCTCCCGCTGCTTCGCGTCTCTCCCGAATGGAACGACCTATTATCTGCCCCCATCACTAGCGAGGAAGTGCTGAAGGCCATTAAGACCTTGAAGCCTTGCAAGGCGCTTGGCGCGGACGGGTTCTCCATGGCGGAGGCGGTCATCTCGGTGATCCCCAAGCCGGGCAAGGACCCCTCTCTTTGTTCATCATTCCGTCCGATAGCGCTACTCAACCTCGATGCTAAGCTTTATTCTTCTATTTTGGCGTCGCGCTTGCAGGATTTGATGCCGGCTTTGATTCACCCGGATCAATCCGGTTTCATTAAAGGGAGGCAGACCCATGATAACATCAGAAGGGTGGTCCGCCTTATCGAGAAGGCCAACCGGTTTCGTATCCCGGCGGTGTTGCTTGGTCTGGATGCCGAGAAGGCGTTTGATCGGGTGGATTGGCAGTTCCTATTCCGCACCCTCCAGGCTTTTGGCTTCTCGGACAGCTTCGTGACCATGCTTAAAGCCAACTACAGCAGCCCCTGATCTCGGGTCGCGGTGAATGGGCATCTGTCCCCCTTCTTCTCACACTCGCGGGGAACACGACAGGGGTGTCCTCTCTCCCCTTTGCTGTTTGCCCTGAGCATTGAGCCTCTCGCGCTGGCAATTCGGGAACAGCCGGACATCCGGGGCCTGCCCTTCACGGGGGAACAACATAAGATCTCCCTGTTCGCGGATGACGTCCTCCTTTCCCTTGCAGATCCGGCGCTCTCTCTCCCTCATGTGCAGACGGCCCTGGCGCACTTCGAAGCAGTAGCGGGGTTCCGGGTCAATTATAGCAAGTCGTGCATCCTCAACCTCACGCTTCCCTCGGCGGAGGTGGAACGGCTTCGCCCGCTCTCGCCCCTGTCGCGGTCTCCTTCCTCGCTATTATATTTGGGGGTCCGCCTGACCCCCACAGTGGGCAAATTATACTCGGCCAATTTCCCCCCGCTCTTGGCAACTATTCAGACGGAGCTGCAGCGTTGGAAGCCGCTGTTTATCTCCTGGATGGGCAGGATCCATGCGATCAAGATGACACTTCTCCCGAAGCTTTTATACCTCTTTCAGGCTCTTCCCATTGTCTTAGACAGGGACTTTTTTCACCGCATACAGACACTTATGCTGCGCTATGTGTGGCAGGGGGGCAGGGCTCCCTTCTCCTTTACCACTCTTCGGCGGGCGAGGACGGAGGGGGGGATGGGCTTCCCTGATATGCACCTCTACTACAAAGCTGCGCAGTTGAGAGTCTTGGTGGAGTGGACCCAGCCGTGCTCGGAAAAGCATTGGCTCCACATGGAGAGGAGTGTGGCGGGTCGCACGATATGGGACCTTGTGTGGAAACCTAAGGGAGACAGGCCCAAGAATGCTTATCTTAGCACTCCTACCGGCACCACCCTTAAGGTCTGGGATGCTGTATCCGGGGACGAGCGGTGGACCACCTTACCGTCGCCCTTTACTCCCATACACTTTAATCCGGCCTTTCCGCCTGCGCTTAGAGAGGGCCCCTTTGACGCTTGGAGAGAGGGGGGCTGCTTGGCCCTCACGCATCTGTTCCACGGCTCTGCCCCGTTGACCTTCCCGAACTGTGGACGGGACTACGGGGTCGCTGAGACGGAAAGGTTCCACCACGGACAATTGCTACACTGGGCCTTATCCCCGTCTATACGAGAGGCGGCGACTCGGCCGCCTACTCCTTTTGAAGCTTTTCTCTCCCGCACCTCGACCATGCGTGGGGCTATATCCTTCATCTATCGGCACCTCCTTGCCACAACTGTCGCGCCTCGGCCTCGTTATATGGACCATTGGGAGAGCCTAGTTGGGCGTGACATCACTAACGAGGAGTGGTCCAGTCTATGGCGGGATATGGCTAGATTTAATCACTCGATGGAGCTGCGGGAAGCTCATGTTAAAACTATGATGGATTGGTATCTCCCCCCTGCTCGGCTCCATCGCATCTTTCCTAACTCCTCGGATAGATGTTGGAGAGGCTGTGGTTTGCTGGGGGACTTCCGCCACATCTGGTGGGACTGCCCGATCATACGCCCCTACTGGGAAGAGATTCTGTCCCATATTAAGGACATACTGGGGTATCCTACCGCGAGGTCCCTGTAACACGTGTTGTTGGGCCTCAGAGACCCGCTTCTGGAACATCAGACTCGAGCGGACCAAAAGATCTTCTGGCTCTGTACTGGGGCAGCTAAAATCACTTTGGCAGCGGCCTGGAAAAAGAAGGAGGCCCCAGCGATTTCTCTCTGGCATGCAAGGCTGTGGAAGTTGTTGAGCATGGAGCGAATGGCGGATGTATTCCTGGGGGATTTAAAAAACGTTGTCTTCCGCTGGGGACCTTTGGTACGCTTCCTTTCTCGGGGGCTACCGGCTGCAGTTTGCCCACCGACGATCAGAGCCCTACATCTCTTTCAGGTGTGACGTTTGCGAGGAATTTGCAAAGGTATGAGTGTGTGCTCCACCACTGGAGGGAGGGGGGAGGGGGGGGATTGTTGGAGGGTGGGAGGGAGTTCTTCTGGTTGCCTTTTTTGTTCTGGGAAACAATGGTGTCAGTCCGAAATCCGAGAGGGAAGGGCCCGAGGTCATGGGCTTGACGGAGCCGGCCCTCGAGACTCACCTATAATTGTTCATTTTAGGAGGGCGAACTTTGTCCATCAATATAGCCCCCGCACTGTCGGCCCGGTCTTGGCCCCTCATCGTCCGTCTTTAGCGCTACTACCCTGCTGGGCCGGACAACAGGAACTTTGTTGGCCATAGCGGCCCCCCTCCTCTTGTGCATCTCCCCTGCGTGGGAATAATAGCGGAACTGTCGCATGTCTTCCCCTTCTCTTTGGTTTTTTATATTTGTGTTTTTCTATTCCACTTCAATAAAAACAACTTTGACAAAAAAGACGCTCGAACCGAAAACGCCAAACTGCTCACCTCAAACAACCAAACCGAAACTGCCTGCCTCTGCTCATCTCGCAGCATGCCACATGGCGACAAGGGTAGTGGCCAAGAGAGGACACCAGGTGGGCGGGAGGGGTACTTATACCTAACTCCCTGCCCACCCTAGCCCAGAAATGATGCGGGGTGCGCGGACAACGAGGGGGTCCCTTAGCACTAGGCTGTATCTTGTGCCCTCATGTGACACTAAGGCGGCCACCCTCTTAGGATGGTCCCCTGCGTGGACCGCTGTCAGCCACATTGTAGCGGTTTTCCATCCTACTCATCCTCCTTTTTCCCCGTCTGTCTGTTTCTGCTCTCTTGCATGCGGAAAGTCTGATGAGGTGAAATAAGTGTCGGTGACGCCCCACCGGCTCAAATTATGTACTGTATTTTACTTGCCTGCATTAGGGACCGCGCGCCCTTGCTATGCGACAGTTTCTCAGCCCCTTCAAAGCTGTCTGTGAAAGCAAAAGCATTTTGACAATCTACTAGGCAAAAACTTAATAACCGTGCAATATTTGGAAACTGAGAAAGTAAAACGTGACAATCAACGTATATCACTCAAGCACTCCTTTGACTCTTTTGGTTCCTGCTTAAAATAAATTTTAAATGTCTTATTCTGGGTTTATTGAAGGGAAAAAAAAACACAGCTTCCCTGTTTATTCTCTTGAAATATTAGGCAAACATTCAATGTTAAATTGTGATGAACTGAAAATTACTTTTAAATTTCATTTTTTCTACATTTCTAAGAAAAAAATGTTCTAAAGTCTGGTTAAGAATTTTGATGGTTGCATTCTCATATACTTTGAAATCTATTAGCCAAAACTCAAACTCGGGGGCGTTACTTGGCCAGCGAGCATGGCAGACGCAGTTTAACGAAGCTCCGTGTGCCCGCCAGCATAATCCGCCATAAATCCTGCCCATCCTGTCTCCAGTGCCGGGAGTCCAGGCGTCCGGGAGTCCAGGAGTCCGGGACAGAGGTGCCCCTCGGAGTGCCCACAGAGCCAGCGGAGACGCCCACCTGATGATCTACGGGTGAAAAAACGGTCGAGGGGGCACGCTGCAGCCTAATCTCGGCGTCCCTGTGCTGGCTGCCGGTCGTTGTGGTGCAGCGGCAGGGCCGGGAGTCTGGACAAGTTGCCTACCACACCCAAGGTGGGAGGGGGGCCTCTAGGGTTCTGTCGCAGAGGCTGAGGGTCATGTGCTCCCCCGGGCCCTCATGGGCGGCGGTCCTGGTCGCTGGCTGGGTCTGGGCACGGGACTGCCTCGTGGGCCTGGTCGGCTCGCTGCCGGGGCTGTCTTGGCCCGGATGCTGACCGGCGCTGGGGTCCGGGTGCTGCAGTGGGGCCTGGTGCGGGGGTTTGTGGGCTCCTGGACTGCCTCTGCAGGTCCTGCCGGTGCCGTGCCTTCTCCTTTGGAGGGGTGGGGGCTGCCGGGTCACTGGCTCTGGGGCCTGATTATCGGCCCATTCCAGCCGTGCGTGGGGCACCCGGCACCCTTGAAGGTGAGGGGGAGCCCACGAGTCCTTCTGATCTGGCGGAGGCCCTGGGCTGATGATCTGGGCCCACAACAGTGATTTCGCTGCCATTTTGGAGCCTCTAAGGTTGTGGGGCCGGGCTGAGTGCCACCAGCTATACATTTGCCCTACAACGGCAAATTCTGCCCGTGGGGAGGCTGGACATTGGTTCCCCCCTGTCCCCCCATACACTGTGAGGATCAGGCTCGGGCTTGCATTGCCCGGACTGCTATCCCGCTGGTGGGGACGCTACCCTCAACCGTCGGTGCCTAGGGTGCCTTGTGTGCTGGTTGTCCGGCGAGCTCGGTTCCCCTAGGGGGCCTGATTAGATGTCTGCCACTGGTTGCGGAAGCCGCTGGATTAGATCTGGTGCGGCTTGCGCCCGTGGTGGGCAGACTCCGTGAGGTCTGGCCGCGGGGCGCCTCCCCTGGAGTATCCTGCACATGGTGGATTGGTGCCCCAGTCTTCTCCGCTGGTGTGGGTGCCTCTGTTCTCTGCAGCACGATCCACTGAAGACTGCGACAATGGGGAAGGACATGCCCGGCGCCCTGGACCAGTTTGCGCAGTCTGCAGGCGGGGAGCACCCTCCTGGGCCTGTCCCAGATAACACGGCCCTGCTGGCGGTCATTACGGATGCGAAAGATACGCTGGAGGCCAAGACTGGCGCGGTGGGCACCGAGGTATCCTTCCTGCGACAGGGCCTACGTAACGCGGTGGACCGCATTACAGAACCTGAGACGCGGGTGTCCTCAGTGGAAGGTATGGTGCAGATCCTCCAGCAACAGGTCAACAAACTGACAGTGGTCTCCCTGGAGCTTGCCACTCGCTCAGAAGACACGGAGGGCTGCGCCAGGCGTAACAACCTTCGCTTCGTGGGTTTTCCAGAGAGCTGCGAGGGAGGCTCTATGACCCATTTTCATACGACATGGCTCCTGGATCGTCTCCCGGCGGACAAGATCTCATCATGCTTTGGGGTGGAGAGGGCGCACCGGGCGCTCACACGAAAGCCACCTCCCAGAGAAAGTCACGGACGGTGATCACCAGGGCAGGGCTACATGGGCTTCCCAACTTACGCACGCCACTGAAGGCTTTCAATATCTGGGAGTGTTCATCTCCCCCTGTCCCTGGCTTTCCTGGGCCCATAACATGAATTGGCTCCTTGTTAATCTCTGTGAGGAGACCACCATCTGGTCCTCCCTGCCTCTATCGCTATATGGACGGTCTGCCCTTTTCAAAATTATCTCACTCCCCAGGATACTATATCGCTTACAGAATTTCTCATACCACATCCCTCGGGCGTGGTTTGCTCAAGTCAACGCCCTTCAGAATAAGTTCTTATGGGGGGGGGGGTGGGGTGGTTCGGGTGGCACTGCAGACGTGTGCACAATTCCACTTATTGCGGGGGCATTGCGGCCACCGACGTCTACTACTATTATGTGGCAGCCCACCTCTTAATCATAAATGACTGGTGGTACAATTCACCTACTGACCCGGCCTTCGCATTAGAACATGCAGTCATGGAGAGGACTCCTCTTCTGCGCCTGCTCTATAGCGCGCAGAAGCTTGATTTCTTACCAAAAGCAACTCCAACAACGATCAGATTGTGGCGATACACCGTTCGACGCATGGGTTGGAACATGCGGTTGATGCAGGCGACGCCCTAGTGGTACGGCAATTATCTGCGTCAGGTGGCAGCACTGAAGGGGTTCCGCCAGTGGGATCAGATTGGCATCTCTACATTAGGTGACATCATGCGTGGCTCGGTTCTTAAATCCATTCAGCAGTTGCAAGAGGAATTCCAGCTCCTCAAAACCCAGTTTTATAGATACCCTCAATTGCGACATGCTCTGACCCCTGCGTTCGTACATCTTGCTGACCTCCCCGAGTTTCATCCGCTTGAAGGCCGTCTTCTTATAGGTGATCCTGGGGTGTACAAAATAAGACAAATATACCAGATGCTGACGACACTCCACTACTACATTACGTAAAACAAGCGTGGCAAGACGACATCCCTGATCTGACAGATGATGATTGGGCAGAGATGATAGCTAGCCCTCGAGTGCAGCAGTGGCCTCCAGATACCGTCTAATACAGTTCAAATACATACACCGAGTGTACTACACCTGCGTGCGGCTTTGGAAGATGGGATTAGTGCCATCCCCTATGTGCCTGCGTTGTGAAAGGGAGGAGGGGACATTTCTCCACACGGTGTGGAGCTGCTCAGCACTGCAACGATTTTGATGCAGGATGTCGGCATGCCTCAGGGAGGTGTTGACCTGGGATCTGCCCCTTGATCCCCGTTTATTTCTGCTCCCTAGTGCGGAAGATATCGGTGGGAACTGGTATAAGCAACACCTATTGTTCCTAGCCCTGACGATCGCTATAGGGGACATAGCCCAGTTGTGGAAGGGAACCTCGCCACCGACGATAGGGAAGTGGAGAAGCGAGTTAGATAATTGTATGGGTGCAGAAATAGGGGTGTTCCAAGCAAGGGGTCCCGGTGGGCTACCTATCATGGGATTGACCTTCTTCCTCTTCCCTCGCAATCCCCTTAGGAATAGTCTCCTGAGTAATTTGTGGGTCCACAGGTATGATGTGCTGTTTCCCTATCTTGGTCCTATGTGTATTTTGAATCTTGCTTGCCTTTGCAGGGGATGTCTGCTCGCAGTTCTTTGTTTATTTTTTCATGTTCTGTATACAAACAGTACCCATTGATATTTCCAATGTCGTTGTCACTTGGATACTTTGTCAAGTGGATCTTGCCGGACCTGTGATCCGTTGGTACTGTAAAGTTTCAATAAAATGTTTTTTTTTTTTTTAGAAAACTCCCCCCAAAAAACCTCAAACTCGATTAAAACATGTGACAACTACATTCTGCTAAGGTGAGGAGGACAGAGGGGCCAAAATTCACAACACATTTCTGAAAGACTTTGTAGTTAAAGTTGATTTGGTTTTTATGCGATTTATTTAAATGAGAATATTTCCAAAAACACAGACATTGGCTAGCATGCTTCTTCGGTTTTCAGGCTAAAACATTTCTAAGGCCACAAGACACCACGTTTCCACACCACAGTCAGCACGCTGCAAAGGTCATTGGTCAGAAATCTTCCAAAGCGATATGCCAGCATGCTTTTAAGAACTCAGCCGCTAACAGACATGCACCTGAGGCCAGAACGCTGCCAAGCCATAGCCACTTGTCACATGGCAATGCTCTTGGTGGAAACTGAACAAAGAACTGGTACCGAAGAACGCACAAGAAGTCTGTATGGTTAGGATAAATTGAAGTAAGTAAACTGAAGTAAATAAACTTGTAAGGTCCATAGATTTTTTCTTTTCTGATGGATGGTTTTATTCCAATAAATTTCCAATATCTTGGTATGTAAAAAGACACTTGTTCTTTGTAGTATTGATGATGCCAGGCGGATTTAGTTTCAGGATTTATTGGTAAATTCCAGCATTTATATCTCTAGGCAAGCACTGTAAACAACTGCTCTTCCTCCAGTTCAAATCCCCACAACATTCCACTACACCTCTCTATAAATCCTCCCAGAGCTTTCACATAACATTCCACATGACCCCACCTTCTTCCATCACAACTATCAACACAACATAAACCCCATAGATGAGTGGCAATTAAGGAACAGTTTTTCGAATGGGGTGAGTTCCCATGTAGCCGCCACCCTATGAACCAACTACATTGCTCAATGATTAAGCTGAAATTAACTGAGTCCGTCATCCTCAGTTAGGTTAAAATCGGCCTAGCATTGTACAAAGGTTTTAATTGTCTTTTTTTGAATAAATAAATCACGAAGCATGATGCAATCTCCGAATTACCATGCCGCAAAACATGATTTATCCAGGGCAGATGTAAAAGTGGGATTATTAATTAGGGGTCTACAGAGGGATTGGAACAAAGTCAGTCGTGTGGTTCTAGTGACGGAATCCCACATGTCCATGAAGGGGTACATTATTTTGTCTGAGACTTTAAACCTACTTTGCTTGGGGAACCATATGATGTCCCATAGAGATCACCCCCCCCCCTCCCCCCTAAGACTTATATCCATAGCAGGCCAGTGCTTTTCACTTTCATACAGCTAACTCTGAAACGTTATCCGCATCTGGGAGCTGCATAGTAAGCCTTCATGACAGGGACTTCAAGTCCCACCATGCATCTGATACTTTGGAGAACCTTCCTATTTAATCTGGGTTTGTTGTTGCACCATGTGAACTTCGAACAGGTCGATTTAAGCTAAGAAAACCCCCGAGCAGGAAGAGAATGGTCACAGGAAGTGCTTGGTAGGGATAAAGGTGGCACAGGAGTATGTTCATCTTCAATGCGGACATCTGACCCAACCAAGATAGGACAATTGGGCCGCAACGCACCATATCTGCCTTCATTTCCCAAATGTGTGTAATTTGCACTGTAGAGGTTCCCCAAGGGAGAAGTCAGGTGGATTCCTAGATACTTGATCGAATTATTGGCCCATTTAAGGGGAGAGAGCACAGTTATTTCACCCTGAGTGGCTTATCCCAGTTTGATACCAAGGAGCTCTGATTTAGGAATGTTATTTTTGAAGCCTGGGACTTGCTCATGGTGTTGCAGTTGATGCAACAAACCTTGTATCACGTTAGATGGATCCATTAGAGTGGACAGTATGTCATCAGGAAAGGCACATTTTATTTTGGATTCATCAAAGGGCATGCCATGTACCAAATATACCTGTCAAATGTGCTGAGAAATGGACGACAGGGCAAAAAGAAATGGGGATACTGGAAACTCTAATGGTCATCACCCCATTAGTTTGGATATTAGCCTCCTGCAGCATAATCTCCTCTATAAACTCTAGTCTGTTATCTCCAGGGAGACACTAAACTGGATAGGCAGGAGAAAATCTGTAATTACCATTGTTGCAGGTCGCATCACTCTCTTTTCCAGTATAGCCATCATGAGCATATCAGTCTTAACCTTTTTTTCATACATTTTTTGTTTTCATTCCAATAAGGGTAAAATCTTTCGTGAGCTATAAATTCAGATTACCCTTTTATTTGATCGACAGAGCGAAAAGAAATGGGTATAATGGAAACCCTTGTGGTCATCACCCCATTAATTTGGATATTTGCCTCTGGAGATTCAAGTCTTGCCCAGATGAATTTCTGCATGTGAGGACCTATTCCCATTTTTTTTAAATTACCTTGGACAAGATTGGACAATGTGTCTCTTCGAATATTATCGTAGGTTTGACAGTGTTTAATAAAGGCAGATTGAGCTGGGTTATTGAGACCTGATAGAGGCCCATCTAATCTATCTGCCAGGATTTTTGTAGATATTTTATAATCTGAGTTAAGGAGTGAAATTTGTCTAATAACTGTACATCACTTCATGACTAACTGGTTTATGAATAAGAGTAAAGACTGCCTCTTTCATTGAGTCGGTCACCTTTCCTGTTGATGGGTCTTTGAATGATAAAGACACCAGTAGAAAACCTAGGAAAGCATCCACCTTTTCTTGCTCTGTCTCCATCAAAGACCCATTTGGGATGCATGTCGCATTCCTTGCCTTTCACAGTGTGGCTACCAAGAGCATATCAGTCTTATACATTTTTTGTAAAACTTTTGTTTAATTTAAATAGGGCTTGTTCTGGTTTTTCGTGAGCAATAAGTTCAACTACCCTTTTAGTTTAGTTATTTTCCTCAGGCGTTTAATTGTTTATCATTACGTGTACTGCCATTTCTTTTCTCTTAGCTCTAATTCTAATTTGTCTTTTGTCAATGACCATGTCAGTCTTTATTGATTCCCTTTTGCTATGGACTTCTCCCTAATATCCGCTTTGAAGGCATCCCAGACTACAAACCCAGTACCTCCACATCCAGATGGGCTGAAAAGTATTCAACGATTTGGTCTTAAGCCCTTTCGCATACTTTTAGGATATCAGGGTCAAAGCACCAAGTCATAATTTGTGAGCTCCCAACTCAAAGTCCCATATTACAGGGACATGATCCGATTTGGTTATAAGTCTTGAGCTACCATCAAGTTTGTTCACCGAATATTGTCTGTGACTTTTGGAGAAAAATGTGTATTCTCCTTCCATGGGGTGTCTTTCTTTTTCCATAAATCATACAACCCTGAGATGCTGAGGTGGTCCAGAAGGGTCTGAGACATGAACCCCCTTGAGTATTGATGTGTTGGGTGTTTGTCCCGAAAATAAAGTATTCCACACTTTGATCCAAAGCTCTAATGGCACCAAGTAAGCAAAGCTAGTCATCGTGACCCTCCCCATCCAAACGTCTATCCATTCAGCCTTTCATAGTTCATCTGTGAGAAGTTGGCCTGGTAAATGCTGTCCACTAGTAATAGTGGGGACCTTGCACCAATCCAAACAACCCCTCATTGACGAAAGGTTGAAAACAACCTTTATTGAAAGCTATCCTAGTGGTAGCTATGGAGTGCAGCCCTCAGGCTAAGTCTTGAAGTAATGTAAAGCACCTTGTTTTACCAGTCTATAATCTCTTGAGTGGCTAAATGAAAGGAGACTACACCAGGTGTATATATATATAATATATATGTATTTATTCCTAAACACACCCTACTAGTCTCTTTATGAGGCTAGAGGTAAAAGCACATAAGTTACACTTCAAAATATTACAGTAAAATAGCACAATACATGTTAGGCCCTAGGGGCGGACCAAACCATATACTAAGAAAGTGGTATAAGAACCACGACTCGACACAAGGCCTAGAGCCTGTAGAATCGCTGGGACCCCAAGGAACCACCAAAGGTAGTGACACAGGGGACCCACGGAGGCCATGTGCAGTGTGAGAACACAGCCGCAAGCTCCCGTTAGCTTCTATGGGGAAAGTCGCAGTTAGGTTTTTAGAGTTAAAGGACACTTCGAAATGGACTAGGACCAAACCCTCTTGACTTAGACAGTTCTAAGGACAACACCCACGGGTGCACTGGAGTACTCGAATTACCTCACCCAGGGAAGCCGGGTGCACAGGTGTCAAATGGTGTCAGGTCGAGTCGTCGTTTTCAATGGAAGCTGGAGAAGAAGTGCTGCTGCCGGGAAGATGCGAAGTGTAGGAGAGATCCAAGCCTGGATCGAAGATGTGAAGAACCAGAAAGCAGAGGGGACAGAGTCTGGGTCACTTGCCAGTGACCAGGGGAACAATAGACGAATGCCCACCAATGTCGGGTGTTTCAAGTGCGAAGAGGTGAAGCTTGACTCTTCAGCCACAAGAACCTGGAGGCGTTGAGGATGATCAGTAGCTGGATTCGAGCTGTCCCACAAAGGATGTCGAGTGCTGCAGCGTCGGTGCCCAGATTGGACACAACAAGCCTTGGCAACAGCAACCCACGTAGAAAGAAGAAAGATGCTTCGGTGCAGACCAGCAAGGTCCTGGGGACTCCCCAAGCGATGGAGAGCCAGGGCATGTCTGGAGCAACCAGGAAAGCCCAAAGTAAAGTTACCCTTCTCAGGGACCCACCAGTCGACGGACCAGGGATTGCAAAGGTACCTCGAGCAGGAATGCAAAGAGTGGGCTTATGGATCACTCGTGGAGTGTAAGCCCACTATCTTCGGTGCAAAAGATGCTCGGGGTCTGGGCTACAAATAATCCAATGCACAGTCTCGAAAGTCGTCGGGAAGCTGATGCACTTGCAAATGTGCACAGTGTCCAGGAGTTCCGGTTTCACAGTACCCACGAGGGCTACGGGTCTCAGTTTTGCTGGGGACTCGGTTCGGCCTCTGGGAAATCCACCTCTGGTGTTGCAAAGTCTTTGGCGTCTGGCGGGAGCTTCGGAGATGCAGACCAGACAGATGCGTCTTTGGTGCCTGCCAAGCACGGGAGTAACTCCTTTACCCCAAGGGAGATTCTTCAGTCATCTAGCGTTGAACAGATCATCGAAGTTCCAGGATTCAGTTTCAGAGTTTCATCCAGGGATATCTAAAGTTCTGGTTACAGATGTTCCTTCTTTATACCCAAGGAAGGGGTTGGACTAACTCAGGGGACCCACCTATGGGAGGGTTTGGAAAGAGGGGTGGATAAACCCATTTGCTTTGTCCATTTTCGCGCCATAGCAGGGGCTGGTAGCCCCTGCAACCGGTTTGAGCTGGACTGTGCACAGGGACACCAAATGTGCCCCCAGTGCAGGACTTCAAAGCACTCCTGGAGAGCTCCCACCCAGCCCTAATCCACTAAGGCCTGTCTAGGAGGTAGTAACACCTCCCTCTCCCTGGGACAGGAAACCTATTGTCTAGGCCTCCCCTGCCAGAGTTTCGGTCAGCAGCAGGAGGCCAGACCCATGTCTGTGGCTGCAGCATCCATTTTGTGATGCCAGGGCTCTTTTAAGCTGGTACCGGGTATACCGGTGCAGTCATGTCTCTCCCTCTAGAAGGGTGGGATCATACTCCCACACCAGTTACTGGTGTGGGGGTATGATTCCAGGGTGTTTGACA
This sequence comes from Triturus cristatus, assembly GCF_964204655.1. Classification (NCBI taxonomy): domain Eukaryota; kingdom Metazoa; phylum Chordata; class Amphibia; order Caudata; family Salamandridae; genus Triturus; species Triturus cristatus. The sequence goes on along the minus strand of NC_140579.1, from coordinate 1,030,274,021 downwards.
CCAAACATGACATGTTTCCGTGCAGCCAGTCCTAAGTTAGCATTTACCGTTTGGTTATAATGCACTTAAGAGTATATGGTCAGGCTGCATCACAGACAACCCTGGAGAAAAGATTCCGAAGCCTGCAGAGGGGCTCTGCTCATGCATGGGCACACTCTCACACAAAACCAAGCACCCTGCCTTCAGGATTGATAAGGCCTGCCATAAGGGTGACTGATAGGTTTATATGTGCAGTGATAGGTGAGATATAGTGAACCTATATCTCTGTAAGGGGTGCATGCACCCCCTTACTCAGGCTGCAGTAGCAGACTTGTGGTGTCATTTTGGAGGGCTTCCCAGGGGTGGCATAATACATGCTGCAGCCCCTGGTAGGCCTCTGGGGTACCTATGCCCTGGGTACATAGTATACCATATACTAGGGACTTATAAGGGCACCCCAGAATCCAATCTGTGGTGTAGCTAAGGTACTAGGAATCAATTTAGAGAGGAAGCAGCTAGGCTGGGGTTCTGAATAGCAGGGCCCCAGCCAGACTAAATTCGAAAAACAGTGTTACAGCAGCAAAAAGTGGGGGTAACCATAAGAAGCAGATCGTACTCTCCTACACCATACACCTACTGATACCCACCATTTAACCGTTACATTCTATCATCCATTCAAATTTTCATCCATTCACCATTTTATTTATGAAGTTAATTTATCTATCAAGTTTTGTGTAGTGCAATCCTGACCCGAAGGTATCAGAGAGCTTTACAAAGTTAGCAAAGCAGTATTCACACAAGTTGCATATGGAGAAAATACAAATGTATGAAGTAACTACAAATACATAGTAACAGTATATACAAGATGTGTACGATAGACAGCAGGATATGTGGATGATATAGTTCAGACTTCAAAAATAAGGGGGGAGTTACCCCAATGTGAAAACAAAGGGACGGGGTATCAAGAATCAACAACACAAGAGTCCCTGTCATTAATCTAGAAAGGCATACAGTATCACCCTCGGCCAAGTGTCAATAGTTCACAAAAGTAGTAAGTTATCTCAAAAGGGGCTATTATTATGCATTTGTCTATTCTCTAAAATATTTTACACTTCAATCTATCATACAAACACCCTGTATTGTATATGCACCAAAATCTTGACTAATTTTTTTTTTTATAAAACCAAAATTAATTATTATTTAAAAAATACAGTAAGACACCACAATACCTCCCAAATTGGGTTACAATCTATATTGATTTCAGATAAAACTAATCATAATTTTAATAGTCGACGCAGCGTTTCATTGATTTCTTAATGTTTCCACCTTCTTCAGGACTAAAAAGTTTCATCAAATCTAAAGTAAAAAAAAAAAAATTCTTATCAGATTTTTCATAAAAAGTGCAATTTACAGTGTTGCAGATTTTACATAGTATTCTTGTTTTCTTAATTACATACCCCTTTTGTTACCACAAAAATTAAAATATCGCCCTTTCTTTGTTCAACATACTTTAGATAACTCCTAGATGGAACTGACACTTGGCTATACATTAATCTTATTTTTAATGAACATACATAATCTGAACAGTACACTACATTTTGTGCAATTTCATGTTGCTAGACTGTTCTTTATTATTTCTAAACAGATTGGTGGAAGCACATACCTCATATTTTATTGTATAGAGGTTCAAATGGACTATTCATGGGGGATCACCCTCCGAATTTGTACTGACTGCCTGCTGGTTGATAAGCCTATAATACAAAAGAATACCAACCTTTAATATATCATCTATCTCTATCACTATTTCATAAAAAATACGGTGATTCCGCTAACGTACCTTATTAATAGCTGAGGCAGTGTGTATTGTCCGCAAGAGCCACTGTTTGTATATTCATGTGTAGAGTAAAGGCCACTTTAATCACTTTTGGGACTTTCTCTATAAAAACATATAATAAAAAGACATCTCTAATTATTAAAGATGCAAGGAGTACTCTAAAACTCTATTATTGCGAGTTTGATTTCCATTGCTCACCATAGAAATACGTAAGATGCTGAACCCTTTCTTTTTCTCAATTTTATATTCAGGAAATTGCATTAAACCAGTGTCGAAATGTAAGTCTTCTCAATTTATCATGACTCTCTACTTGGTTTTATTTCGACCTGTATATGAATAAACATGCTGCATTGTTACTTTTTATATCCATTAGGCTAATTCGTTATTCTAACTGAAACGTAGTAACTTAAAAAAGTATTTTAAATTTTACTGCTGTGCATATGAATATGCAAAAACAACAATTGATGGACAGAATGCAGAACAATGTCATACATTCACCCCAGTACAGAGATCTGGGCCTAAATCCATCGTTTTTTTGCTCACCATGCCGTTCCAGTTTGAACCCAGCCATATTCAAATCAGTCTTGACCCTGTGCCTCATGGGAACAGTCCAGCCCGAACTGCCAAGCCAGGTCCTCCCTGGACTGGAAACAAGCATCCTAGGACCGGTTTCGGGGTTTCACCCCTCTTCAGCCAGGATAGCTTGATTCCAGTGGCATGGAGAGCAAGGGACCCACGTCTGGGCATACCCTTCCCACTCGGGGTGACAAATGCAAAAACAACAATTGATGGACAGAATGCAGAACAATGTCATACATTCACCGCAGTACAGAGATCTGGGCCTAAATCCATCGTTTTTTTGCTCACCATGCCGTTCCAGTTTGAACCCAGCCATATGCAAATCAGTCTTGACCCTGTGCCTCATGGGAACAGTCCAGTCCGAACTGCCAAGCCAGGTCCTTCCTGTACTGGAAACAAGCATCCTAGGACCAGTTTCGGGGTTTCACCCCTCTTCAGCCAGGATAGCTTGATTCCAGTGGCATGGAGAGCAAGGGACCCACGTCTGGGCATACCCTTCCCACTCGGGGTGACAAATGCAAAAACAACAATTGATGGACAGAATGCAGAACAATGTCATACATTCACCCCAGTACAGAGATCTGGGCCTAAATCCATCGTTTTTTTGCTCACCATGCCGTTCCAGTTTGAACCCAGCCATATGCAAATCAGTCTTGACCCTGTGCCTCATGGGAACAGTCCAGCCCGAACTGCCAAGCCAGGTCCTCCCTGGACTGGAAACAAGCATCCTAGGACCGGTTTCGGGGTTTCACCCCTCTTCAGCCAGGATAGCTTGATTCCAGTGGCATGGAGAGCAAGGGACCCACGTCTGGGCATACCCTTCCCACTCGGGGTGACAAATGCAAAAACAACAATTGATGGACAGAATGCAGAACAATGTCATACATTCACCCCAGTACAGAGATCTGGGCCTAAATCCATCGTTTTTTTGCTCACCATGCCGTTCCAGTTTGAACCCAGCCATATGCAAATCAGTCTTGACCCTGTGCCTCATGGGAACAGTCCAGCCCGAACTGCCAAGCCAGGTCCTCCCTGGACTGGAAACAAGCATACTAGGACCGGTTTCGGGGTTTCACCCCTCTTCAGCCAGGATAGCTTGATTCCAGTGGCATGGAGAGCAAGGGACCCACGTCTGGGCATACCCTTCCCACTCGGGGTGACAAATGCAAAAACAACAATTGATGGACAGAATGCAGAACAATGTCATACATTCACCCCAGTACAGAGATCTGGGCCTAAATCCATCGTTTTTTTGCTCACCATGCCGTTCCAGTTTGAACCCAGCCATATGCAAATCAGTCTTGACCCTGTGCCTCATGGGAACAGTCCAGCCCGAACTGCCAAGCCAGGTCCTCCCTGGACTGGAAACAAGCATCCTAGGACCGGTTTCGGGGTTTCACCCCTCTTCAGCCAGGATAGCTTGATTCCAGTGGCATGGAGAGCAAGGGACCCACGTCTGGGCATACCCTTCCCACTCGGGGTGACAAATGCAAAAACAACAATTAATGGACAGAATGCAGAACAATGTCATACATTCACCCCAGTACAGAGATCTGGGCCTAAATCCATCGTTTTTTTGCTCACCATGCCGTTCCAGTTTGAACCCAGCCATATGCAAATCAGTCTTGACCCTGTGCCTCATGGGAACAGTCCAGCCCGAACTGCCAAGCCAGGTCCTCCCTGGACTGGAAACAAGCATCCTAGGACCGGTTTCGGGGTTTCACCCCTCTTCAGCCAGGATAGCTTGATTCCAGTGGCATGGAGAGCAAGAGACCCACGTCTGGGCATACCCTTCCCACTCGGGGTGACAAATGCAAACAAAACAGTTGATGGACAGAATGCAGAACAATGTCATACATTCACCCCAGTTGAGCTTAAGATGCTTGCTGATTAGCCAGGATTGAACCGTGGAGAGACCGCTGTTTAGGTGCTGGATGTCTTTAACTGACAAGATTTTAATGTAGTGTGGGATGTCATCTGCAAAGAGTTGGTAGGCAATTCTGGCTTGTTTCAGGATCATGGCAAGGGGTTTCATATAGACGTTGAACATGGCAGGAGACGGTATTGGACCTTGAGGAACTCCAAGCAAGCCTGGTGTTGCTTTTAAGGGGGAGCTGTTTAATTTCATTAGATGTGATCGTTGGTTCAGGAAAGAAGCAAACCACTGAAGGACAGTTCTGTTGATGCCTGCACACTGTACAAGTATGTTTCAGAGAATGTAATGGTTGACCGCATCAAAGGAAGCCAAAAGGTTCAGGAGGACTAGGAGGTAGACCAGGACATCATCCAGAGATCGGTGTAGGTCATCTGTGATGTTCAGTATTGCAGTCTCTGTACTGAAGCCTGTCCTGAATCCAGATTGGAAGGACATATAGGACGCAGGAGAATCCTATTTCAGCTTGGCAGCATCGCATTTGGTTTACTGGCGCCCTTCCCCATGCGGTTACACCGGTTCGAATGGGCTCTTTATCAATTCCAGGGGTCACGTGGCCGGTATTAGCCGGATTTACACCTCATCCTCGTTATTTGAATGTTGCGGTGGATGAGTTGCGTGTCCTCCATACAGCCCTGATTACAGTATATCGGGCTTTGGTGCAATACGTCTCACACAACGTGCAGGTGGAGGCACCTGTTGTTGCGGGACAGCCAGCTGGCCCGGCCCGTCATGGTTAATTAGGTTATGGGCAAGCGCCTCCAAAATAAGGACGATTTACCTTATTGGCTTGCTGATAAATTTGACCAGCTGGAGGCAGTATTTCCGCACTCTACTCCTGTGGAGAAACACAGGATCCTCACCATTAGTTTGCAGAAAGACTTAGTCCCAGAGGTATCTGATTGTGACAACTGGGGTAAAGTTTTTGCAGCGGTCTACTCAAAGTGCTTCGGCACCCCATCTATGGCCGTGCTTCCCTCCGTCATTAAACGTGTTCAAGATCAACACGGACCGGAGGCGGCGGTCGAGTTGGGGATGCGGCTTGTCGGTGTGTTCGACGTAGTTGCCACTCTCGTCCTTGGTAATCTCAAGGGGGATGCGGTACACTTTCAAGTGGCTAATGGTTTAGCCCTCGTTGATGAACTCGATAAGCCCCGTGAGTTGCCTAAAATTATTACGGAGGCTTATAGAACTATTGGCCACAGTAGTTTGGGGATTAAGCATACTATTGTCATTCCAGACATACAACAGCAAACCAAGGTGAGTTCGTCTTGTAAAGATGATCTTCCAAGATTTCCTAAACAAAATTGGAAAACAAAGAAACAGGGAAAGCAGCAACAGAAACCGGGGTCTCGTCCTGCGTCACCGGTACAGGCAACTGGTGAACGCACATATGATTTGCACGATCGCACTAGTATTAGGTCACCTGATAGATTTCAGGTTACTGAACAACGTTCTCCTCGCTCTTCACAGGAACCATCGGCCTCACAGTCCGGTGGCAGAGAACCTGGCAAAGGCCTTGGTGTCCAACAAGGACGTGAGCAACCCCATCAGCCTGACGGTAAGGGCAAGCAGGACGAGTTTGCACGTCAACGTCCCCAGTTTCAGAAGAAGAAAGTTGCTGCATTAACAGCGAGGTATGCCACAGATTCGGAACCTGACATGGGCACTAACGCTGCTCGACAGCGCAGCGGAGGTTACAGTAGTGCGGCAAGCACTGCGTTCATATCTGGAGGTGACAGCAACTGATACGTTCATAACTGTAGAAACTGCGGATACTAGAGTGGCTCCCCCTGACAGACTATATGACATAGTCCTTTTAATTGAAGGTGACATACAACGCACAATACAAGGGATTTTTTGGAATAATCTAACCTCTTCCTATGATATTCTCTTAGCGGAGGCAGACTGGCCCCGGCTTTCATTTTGGATGCTCCTAGAGGGGAGGAGGTAATCCTCCAATCCTTTGCTCACACAGTGCCGAAGGATCACGCTGAAAGGTTTGCCGAAGAGTGGGCTCAGGTGCTTGCTCCAGCTTTGTACCATACTCAGGTTGGGTGGGATAAATTGTCTCCGAGCCATGAGATTCCTTTATGGTCTATGTCCCAGCCACAGCCCCAATATCCCATGCGTCGCGAAGCTAGATCACAAGTCGCGGAAATCCTTGACCAATTGGAATATCAGGGTGTTATTGAAACATGTGTTTCACCAATGAATAATCCTTTATTCACTGTAACGAAGCCTGATGGGTCATACCACCTAGTTTTGGATTACCGGCATTTGAACTCTCACTGTCGGACATGTGCTGTACAGAATATCCACAGTTCTGCTCTCGTTGATATTCTTGTGAGAAAAAGGTTCAAAACCACACTTGACATATCCAATGGCTTTTATAGCCATAACCTGTCCTATATTAGTAGTCAGTGGACAGCGTTTACTTCTGGTGGCAAACAAAAACAGTTTAAGAGGTTAGCCATGGGCTATAAGAACAGCCCTGGCGTCTTTGCCGCACGTGTTGTCTCTCTGTTGGAGAGCATTGACCCTGATGTGTACTCGTATGTTGATATCTATCTCACGGACGACGAGTTATGGCCGCATCTGTGTCGCGTTGATCGCATCATTGTTATGTTTGCAGACTTCGGTTACAAATGTAACTTTGCGAAGTCTCACATTGCAGAGTATACAGTGTTGTTTTTAGGCTACGAGCTCAACAATGAGGGAAGAAGGTTAGCTCCTCACTTTCTGGAGAAGTGCGCATGCTTGCGTGCTCCAACAACACTGAAAAAATTACAGTCTTTGCTGGGCTTTCTGAATTTCGGTCGTACTTACATTCCCGATTATGCCCAGCGTATCAAGCCGCTATATGCCTTGGTACAACCTACTTTTTCCAAATCGAGCTGGCTGCCAGAGCATTCAGCTGTCTTGCAATCTCTGCAGGCTGACCTTCTTGCTTCGAAATACTTACTAACACGTGATAACCACACTAACCTGGCCATAAGAATTGTGCCGGGCGCAGTGGGTTTCACGTACTTAACGTTCAATTAGGGCAATACCGTCCCCATTGCCTACAAATCACACCTGTACACTTCGGCTAAACTGCGCTTTTCCTCGGTTGAGACAGTGTTGACTGCGGTGCAGATGGCGATTCTTAAAGAACGAGTGCTGTCGCAAGGGAAACGCATGTTGGTGGTTACACCATATCCTGCTCTAGATTCAGTGACAAAAGCCAGTGTACCTAACTCTAAAGCTTTGCAACCACAGTGGATACAATGGGCCACTTCTTTGACATCGCCAGATGTCACTTATATCTTTGATGCCTCATTGCAGACTCAGGAATACCTGCAGTATGAATTAGTTCATCCAGTTCCTCTGTCTTTGCGCCCGCTTGAAGATTACCATTGTGTCATTTACACTGACGGTTCGGCACAACCGGCGACGGAATCAAAGCATGCCTATTCAGCAGCCTGCGCAATTGTAGCGGCTACTTTCGTGAATGGAGAATTCAAGTCCGATGTCGTGCATAAGCAGTCATTGGGTGATAGTACCGCACAGTTGGCAGAGCTTCGTGCTCTGGTGCTTGCACTGGAGTTTGCTGATCCTCGGGTTACAACTCTTACAGTGAGTGACTCATTTTACTGTGTTCAGTCTTTTAACGACAATCTATTCTTTTGGACTCAAAATTAATATCGCGATTCCAAAGGTAGCACAATTAAGCAGAAAATGCTTTGGGTTTGAGTGGCAGAACTTAAACAGAATCTGCTTCTTGTGAATGTAATTCACACTCTTGGTCACCAACGATTTGGTGTCCACGCTGTCGGCAATAGCTTAGCTGACGAAGCAGCGAAAACAGCAGTGGCAACATATTTAGTAGCAGCAGTTACAAGCTCCAAAATTAAGAGAGATGAGGACATCTTGGCAGCTATTGCTGCAACGGAGAAGGGAAGTAATTACCCGAGAGGTTACCCTTCTCGGTACTCTTATCATTTAAGTCCTGATAAAGTCCCCTATGTGAGAATTAACGACGTTGGTGACAGGTTGATTCCCAACGCGGACTGCAGACCTTCTTTGATAACAGCGGCTCACGCCGGCGTTTCAGCAACTGTTACTCTGTTACAACAGCGTTACTGGTGGCGCGGTTTGTATAAGCAAACTCGCACTTATGTTCTTGATTGTGACTTTTGCCAGCAGATTAAACCTTCGACTGCTGCGCGCCCGCCACAAACTCAGTTTGGGTGTGTTCATTTAGATCACTGCGGTCCTTTCTCCTCTGATACTGCGTACAAGTATATCTTAGTTGCAGTAGATTTGTGCACACGTTTTCTTTGGGTATGGCCACAAAGGAGTGCTGATGCTCGAACTGTCATAAGGGATTTGCATGTCTTTGTGGGAATTTTTGCATGTGGCACCTTTCATTCTGACCAGGGCCCTGCTTTCGCCTCTAAGGCGTACAAAGAAGCCATGAGATCTTTGGGGGTCCAAGTCAAATTTTCGTCTCCATACCGGCCTGAGGGTAATAGTGTGGTGGAGCGAATGAACCATGACTTAAAGCAATCTCTGACAGCTAGGGTTTTAGGCACTGGACGAAACTGGTTTGCCCATCTGTATAACATACAACGTGCACTTAATAATCTCCCTAGAAGGTCTCTGGGTGGGTGGACCCCATACATAATGCTCTTTGGCATAAAAATGTTTGTCCCGGACCTTGATGGTCTAGACATGGCGGCGTCAGCCACTCTCTTTGACCTAGATGATCACTGTGCTGTATTACAGAATCTACAAGAGACCAGAGACAGTCTTGCGAAGGATCACTTGCCCTCCACATCTGATGCTGCGCTTCAGATTCCGGTAGTTGGCTGGCTACCTCGAGTTGGTGACCTGGTCCGTGAGAAGGTGGAGAACAAGAAGGAGTTCGGCCCCTCTTATCGTGCACCGGTTCCAGTGTTTGGCGTGCTGGGTACAAGAACAGTCATTTTACCTCCACTTCCTGGTCGCAAGGATAACAGGTACATCTCAATTGACAATGTCAAATTACAGCGAGTGGCCGATTCTTCTTAGTATGAATCCAGCGGTCTCTTGCCCTGTGATGCGGAGAATTTCTCTTTTGGCTCCGGCTTCTACCACTATGCCTGATATTGCCATTGAGATGCATACAGTTACTAATCCTTTGCTGACACTACCAGCTGGTGGTCCACCTGAAAATACGGAGTATGCTTATCCCACAGAGGTTACATTGCCTGTTTTACAATCAACCACAGTTAACCAGTCAAATTCCTCCTTTGACACTGATTCTATGACTCCCAATACTCCATCGACTGTTTCTATTTTTGCTGTTTGGTTTAAAAGACATTTTTTAATTCCCCCTTGGACTTACATTTGGCTGGTGCTCATATGTATTTTTTTGTTTATGTCCATTGGATTTGTGGTGGTATTTTTTCGTCTTGTAAATGGACACTACGTGAAGGAAAGATCTGCAACTAGACTAATTGATGGAACTTTGGCCCCCCACTCCTCATCACACATCATGAAGAGGGACCAGACTTTTGTGAATATTACTGCCTGGCCTGTGTTAGATGGGATTGTTTGGGATGCTGTTAAATTTCAAATTCATGGACCTACTGAGGTTATTAATTTTCCGAATGTCCTTCGTGTTTCTATGGGTGATGTTGTGGAACAAAACATCCGTTCTGATGATTGGGACGTTCAGGCCAGAGGCACTGTTTTCTGATTTGAAATATTATGCTGCCTTTGATGCAGAATATTTGTATTTAGACTACTGCTAATTATGGTGAACTGTTTTGCTATCAACATTATGGCAATCATTTCCTACATAAAGCTAATACGTTTCGGAATTTTGTAAATTATACACAATGGGAACATTGTCCGACGCCCTTGCAAGGCAGCTCAAACACTTTGGTGAAAAAATGTGCATATTTCACTGATTTTAGTGTCTCAGAACCTACCGCCTTTTATTTTAAATTAGCAGCTGAGTCTGCTTCAAAGGTGCGGCTGACACACACTAAATTATTGTATTCCAAATCCTTTATGGATGAATTGGCTATCATGAGCTATGACGTGTGGAAAGCTACTATTGATCTTAAATCTGTTTGGGGTTCTAAGACGTGGCAGGTACGAGGAACAGAAGCTTTGCATCAAGCCTGCCTCATCCCAAACCACATGTTTTTGAATTCTTACATTTTTCAAACCACCTGCTTTGGATTGGCCACTTCTAAAAAGTTGAATTCCGCCTCTATTCCTAATCTGGGTGCTTATCCTAATTGGGATAATCATACAGATCTGTCCCTTACTGAGTTGCAGTCATACATTACTAATACATCCTTCAACATTTCTGATTTTGATCGTGAAGGGTGGTTACTATGGCAGAGAAGCTCAGATTCCTGTCAACACCGGTTTCTAGGTATAAACCCTGGGTATACACAGATTCGCGTAGACCCACGCTTTGAATCTTCCCATTCAGTTACTACCTACTCTGTAGGGAAGTTATGTCAGAACTGGCTGCAACATTCCACCTTGGCATCTGTTAAACTTCATTTATCAAAATTAAATGACAACATAGATTTGAATGATTTTGTTAAGGGTCCTGTGGGTGGCAGGTCCAAGAGATAGGTGTATGCTATTTATAACGAAGTTTGGAAATTATCGCAAATTGAAGCAGCTTGCAGATTGAGAGCCATTGATCAAGCCAATTTGGAAAAAGTACTAGTGGTTATTGATAATAGCATTAACACACTTTCTTCCAGAATTTACACATTAGATAATATAGTTTCATCTGTTGTGGATATTGTACAGGATGATATGTCTGTTTTATATCATGGTCAAAATCAATTGCGTTCCATAATGCAGTTTGCATGGACATTGCAAACGTTAAAGGCTGGGAAAGTTCACTGGGACTACATGAATACATCTTCCTTATTCCTTCCATTTAATCTGACTGCGAAAAAGCAATTCATGTGCATGAAGGATGCAACATACTCATTACTGCATATTGAAAAGTTTGAACCTTTGCCTTTCTCTGTGGCCGAATTGAACTCAGCTGTGTGGCTTATCCACGGGTTAATCACTTTGCCATTTCCTTTAAGTTCAGTTTGTGCATGAAACATTATGCCCTAGGCAGATATGAACCGCTGGGTACTGCTTTCCTGCATGAAGTTTGGTCACTCCCCTTTACATACAGATGCATGAGAGAAGGGAAAGAAGGTTATTTGAAAGGTGAGGAATGCACTTCTACACCTGATCACTCAGTAGTCTGTAGGCACATCCAGGTGCATGTAACGTTCAGGCACCGAATTTAGCTTGCGTCCTGAAAGGGGTTCTAGTGCCAGCTATTACGCCTTCTTTTACATTATTAGCTAATAGTTATTTGCTTTTAAATAATGAGGCTTGCTGCAGGATGCTAGTTGGAATTCCCTACATTGTGACTGTTTCACAATGAGTAGTTTGCTGTAGAAATGTCCTTTTCCCACCCCCACATGGGCGGCTGGATGTCTCCATCTGGCCTTCCATCCCAACCTTGAAAGCAGAGTTCAACAAGTTGAGGAGAATAAGGGCTCTATTGTCTCAAAAAGAGGTCGCTCTGACTTCCTCCCGTGAAACATTTGTCCTTCACGTTGCTAACACCCGCACCGAGGTGCATGCGCTTTTAAATACTGATCTGCCCCTTCATTTCGGTCCTCTGATACACAACATTATTCAATGCCTCATCAACAACTAGCTTGGTGCATTTTTTCAAAGTTGTGGGCTCCAGCCTCGTGACCTCTTTCCAAACTATCTTTGGTGTGATACCTGCATTTTTTCATTCTTTTTTTTCCAGCGTCTTTGGCGGGCTCCTGTTACTTCTCGCACTCACGGCTGGTGTGCTGCTGTTGGTGTGCTTACTGCGCAATGGCTGCACAATTTGTGTCACACGACAGCCTGTCACGGCTCCTCCATCTTCGTAACCGGATGCTTTAATATTATGGAACATTGCCACTGGCCACTTTAAGCATAGCCTATGGATTGTCCTTCCGGTTTTCATACTTTACTTGCGTACAACCTGTTTTTCATTGCCTAGATTGTCCTTTCGAATGGGCTCTGGATTTGTGCTTGTCAAACTCGGTGTCTCCTGCCCCGGATTATGATCGACTAATGAGTCCCTTAGTGGCTCATGAGTTGGACTGTTCTGGTGTCAGAATTATGGCCTGTGGAGTGGCACATGGAGTCCTGGGAAATTGGGACATCGGTACGGCCGCGTGTGACTTCTTGGCACAAAGTTATCTTGAAGAACACGCCAGTTGTCCTCGGATTGTGCTAGAGGCTCCTGTTGTCGAGGAACATGTATGTTCGTTTATCTTGTTAGACTGGATGGCGGAAACTTTTGCAGGCCATTCTAATGACTTCCTCTTGGAGGCTGTCGCTACTTATTGTGCTTACACGTTGATGGATTAACATGGATGTCATCTAACTTTCCTTATACGAACTACACATTTTTTTTTCCTCCAATTTCCTTTATTTTTACGCAGTTTTTTTGTTTTTTTATGCTTCTTTTTTCTTCGAACATTCACTCCCTGTTATATGGTTTTCCAATTCATGCACTTAGTTCCGCTCTGTCGAACTTGAACTCTGCGTTCCTTAAGTGTATCCCTAATAGTTTGTGGTCCGATCAAGGGAGGGTGTAGTGAAGGCGGAGTTTTAGATGACACACATTGCTATGTTAGCATAAGTGTCTTAGATGTTAGAAACGCCATCTTGCCACTTTTGCTCACGACACTGCAGATAGATATTATTTGAAAACTGCTTGCTAGCCTTTTCTTCACATGAGAACTGTCTGTTGTTCACATACCTAGACGTGCACTGCGATCTTGGTCTGAACATTGTGTGCAGAAACAGTCTGAGCCACCAAACAATGTATGTTTTTGAGTTCAGGTTGATCGGTCCACGCTCTAGCCATAACACGCACACAGCTGCAAATATCTGAAAGTCGAGCGCCTTTAATATTGCAGTTTTCATGCACTAGACACACATTCTGGAGAAGAACTTTTCCAGGCGCAGAGCAAAGCTGATGCTGTGATGTGATTCACCTAAGCTGATCTTTACGGTATGGGGTTCCCCATTCAAACCTAGAGACCTTCTATTAGTCTAATAATACTAGCTTACTAGTGAAGGGAGGGTTGTATTCCTGTGTCATTAGTAATATGATTTCTCCCTTCATTTTCTATGGTATTGTAACAATGCTGATGGTTTTAATTTTAATCATTTGTCTGCTTAGGTTAGCCAAAGTACTGCATCTTAGGACACGTAGTTTATAAAATAAACATTTTAAACTTTACTGTGTCTCTGAATACTCTTGTTGTGGACTGATATGAGAATAATAACGAACAGGTGTTTCTGATTCCCACCATTCCTGAGAGTACTCTAAAGTCGCATGTTCTGGGTTGTCTAATCATTGGTAGCTTCTATATGGTATGAAGTGCGAATGAGACACTGATGCTGGTCGGATAGGGGTTCTGGGTACTGAGGTGAGTTTTTGGTACACCGCAATTCACTGAGGTCCTGGCTTCCTGTGCATAGTTCTGTGCATGAGCAGAATCCCTGCAACAAGGGAAGATCGGTGCTTGCAAAGGATGCGTGAGGTTGGGGCAGGATGTGGCTGATCTTTGCTTAGTGATGACATTTTATCCAGAATAGTGTTGATTTTGAGGTTTTGTTGGGCCATTATAGGGATTTGCTGAGAGGCGGTTGGATCTGCGGTGGGAAGTGAAGTATCAATCAATCACAGCAATCATAGTATGATAGAGCATATTGGAGTCTGAGAAGGCAGCTAAGGTAGTATCCAGTCTACTGTGGTTGGAGGGCTGAGTAGTTGCAGTTGCAGTAGATAAATAAAGCTGGGCAGTGGAGGTGTGCCATGGGGAGGGGGAAAAGTAATTCTGCAGGTGAAACCAAGGTTTCTGGGCATCTGGGAATGGAAGAGGGGGTGGAGGTGGAGATAGGGTGCAGGGAACTGGGAGTACAAGGTTCAGTACATGGAGAAGGTGGTGCAGGGTTGGGTCTCTGGAAGAGGGTGGAGGGGTGGTGGAGGGAGCGGATGGCTTGGAGATGCGGAGAGCAGGGAAGCGGTGATAAAAAACAGATAGATTTTGTTGTAAATTAAAGTCATCCAGTTCCAGGGTTGATTATGTAGGTTGATTTATTAGGCAATATGTTGAGAAGAGCCCCACCAGGAGCAGCCTTCTTGCTGCTCAGCCCATCCTCCTCTGAACTGAGGTGGCAAAGTTAGCCAAAGAATGATGATGGATTCAACCCAGATCTGTGACTGGGGGTGAGTGTCTGAAAAGTTTCAGAGCTCCGTCCATCATCTCCTTGTGTTTGCTTTGTTCGCCCTAAGTTGGCAGGGTATGCCCAGACGTGGGTCCCTTTCTCACTTTGCCACTGGATTCAAGCTAGCCTGGCTGAAGAGGGGTGTTACTCTGAAACCGGTCCCAGGATGCTTGTTTCTGGTTCAGGGAAGACCTGGCTTGACAGTTCGGGCTGGACTGTTCCCATGAGGCACAGGGTAAAGACTGATTTGCATATGGCTGGGTCTGAACTGAGATGGCAACGTGAGCTAAAGAACGTGGATGGATTCAACCCAGATCTGTGACTCTGGGTGAATGTCTGAAAAGTTTCAGTGCTCTGTCCATCATCTCCTTGTGTTAGCTAAATTTCCTGAGGCGCGCTCCTTAAGTTGCATCAGACATTCGTAGATTTGAAGGGCCAGCTCTGCAAGCGCCATGTTGCCAGGGAGAGCTGTCTCCAGAGATCTGCATACAATGACCCAGAATTATGTTTCTCTCATTTTAGTCCCTCTTTCGCTGTAGAAACACAGTCTGCCGCTGTGTACAGGCTGTGCCCCAGTCCTTAAGCGTCAAAAGCATATGGTATGTCCTCACGATGTTTATTGGTAGCTCAGGCCATTGTGTCCCTCTGACTGTGCAGGCTGCAAGAGAGCGGCCTTATCGCATCAATACTGCCAAAGGCAGCACCACAACGATCATGTTTAACGGAAAAGGGGGCCCATCACCATGATAGCCATTGTAGATTCTTCCTGTGCAGCAGCTTACCTGAACTGAGGCACAAGGAGGGGGCTGCAGAGGAGTGCTCATGGAGACAGAGGGCTTGCCGCATCAGAAGTTAGTTGCAGCAGCGCTGCAATGCATGTGCTCGAAGGGGGCAAGGAAGGGCTCACCTCAGTGCCCACCGATTGCAGCTGCTCACCTACAGTGCCTCTATACACAGCAGCCGGCAGAGGGTCTTCATGTCGAGTAATGGGCCCCGGGAGCCAGCAAAGATGCCGCAGACGATACCAGGATAGCAGCTCAGAGATGCTGCAGTGGGGTCTCAGCAGCTGTCCAGATGATTGCAGGATTCCCTTGCCACCCACAGCTAGGCTGTACAGTCGTTTACATCTTCCTAAATCGATTTCAGCGGGGGGTCAATGGAGGGCCTGAGGAGCAGTGGCTGATGCCACCAAGTAGCATGGGTGAGGTAGGGCAGGGGGGGGGATAGAAACATAAATTACTTACCTTGCCGCAGGACAGCCTCACCTTGCATCGTCCACATTATGATTGGTCTGCAAACTGTGGTTCAACGCTCAGACAGGCAGTGGGAGCTTGTGCATGTTCCCCACCAGGATATGCATTGCAGCCTGGTGCAGAACATGCAAAGTGTGCATGACTGTTTGGCCGGCCCAAGACAGCGGCGCAAACAGTCATGTACACTTAAGTGGCCACCACTCCTCCCCTTGGTGGCTGTGACACAGCCAAGCCCTGCCCACCCTGCCCCGTAAACCAGAAAATGAAAATAATAACATAGTGTTATTATCATTTTATTTTTCCTTTTTCCACTGTTCAAAATACAGTGGGGTGACACTCCACCGCCTTAGTGAAGGAGCCGCCGCTGCTCCAGAGGAACGTATGCTGAAGGCGATCCTTTGTCCCAGGAGCATAGGGAGGAAGCTCCCTAACAGTCTGCAATCTTGGTTATATATTCCAAACCATTCCAAATGTCTGTCCGCCCATCCATATCCAAACCGATCTACTCAGCTGCAAACATTTTCATCCAACCATCCTTTCACTTATCCTCCATTTCATCCATCCATTCATCTATTCAATCATCCATCCATGCCTACTTTCATTCATCCATTTACCCTTTCACCCCATCCATCTACACTCACTCCATAATCCATCCTTAAACTTCATCATCCAACCCCCCTTTGACTTATTCATATACCCTTTCGTTCAGCCATCCACCCTTACTCACCCATCCACCCTTAGACTCATCCATCCATCCATCTACCCTTTCACTCACCCATCCATCCATCGTTTCACTCACTCACCCATCCATGCTTTTTTTCATCTATCCATCCATTCACCCCCTTTATTTACCCATCCCTTTCACTCATCCTTCTATCCACGCTTTAATTCAGCAATCTATCCACCTCCCTTTCACTAATCCATCCATTATTTTACTCATCTACCTTTACATATATCCTTTCCCTCATCCATCCATCCTCTCATGCATTCATTCCCGCTTTCACTCTATCCATTAAGCCAGCCTTTCACTCCATCATTCATCCATTCATTTAGTATTTCAATATCCGTCCATCCTTTCTCTCATCATCCATCCATTCACTCACTCATCCATCCTTTCACTCATCCATCCATTCATCCATTCACCTCATTCATCCTCCCTCCCTTTCACTTATCCATCCTTACTCTTCCTTCCTTCCTCCCTCCCTCCCTCCTTTTCACGTTAATTATGGGCCTTTTTCTTCTGAGCTACAGACAGAAGAGGCCCATCAAGAACCCCACCCCGCTGTAGCTTCTAAATCTGGAATTGATGATGTCCCTGGTCCTGAGTAGGGTGTGGGACTAGGCTGAAGTCACCTGCCCACAGTAATTCTCCCCTCATGTCTCCATAATCTTATCTAGTTTTTGGAGGACCTAAAATCTCCGATTAAAATCGGGGCGTAGGAACCTACCACTGTGATGTCCCATCCTCTAAGCAGGTCCTTGAGCATGATATAATGCACTTCTGTGGAGTCAGTATGACCTTTCTCTATCTCTAACGGTAGATGGCTTTGAATGACTTTCATCTCCCCTCTGAAACTTTGCAGTTGTCTGCGAGGCAAAGAACTGCATGGGGTAGAGTCTGTCTCTCATGAGACTAATGTCTTTGGTCAACAAATGAGCCTCCTGGAGGCAAACTATATTGGGTGACTCATTGCGGGTGGCCCTCCATATCTTGTTGCTTTTGACTGAGGTATTTAGACCCCAAATATTCTATGTTATGAGTCAAACCGTCTCCTTTTCTAGTGTATATTGGGCGCCCCTGGCCCATCAGGGTCCCTACCGGTCTCCTTAAAACACAACTCTTTAGGCAATCAAATCAGAACATGATAGAAAGGACTTGTGCATAGTGTTCCCCTTCCCTCCCAGAAACGTGCAATTTCTCACTTAGATAAGAACTTGAATACACAAATGAAACATAACCCAAATAACCATAGACAAATAGGTGTCATGTCTTTGGTGTGTCGGAAAGTCACACCGGTGGCACTCTGAGCCCCCTCATCCGCAGTACCAACCTTCTTACATTGACTTTCATCATGGTGGCTTAGAACTTAGATTTCTGACAGTATATTAACTGGCATCAGTGGCCACACATTTTGTTGGTCGCTGGTTTCCTCTACCACTCTTGTTGGATATTCTTGTTACCGCCTGACAGACTATCTACGCTGATCCCTTGATGTGGAGGATTCCGCCAATCAGCTAGTAACCCCAGCAGCTTCAATACATCCCTCCCCTCTTCCAAAGACCTGATCACATTAGATTTCCATCCATTTTTCATATCTATGTGAAGGGTTAGGCCCATCTATATTTAAGTTCCATGGCAATTTCAGAAAGGGCCCTCTGTCTCTGTAATATGGTCTAAGATATGTTCTGAAATAGCTGGATCAAACATTCCTCAAATTCGATAGACTCTTGTCACTGGGCAGTACGCAGGATTAAGTCCTTAACTTCCGCTATCGCTTGCTTGGCAATAATGTCACTGAAAGTAGGCCCAAAACCAGATGTATTGGCCCCAGCCAACTTGCCCCAACAATCCCAGTGGTAGCAGGGGCCTGATGCTCAAAACATGGAAAACAATCTGGTATTAAACTCCATGGTGTCTGATCCCTCCATGTGCTCCCATGCATTGCTAATCCTCACATTAATTGCTGCTTTGTTTTTCTTAAAACAAGTCTTGAGAGATGATATGCAATCCTCATTAGCGCTCACTTTTTCCCCAATTGCCTGGATGTTCTTTGTCAGATCAGATATTGTGAATTTCCGATCTGACAGACTGATTCTTCCGTGCAGCCACCGCATCGAAGACCTGCTGCTGATCTAGAAGTTGATTCATTAATCTGGGCTGCTTGTGGAGGTCGCTCGACCAGCACAACCTGAGGTCTCCTAGCTTTTGATCAGCCCAGACTTCTTCAAGTGTCTCCGGAGAGAAAGTCCCATCATGTTTGATTCCAGCTGTGGTTATTGATGATTTCTGGAGGTCGTAGTCCACAATTTCCAATCCATACTCTCTCAGAAATGCCTCGGGCCTATGAGCTCGCTGTTTCAACCTCTGTTGGAGGTCTCCTTGTGATTGCCCATATGAGTGTTGTATGCCTGCTCTGTAGTTTCGGTCACGCTATGCTAATGAGGGGGTTCATCTAAAAAAAAAAATCAGTCCCCTTCTCTACTTGCTTATTTTCGGCAATCTTCCCTTTCCAGGGTCCACATCGTCACCATA
Organism: Triturus cristatus; assembly: GCF_964204655.1. Taxonomy (NCBI): domain Eukaryota; kingdom Metazoa; phylum Chordata; class Amphibia; order Caudata; family Salamandridae; genus Triturus; species Triturus cristatus. The sequence goes on along the minus strand of NC_140579.1, from coordinate 1,030,254,876 downwards.
TGAGCTTGAAATCTCTCTTTGGATCCTCTTCCTAGACTCAGTGTTGTAACATACCACTCCTTAGTATTTTGTGCAATATCAATACAAACTGAGTTGTTCTTGGAGCTTTTGTTGATATTTTTCTTATTGTACTCTTTTTAATGAGAGTGGGGGTTTCACCCGCCACCCACGTGTCAGCACTCTTCTCACCTCTTTACTTGTGACAGTGGTATCTTCTTGTTGTAGTATTCAGTTGTGCCCTCTGAGGTGGTGAGCATGCACCAGCAGGTGGTAGCAGTGGTCGAGGATCTCAATGACCAAAGGCTGGAGACCATTTGTGACTGGTCGTTCATAGTGAGTGAATCGTTGGCAGTGTTTTGGAGGGGTTTCAGTGTCAATACTCTGTTTCCATATATTTAACGAGATGCCACCACCTGTGCACCACCACTTGCTCCCATTCTATTTCCGTGAGGAAGACCAACCCCTTGTTTCTTTGAGTCCCCGTCTTGCCTTGTGCTTCTGCAGGTGTTGCCTGGAGCAAAGATGGCTGCCATCCGACGAGGCAGAGCGACTCAGCTCATCTTCAAGAAACGTGGCCTACATCTGACCCGAGTGCAGTGTCTGCAGCCCCGCAGCCATTACATGACCTCCTACTCCCAGGAAAGCGGTCTGTGGTGCTTAGACGGAGCATTTTCATGGTTTATTTGGGGCCCAGCCAAGAGCTGTCCTCTATTGTGTCCGCACAGCCAGGCAGTGGCCATGACCCCAACACTCTCAAATAGGTTTTATAACTCTTCCAAGTCGGGAAATTGCTTGCTGCCAAGTGTCCATCTGCCCGGGACAAGGGACCCTGGTGCAGAGCCCCGGAGCCCTGCAAGGGCAGGCAGGAGCCCTACCGCAATGGCTCGGTGTGGGCAGCTGGGAGTCCTTTCGGTCCCGGCCATCTGGCCGCACCTTTCCCTCGGCCATCTGGTCGCGCGCAATGCTTTCCAATAGGGCGACCAGATGGCCGGGCCAGCCTGGAAGTCCCGATGAGGGTCCATTCGCCTCGCGGATCCCAGCCACGGCTCCAGGAGGTCGGGCGCGTCCGCGCCTAGGGTCTCCTCCGTCACTCGGAGCGCGAGGGTTACAAGAAAGGTGGGTAGCCTTCCTCCGGATTAGTAGGGGCAGGGTATGCCGGGACACCCCTCCTGGGGATTGCGGTTCTCAGGCGGGGACCAGATGGGCCAAGCCCGGACGACACTTCCCCGGGGCGTCGGGTGCTCCCTCCTCCAGCCCGCGGCGAGCCAAAGTGCCCAGGACGGGCTCCATGGGTCCCCCGGGCGTCCACCGAGGCCTGCAGCCCCAAAGCCCTGCAGCCCTGGAGCCCTTCAGCCCGGAGCCTTGGAGCCCTGCAGGCCCGGAGCCCTGCAGGCCCGGAGCCCTGCAGGCCCGGAGCCCTGCAGCCCCGGAGCCCTGCAGGCCCGGAGCCCTGCAGCCCCAGAGCCCTGCAGCCACTGAGGCCTGCAGCCCCAAAGCCCTGCAGCCCTGGAGCCCTTCAGCCCGGAGCCCTGGAGCCCTGCAGGCCCGGAGCCCTGCAGGCCCGGAGCCCTGCAGGCCCGGAGCCCTGCAGGCCCGGAGCCCTGCAGCCCCGGAGCCCTGCAGCCCCGGAGCCCTGCAGGCCCAGAGCCCTGCAGCCCTGGAGCCCTGCAGCCCCGGAGCCCCGGAGCCCTGCAGCCACGGAGCCCTGCGTGGGCAGGCGGGAACCCTAGCGCGAAGGCTCGGGGTTGGACAGATGGGAGTCCTGTCAGTCCCGTCCATCTGGTTGCACCTCTCCCCTCGGCCATCTGGTCACGCGCAATGCTTTCCAATAGGGCGACCAGATGGCCGGGCCAGCCTGGAAGTCCCGATGAGGGTCCATCCGCCTCGCGGATCCCAGCCAGGGCTCCAGGAGGCCGGGCGCATCCGCGCCTAGGGTCCCCTCCGTCACTCGGAGCGCGAGGGTTACAAGAAAGGTGGGTAGCCTTCCTCCGGATTAGTAGGGGCAGGGTATGCCGGGACACCCCTCCTGGGGATTGCGGTTCTCAGGCGGGGACCAGATGGGCCAAGCCCGGACGTCACTTCCCCGGGGCGTCGAGTGCTTCCTCCTCCAGCCCGCGGCGAGGCAAAGTGCCCAGGACGGGCTCCATGGGTCCCCCGGGCGTCCACCGAGGCCTGCAGCCCCAAAGCCCTGCAGCCCTGGAGCCCTTCAGCCCGGAGCCCTGGAGCCCTGCAGGCCCGGAGCCCTGCAGGCCCGGAGCCCTGCAGGCCCGGAGCCCTGCAGCCCCGGAGCCCTGCAGGCCCGGAGCCCTGCAGGCCCGGAGCCCTGCAGGCGGCCCGGAGCCCTGCAGCCCCGGAGCCCTGCAGGCCCGGAGCCCTGCAGCCCCGGAGCCCTGCAGCCACCGAGGCCTGCAGCCCCAAAGCCCTGCAGCCCCGGAGCCCTGCAGCCCCGGAGCCCTGGAGGCCCGGAGCCCTGCAGGCCCGGAGCCCTGCAGGCCCGGATCCCTGCAGGCCCGGAGCCCTGCAGGCCCGGAGCCCTGCAGCCCCGGAGCCCTGCAGGCCCAGAGCCCTGCAGCCCTGGAGCCCTGCAGCCCCGGAGCCCTGCAGCCACGGAGCCCTGCGTGGGCAGGCGGGAACCCTAGCGCGAAGGCTCGGGGTTGGACAGATGGGAGTCCTGTCAGTCCCGTCCATCTGGTTGCACCTCTCCCCTCGGCCATCTGGTCGCGCGCAATGCTTTCCAATAGGGCGACCAGATGGCCGGGCCAGCCTGGAAGTCCCGATGAGGGTCCATCCGCCTCGCGGATCCCAGCCAGGGCTCCAGGAGGCCGGGCGCATCCGCGCCTAGGGTCCCCTCCGTCACTCGGAGCGCGAGGGTTACAAGAAAGGTGGGTAGCCTTCCTCCGGATTAGTAGGGGCAGGGTATGCCGGGACACCCCTCCTGGGGATTGCGGTTCTCAGGCGGGGACCAGATGGGCCAAGCCCGGACGTCACTTCCCCGGGGCGTCGGGTGCTTCCTCCTCCAGCCCGCGGCGAGGCAAAGTGCCCAGGAAGGGCTCCATGGGTCCCCCGGGCGTCCCCCGAGGCCTGCAGCCCCAAAGCCCTGCAGCCCTGGAGCCCTTCAGCCCTTCAGCCCGGAGCCCTGGAGCCCTGCAGGACCAGAGCCCTGCAGCCCTGGAGCCCTGGAGCCCTGCAGCCCCTGAGCCCTGCAGCCACGGAGCCCTGCGTGGGCAGGCAGGAACCCTAGCGCGAAGGCTCGGGGTTGGACAGATGGGAGTTCTTTCAGTCCCGTCCATCTGGTTGCACCTCTCCCCTCGGCCATCTGGTCGCGCGCAATGCTTCCCAATGGGGCGACCAGATGGCCGGGCCGGCCTGGAAGTCCCGATGAGGGTCTATTTGCCTCCCGGATCCCAGCCAGGGCTCCAGGAGGCCGGGCGCGTCCGGGCCTAGGGTCCCCTCCGTCACTCGGAGCGCGTGGGTTACAAGAAAGGGGGGTAGCCTTCCTCCGGATTAGTATGGGCAGGGTATGCCGGAAGACCCTCCGGGGCTGGCGGTTCTTTGCCGGGGACCAGATGGGCTACGCCCGGGCAACATCCTCCCAGGCTTCACTCCTCCGGCCCGCGGCGTGGCAAAGTGCCCAGGGTCGGGCTCCACGGGTCCCGGGCAGTCCTACCCCCGGGGCGCCCGGGCCCAAGAGCTCCGTCGGTGTTCCCCGTGCCCGAGTCCCAGCCGCTGTCCCCCAGCCCCCGGGAAGCAGAGAGCCCACCGAGCCCATGGTTAAGGCGGGAGCCCTACCGCTATGTAGCCTTCCTCCGGATTACTAGGGACAGGGTACCCTGGGACCCCTCTCGGTCCTCAGCCGGCAGCAGGACGGGCCCGGATGCTGCCCCGGTCCTGTCCCGGGGACTGCCGCGTGGCAGGGTGCCCTGGACAAGGGGTCCGGATGGTCCGGGGAGGCTTCCCCTGCGCCTGCGGGCCTGGGAGCCCCGGCTGGCTCCAGGGGCCCAGCCGGGCCCCGGGCCCCGTACCCCGGCCTGCGGCACTGCCAAATGCCTGGGACGGGGTTCCGTTGTGTCCGGGGAGCCTCCCCAGGCATGTCTGGGTTCATTGGCCCCTGGGGGCCCCGGGGAGGGCGGCCTCCCCGCCCCGGGCTCTGTCTGGGGTCCTGCCATGTGGCAGGGTGCCCGGGGCGGGCTCCGGAGGGCCCGGGGAGGCTTCCCCTGCGCCTGCGGGCCTGGGAGCCCTGGCTGGGTCCAGGGGCCCGGCCGGGCCCCGGGTCGGGGTCTCTGGCCCCGGGCCCCGTCCTCCAGCTTGCGGCACTGCCAAAGGCCTGGGACGGGATTCCATTGTGTCCGGGGAGCCTCCCCAGGCCTGTCTGGGTTCATTGGCCCCTGGGGGCCCCGGGGAGGGCGGCCTCCCTGCCCTGGGCTCCGTCTGGGGTCCTGCCACGTGGCAGGGTGCCCGCGGTGGGCTCCGGAGGGCCCGGGGAGGCTTCCCCTGCGCCTGCGGGCCTGGGAGCCCCGGCTGGGTCCAGGGGCCCGGCCGGGCCCCGGGTCGGGGTCTACGGCCCTGGGCCCCGTCCCCCGTCCTGCGGCACTGCCAAAGGCCTGGGACGGGGTTCCGTTGTGTCTGGTGAGCCTCCCCAGGCCTGTCTGGGTTCATTGGCCCCTGGGGGCCCCGGGGAGGGCGGCCTCCCTGCCCCGGGCTCCGTCTGGGGTCCTGCCACGTGGCAGGGTGCCCGGGGCGGGCTCCGGAGGGCCCGGGGAGGCTTCCCCTGCGCCTGCGGGCCTGGGAGCCCCGGCTGGGTCCAGGGGCCCGGTCGGGCCCCGGGTCGTGGTCTCCGGCCCTGGGCCCCGTCCCCCGGCCTGCGGCACTGCCTAAGGCCTGGGACGGGGTTCCGTTGTGTCCGGGGAGCCTCCCCAGGCCTGTCTGGGTTCATTGGCCCCTGGGGGCCCCGGGGAGGGCGGCCTCCCCGCCCCGGGCTCCGTCCCGGGTCCTGCCGCGCGGCAGGGTGCCCGGGACGGGGTCCGGAGGGCCCGGGGAGGCTTCCCCTGCGCCTGCGGTCCCGGGAGCCCCGGCTGGGTCCAGGGGCCCGGCCGGGCCCCGGGTCGGGGTCTCCGGCCCTGGGCCCCGCCCCCCGGCCTGCGGCACTGCCAAAGGCCTGGGACGGGGTTCCGTTGTGTCCGGGGAGCCTCCCCAGGCCTGTCTGGGCTCATTGGCCCCTGGGGGCCCCGGGGAGGGCGGCCTCCCCGCCCCGGGCTCCGTCCCGGGTCCTGCCGCGCGGCAGGGTGCCTGGGACGGGGTCCGGAGGGCCCGGGGAGGCTTCCCCTGCGCCTGCTGTCCCGGGAGCCCTGGCTGGGTCCAGGGGCCCGGCCGGGCCCCGGGTCGGGGTCTCCGGCCCTGGGCCCCAACCCCCGGCCTGCGGCACTGCCAAAGGTCTGGGACGGGGTTCCGTTGTGTCCGGGGAGCCTCCCCAGGCCTGTCTGGGCTCATTGGCCCCTGGGGGCCCCGGAGAGGGCGGCCTCCCCGCCCCGGGCTCCGTCCCGGGTCCTGCCGCGCGGCAGGGTGCCCGGGACGGGGTCCGGAGGGCCCGGGGAGGCTTCCCCTGCGCCTGCTGTCCCGGGAGTCCCGGCTGGGTCCAGGGGCCCGGCCGGGCTCCGGGTCGGGGTCTCCGGCCCCGGACCCCGTCCCCCGGCCTGCGGCACTGCCAAAGGCCCGGGACGGGGTTCCGTTGTGTCCGGGGAGCCTCCCCAGGCCTGTCTGGGCTCATTGGCCCCTGGGGGCCCCGGGGAGGGCGGCCTCCCCGCCCCGGGCTCCGTCCCGGGTCCTGCCGCGCGGCAGGGTGCCCGGGACGGGGTCCGGAGGGCCCGGGGAGGCTTCCCCTGCGCCTGCGGTCCCGGGAGCCCCGGCTGGGTCCAGGGGCCCGGCCGGGCCCCGGGTCGGGGTCTCCGGGCCCGGACCCCGTCCCCCGGCCTGCGGCACTGCCAAAGGCCCGGGACGGGGTTCCGTTGTGTCCGGGGAGACTCCCCAGGCCTGTCTGGGTTCATTGGCCCCTGGGGGCCCGGGGGAGGGTGGCCTCCCCTCCCCGGGCTCCGTCCGGGGTCCTGCCGCGTGGCAGGGTGCCCGGGGCGGGGTCCAGAGGTCCTGGGGAGGCTTCCCCTGTGCCTGCGGGCCTAGGAGCTCCGGCTGGTTCCAGGGGCCCGGCCGGGCCGCGGGTCGGGGTCTCCGGCCCCAGGCCCCGTCCCCCGGCCTGCGGCCCTGCCAAAGGCCCGGGGCGGGGTTCCGTTGTGTCCGGGGAGCCTCCCCAGGCTCGTCTGGGTTCATTGGCCCCTGGGGGCCCCCAGGGCGGCCTCCCCGCCCCTGGCTCCGTCCGGGGTCCTGCCACGCGGCATGGTGCCCGGAGAGCCCGGGGAGGCTTCCCCTTCTCTTTCCCCTCGGCCATCTGGTCGCGCCTGTCCCCTCGGCCATCTGGTCGCGCAAGCCTCTTCGGCCATCTGGTCGCGCACGTCCCTTCAGACAGAGGGGACCCTAGGCGCGAATGTACCCGACCTCCTGGAGCCCTTGCTGGGATCCGGGAGGCAAATGGACCCCCTTCGAGACTTCCAGGCATGCTCGGCCATCTGGTCGCCCCATAGGAAAGCATTGTGCGCGACCAGATGGCCGAGCTTGCCTGGAAGTCTCGATGAGGGTCCATTTGCCTCCCGGATCCCAGCGAGGGCTCCAGGAGGTCGTGTACATTCGCGCCTAGGGTCCCCTCTGTCACCTCGTGCGCACGGATTACAAGAAAGGGGGGTAATTTTCCTCCGGATTACTAGGGAGAGGGTCAGTTGGACCAAAGTGATGTTTGGCGATTCTGAATCAGGGGAAGGCAGACCCGGGGCCCGCCCGCCGGGGCCCCCAGGGGCCCGGGTACGTTCCTGCCTCTCAGCCCCTTCCCGATGGTCCTTTCTCTCTGAGTTTTCTGGGTCAGAGCCCCGTGAGGTCCATGCATCCCGAGACAGGGGAAGGCAGCACCCGGGCCTGCCCGAAGCGGGGCCCCCAGGGGCCCGGGTACGCAGACCTGCCTCTCAGCCCCCTTCCCGATGGTCCTTTTTCTCCGAGTT